>NW_024531044.1:0-191548 GCF_017590135.1 Pyrgilauda ruficollis
AAAAAAAAAACTAATAGACCATCAGCAAAATTCCACAGCTACATTTAAAAATGATCTGCTTAATTGTGTAGCATTATAAAAGCCTGTAAACCTCTTTGGCTTATTCTTAAGAAAAAAAGGTCTCACTTCCTTCTTTTTGTAACTTTCCCTTCTCGCCCAATCACACGAGTAGTGGTGAAGGAATATGAAAGAAGGGATGGGAAATGAGGTTTAAATGAAATCAGGGAAGTAAATAAAGGCTTCCAGCACTATGCAATTGTTCTTCTACAGCTTATCTTGGAAAGCACCAAATTCACCATGAAGGGTGGAGAAGGAAAAAGGATTGAACATGTGAGACTGGTTTTATCACTGCAGATTGATACAAATACAATATTAAAGGGGAACGGTGTAATATTCTTAATCCAGATGACATAATTTCTGACAAATCAGGTTGTCATAAGTGAGGTACAGGACAGGAAATCCTATTTTAAAATTATTAGGATTTCACTTTGGTTTCTTGGAAGTTTAAATGTGACTTCTAGAAGAGCTCATTTTCCTAAGTTTTCTACAATCTCATAATACTTTGTTTTTAATATTTCATCATTTAACTGTTCACTCATACTTCCTTCTTGCCAGTGAGAATGTGTTCAGCAATGGGTACAGTACCATAGGATTTACACAGCAATGTGTGATTCCTATAGCAGAAGTATCCATATGTGTGATGAGCGCCAGGAGAATTCTATGCTCAGAAGAAATGTTAGAGTCATTTTCTCCAAATGAGAAACTGCCAGGGAAATGTGTCAAAATGAACACAAGAAAATTATCTGCCATGAGCAGCCATCATTCCCAAGGGAGGGTCAGCGCAAAGGATGGGAGTGTCCGTGTTCTACGGCTCTAAAAGCTCACGCTACTCATGAGCAATCAACCTGCAAATCACAGTGGTTGCCATTTTTTATTAGCCCTGTTCAGATAAGGGCTTATCCTCTCTAAAATGGTGAGCACTACCAACTGGTTTGGAGTCCGTAAGTTTTCTGTACAATGGTGAGTGTAAATCTAGACAGCTATGGTAGCTCTGCATTCTCACTGCGGTGATTTTCCAGTTTGACAGGCTACAAGGGAGCATATAAAGCAGCAAAGGAAATGCAAGACATCTGTAACAAAACCAGTGAACATGCTATTGATTTGTTTCCCTTGCTGGTGTGGTCCTGGCATTGGTCTCTTTCTCCAGAGAAATGAGTTAAAGAAACAAGTCCAGTAGAGAACATGGAATTTTACTTCCATTCATCTTCCTTATTTTGCAAGCACCACATTCTGCAAATCCCATGCCAGTAAAGCTCTTGGATCAGTCCTCAAATTCTTCTGGATCCTTGAGGGAGGAGATGTCAGAGCTGGCCAAGAATCTAAGTGGAAACTGATGACAGAAGCTGACATTAATCAGCTCCACAGTATGTTCTGCCCAGCAGGTTTCTTCCAATAAATCAAAGGGCTTCAGATCCAAAGGGCATTTAACCATTAGAGAGCAAGTGTTCACTGTGGTCTGTAGCAACTAAAGATGATGAATTTAATATTGATTTTCAGATATAACCCCATCCACATAACGTTTGTGTGTTTTTACATATAAATATACTGGAAAAAAATTCTCAGCTTGGGCAAGTCAGCAAAACTCCACTGATTTTACTACTCTACATGAACTGAAGTTTTATTCCCCAGTATATTAATAGAATAAAATGATGCTATGTTTTCTCTTTTTTGGTTTTTTGGTTTTTTTTTTTTTTTTTAGCTGACAGTGATGAGAAACAAAAACACCATCATATTTGTAAAATTTCTGCCATTCTTGTGATAAGGTCCTTCCCCATGGTGAGCATAGAGCAGTCATTAAAGGAAAGAAAGTAAACAGAGTGCTACATGTAGGTCAGGATTGCTCGCCAGTGGGAGTATGAATCCACAGTTACTCACAGAGGTGAGTGTGTGGCCTCAGCTGGGTTGCTTCAGTGAGCATCACTCACCAGTGGCAAGAGGGCTTTAGCACCCTGAAAAGCCTTTTATTCCTTGATTTTCAAATTCTGTGTGATGGGTGGGACAGGGGGATGTTGTTTTTCTTCTTCTGTGTTTTGGGGTTTTTTTCAATAACAAGCTCCTATTAATACATTAGCAACAAAGAGAATCATATAAATACATTAACAACAAGGAGAATCTCCATAATTTTTTGGATACAGGGGGAACATAGTGACAAAAGCTGAGAAAAAGGCACTTAAGACCTTCTTCATACTCACAGAAGCTGCCTGGATCCCAGAAATGGAGCCAGAAATGGTAAGAGGTTTGCTGACCTGGAGAAAGAGTCCTATATTGCATTAGGAGAAAACATATTGGTCCATGGGTGTGGAAGATACATACAGGGTGGCTAGAGATCTAGTCTAAATATACATCTCATTCCTGACCTTGCAGTGAAATTCAGGGACACACTAGAATCTTTGATAAACACTGCAGTGGTTTAGAAGATTTGTGCCCATTGATTCCATCCAGCCACAGGCCTTAAAAATGCCTAGTACACACTTAAACACAAGACCTGGGCATATGTTATTTGAAAACTTTTCCCCACAAAAATGTAATTCTTCAAAACCTACCAGACCATTCGAATTCGGGACTACCACTACCAGAAATAAAAGCAGGGATCAAATATTCCTCACCAGATTAAATAACATGCTTCTCTTCAAGTGCTGTGCCTGCAGCATTAATGGGGCTTTAATGTGTATACCCTGTAGACAAGGCACAGAAGCAAATACAAAATGTGGTGACTGGCAAATTGAAGAATTAAATTTAACTAGATCATAATGGTATCATTTTACACCCACTTGAATTCTGTCTCTCTCTGTTCAAAGAGTATGTGAATACACAGAGAAGGGCAACAAAGCTGGTGAAGGGTCTGGAGCACAAGTTCTGTAAGGAGTGGCTGAGGGAGCTGGGAGTGTTTAGCCTGGAGAAGAAAAGCCTCAGGATTTACTTTATTGCTTTCTACAACTCCCTGAAAGCTGGCTGGTGCCAGGTGGGGATGATGCCTTGAAAGGCTACCTAGAGCAGAGGCTAGACAGTGTTAAGGTAACAAAGTAAGTATTTATTAAAAAGGCCTTCAAAGGATATACCTTGGGCAGTACAAGAACCTGGCTGAGGCTACACCCAAGATGGACAACAGGTCACGAGTTTTCACAGTTTTATAAGTTTTGGTCCATTTACATATTGGGGTTAATTGTCAATTACAGCTTCAGGTTTTGAAGTCCCATCCTCCCAGACTGCTCTCCTCAATTCACTGTTGTTTACACTTCTTGGGCCCGAAGCTGTAATGGTGTCCTTGGTTCTTGGGCTGGAAAAGGATTGGTTTGTCTGACTAAACTGTGAAGAGAACCTGCTAACGCTTCATTTGAAGTTCAGAGTTATATACTAGTGCTGATGCCTTGAAAGGCTTCCTAGAACAGAGGCTAGACAGTGTAAAGGTAACAAAGTAAGTATTTATTAAAAAGGCCTTCAAAGGATATACCTTGGGCAGTACAAGAACCTGGCTGAGGCTACACCCAAGATGGACAACAGGTCACGAGTTTTCACAGTTTTATAAGTTTTGGTCCATTTACATATTGGGGTTAATTGTCAATTACAGCTTCAGGTTTTGAAGTCCCATCCTCCCAGACTGCTCTCCTCAATTCACTGTTGTTTACACTTCTTGGGCCCGAAGCTGTAATGGTGTCCTTGGTTCTTGGGCTGGAAAAGGATTGGTTTGTCTGACTAAACTGTGAAGAGAACCTGCTAACGCTTCATTTGAAGTTCAGAGTTATATACTAGTGCTGTACAGAATCTGAAAAATATGAAAGCTAAAATGTAATGCATCAGTGATAGGCCTCTTCTCCCAGGTAACAAGCAACTGGACAGTAGAAAGTGGCTTCAAGTTTCACCATGGGACATTTAGGTTGGATTTTAGAAAAACATCTTCAGTGAAAGGTTTGTTAAGTGTTGGAAGAGACTGTCCAGGGAAGTGGTTACATCATCACGCCTGGGGCACTTGGAGATGTGGTATAGTGGTGAATTTGGCAGTGCTGGGTTCATCACTGGACTTGATCTCAAAGACTTTTTCCAACCTAAATGATTTTATAAAAGCTCTCACATTTCTGCCAATGTCATCTACTCTCTGCTTATTGACCTTGCCCACTAAAATATTCAGGCTACTGAAGCAGGAAGAGTACATTATCAAGAATTAATAAAATAAATTTGGCTTCTGCCCTGCTAAAACTATTTTAGAGGTGTTACCTTAGGAATTTGCTGGCAAAATAATTTTGTTATTTTTAGAAAGCAGCCGCTTGTTGGGACTTAAACATTTTACAGGCATGTAGCAATTAAAAATCGTCCAGAATGGTTTTGGAGGAATATCTGGTAGATGTAAGAATGACACTAATACTTTCCCTTATTAGAAAAGTCAATAGCAAAGTAAGAGCCTGTAAGATGTAGAAAAAGAGCAGCACAAAGGCCTAAATTGCAAACTTGCTTAGACCTATGAGTGAATGCATGGTGTCTTTCAGGGAGTAGTCAGAATTTATGCAAGCATTTGAAAAGACTCTGTTTTGTATGGGGACCAGGAAAATGGTGGAAACAGGATGAAATAAAATCCTTTTCTTATGAAGTTGCTGCTGTGCTGTTAGCCTCAATGTGGCAAGTCTGGCACCACCAGCACCTTGGTGTAAAAAATATTAGACGAGTAATAATATCTTATGCCATAAATTTGTGGGGCAGTTTTATAAAAGAGTTTTAATATCCACCTACTTCAAGTTTACTTCTAAGAGTTAAAGGAAAAAAATCCCAACTCTATGCAAGGGGCATGGGGGGTGGGGAAGATACCAGCCAGCCCATTTTCCATCAGAGAGACTGTCTCAAAATGAAGATTCAAATGCTGGATGAACACCCCTTCCTTCCCACAAGTTGGTGAAGTGCTTACATGTGCTGCAAGTTATGTGAGGAAAGAACTACCAGGCTATTAAACAGATGATAATTGCATCCACCTCTACATACTCAACGGAAAAAGAAGATTGTGGTAGTTCATTTAGGATCTGTTCTTTCCTTGGAGTAATACTTCTGGCTTCAAGAGTCAGGAAGAATGTTCTCAATACTTTAATGAAAAATAAAATTAAGTTTTCACCTTAAGAGTGTCTGTGGTTTTATATGTTATGTGTATATCTGTATGGCTTCTTTCCTCTAACGACTGAGGATTTGGGGGAGAAAAACATTTCTTTTACTTTGTGTTCCTTCATTTTTTTCCAAGTTTTGACATTTCCAGAAAAAAACAAATTAAAGGTACTTTTATTTTCCACAGGCACGTTGATATTTTTGTAGCAGAATAATAAGATGGTTTGTAGAGAATGTAGGATAAAAAGGATCCACTTTTGTCTCCAACAATTGAATAGCACTTCAGTACAAATGGAAGATGTTCTCACCTATTTGAGACAGGGTAGCTGAGATTAATGACTCTCATTATTGTGCTAGACTAACCAGTGCAAGTTTTTCATATCATCTGCAAAGATGGTGATGTGCAGACAGGAAGACTGGATTTCTGACTGTGCATGCTCCAAGTAAGCTGACCACTTCACCCATTCATGGGAAAGAAGGAGTAAGGGATGAATAAATCAGGTCCACATCTAGCATTTGAGTCTTCATTTTAGAAAGTCTCTCTGATGGAGAACAGACCTGCTGGTGTCTCCCCCTTTCATGACCCTTACATACAGCTGGGATTTTATTCTTTCAACTTTTGAGAGAAGTCATTAAAGCAGATATCTTGGGGCAGCATCTGTAGGTGGTTATACAAGTTAGCTCAGAAGAGAAAGGAACTATCTGTTCTCATAACTGATGTGCACACGGCCCTGGGAAGAGACACTTAGAAGGAAATGACTTAAAAATTTGCATTCAGTTTTTTGTCTTATTCTCTTAAGCCTGTTTAAATTCAGGAAAAAAAAAAGAAGAAGAAAAAAAAAAGAAGCTAAGTGGAACATTATAGTTTGTGAATAAAGTTTTTGATGGGGAGATGGTTAGTCAAAAGTGGAGCCAGTTCCAACATTACAGTGTGTACAAAGATCTCCAAGTCCATATTAATTTCAGAATTGAATGTTCAACTGATGTATGAATACACCCACTGGGAAATTGAAGGTTTTTCTTCTTGTTGCTTGTTTATTATTTTGCCCTTGCTCCACTTCATCTATTAGTAAATGGGAGAGTGCCAGAGGTACTGGGAGTTGCAAGAGAATGACCAAGGAGAGTGCTGGCATGCAGCCCTGCAGCACTGTCATTAGAGGCAACAGATTCAATCCAGATTCAGGCAGCTTCCCAGTGCACCCAAGTTTAAATCATTGCCATCTTAAGTGCTACATCTAATCAATGGACCTTGATGGGTGTCTCTTGGAAGCAGTTCATTCATGCTACCCTTTGAACCTGGGGATTAAGAGTTCATTTTACTGGCAGAATATGGAGCCAGAGTGACCACACATATTCCTCAGATAGCTGGGACAAATCCAGGCATTGGTGCTTTTCAACCAGATTGCTAAACTATGACAGCAACCCTCTAATCTGTAGTGTAACAATATGGTGGCTTTCTGTAAAAGTTTGAGCTCTCAGCTACATTTATTGCTTTCTTTAGGAGTGATTTATTATTATATACTATATGATTGTGTACCTGGAGTGGTCCAGAAAATTGTTTAGTTTCTCATGAAGCAGATGGAATGCATTACCTTGAACAAAAACTGGCACTAGTGTTTGTTTTGTTCAACCCTGGAGCCAATTTACATGTTAAGCTGAAGCCTTCTGAAGGCAAAGGACACAGAACACAAGCCAGCCTTAAGTTCCTGTGCAGGTATCCTGTATCAGCTATCCTGCCCACTCATTTAATCAAAGAATGCCTTTTCACCTATTTGCCTTTCTCATGCTCTTCTATTGTATAAGACATAATTTTTTTCACCCCCAAAACACACACTTACTCGCTTTAGGAGAAAGCAAGGGTCTTTTGGAAGATGGCTATAAGAAGGTTAATTGCCTGTACTACCACAGGCACTTTGTATAATTTTGTTGAAGGCCTCTGTCTTAATCTCCCATCTGTTAAACTGAGAATATTGTGGTTCTCAGCTTCCCTGCAATGTGAAACATTTGAGATTATGAAAAGCTCTGATACTGTGGGAATTGTAACTTGGATTTGGTGAACAAGGGAATATAGGAATTTAGAGAGCAGTTTAGATGGGATTTAGAAACCTGAATAAGAGAGTGTGATTGATTCAAAAAATCCACATACTAGTGTAGGCCGATAGAGATCATTCTTTCTACCAGCAGTTACTCAGGAACATGTATTTGTACTCCTGGCATACTCAGAGTTAATGTCCTGACTGAGATGAGTAACTAGGCACTTAGCTCCTACTTGAAGCTATTTGGAATTCCAAGATTAGGACAAGAACCCTTAACAGCCAAAACAAAATTACAGTAGCAGATGCAAGGCACAGCACAGCAACACAAAACTAAGATGCTGGGTCCAGGTTTGGTATTCTACCTCAGGGTTAGCTGTGGTACAAAAAAACAGGAAAACAAGATATAATGTTCTTCTCAGATCTCCTGGGCTCAAACATACATCTTAATTCCATGATTACCCTAACTGCCTATCTGCTCTTTGCCTTTCTTTTCAGAAGCTGTACCAGCACATATTAAATAACTGAAAAGATTCTTAGGGCAAATAGAAAACACATAAAGGAAAACTTGACTTTGGAACATAGAGATAGGTGGCTCTTCCTCTGAAGGTTGGGTTATTGGCTTGGCGTATTCTATTATAAATATTTTCAACTTAGCCCATGTTCTTTGGAAGTGGAGTCCATGGCTCTTCTACTACAGAAAAAAAAAAAAAAAAGTAATAGGATCATTCCTGCAACATCTCTTGTTTCTGCAGAGCTTGGTATCTTCAGCCATAACAAATGAACAGGCTGGTCATCTATCTTCACCCTGCTTTTAATTTATTCCCATGCAAGGAGAAAACATGTGAAAACTTTCACACCAGATCTCTCTCCTCCAAAGTGGGTTTTTTGCTAAGAGTTGGTTTCTATCAGCTGTACTTAACCATATCCAAAGAACGAGGCAACCCTAGACAGACTTTTACAGAAGTGTTATGACCAAAGCTGTTAAGGGAAGAGGTAGTATCTTAGACAAATCCCTCTCTCCATTGTTCCTTAGTCACTGCAATCTTGTGTAGTACATTTTGAGTCTGTATCTAAGTAATTTTACTGGATCAGGCCTTATTTTAAACACTTGAATTATTTCACTTACCTGAAATAAAACTTGGCTACAAACCCTTTATTAGCTTTGAAATGTCTATTTTACATGCACTGTATGAATGTCGAATGTTATTTGTGCCACTGTTCTGTGAGTTCATTAATGCTTGAGTCCTTCTCATAATACCATTGTCCCCATTAACAATACATATTTCAGACTTCAAATCTTATTTATTAATATTCCTGTTATGCCAAGTGTGGTGAGCAACTCCACTTAATTGCTCTTGCCTATTCAAAGTAGCAGTTACTTTCAAAAGACAAGAAAAAGAGCCTATCCATAACTGCAGGTTGGAAGTGGCTTGAGTTCAAGTGTCTGCTGTGCTGCTGGTTTATATCACAGTATCACAGAACGGATGGGGTTGCAAAGGAGCTCTGGAGATCATCTAGTCCAACCCCTCTGTTCAAGCAGATTTGCCTAGAGCAAGTTGCACAAGGCTGAGTCCTAGTGGGTTCTGAATATCTCCAGAGAAGGACACTCCACAATCTCTCTGGGCCAGAGTCTGTTCCAGTGTTTTGTCACACCCAAAGTAAAAAAAAAAAATAAAATTTAAAAAAAAAAAATTCCTTATATTCCGAGAGAACTTCCTGTGTTTCAGTTCTGCCCATTTCCCTTTTCCTGCTCCCTGGCACCACTGAAGAGGGCCAGGCCCCATCCTCTTGACACTGACCCTTAGGATAGTTGCATACACATCCTCAGAGATGGTGAAGACGTCACTATGGATCTGGCTATTATGACCTTAGGCCTAAGAGGAACTCTTCCATAATGGCAGCTGGATGGCCAAACCCATTTGGGCGGCATCAGACCATGCATGGGACAAATGTATCAAGATCCTGGCTCTATTTTTCAGTGAGAGATGTCATGGAACTCTGCTTTTCTTATTCCTTTAGTGACAAGAGATAAAAAGCTACTCTATGTTTCAGAAAAAAAGAAGATGCCTACAAATACTAGATCACCTCAGAGCTCACAGGGCAATTGAAAACGTTGTTGCATTGGTAAAGGGCTGGTAGTGGTGATTTGAGCCCTGTCAGAGAAGTCAGGAGAGGAAAGCTGAAAACAGAGACAGGAAGATAACTGGGATCATTACCTTCTTCTCTGTCATGGCAGTGAGAAAGGAAAAATTGGCATCTAAGTTGGTAAGCTGGATTTCATCCTAATCGTTTTCTCAAAAGCATTTTTCTACCTAAACTTCTTTCTGTGCCTCTTCTGCTGATCTAATAAATTAGCTTCAGATTTAATAGGCAATGACTTCTACCTCAAGATTGAAATAAGTTTAGCAAAAAAATCTAAAATGTCAGGATTTTTCTGAAATAGCTGCCGGTATGCTCAAAATTAGGGGTCACAGTGAAGGTATGATCAATTAGTTTTAAACTGAGTGTTAACAGCAGCTTATACTGCTGTCCAGCCTAGCTCATCTTTGTTGGAAAGTACTTGTTACATTTCCTTTATTCTTCAAGTCATATTGGTACTGTCCTTCTTCCAGCAAATGTCAATGAATGTCTTCACTGTGTCTATAACTGTTTAAAAAAATCTTTCCAATCAAATCAGAACTATTCCCAAGTCTGTTTAATTTTCCCTGGCTTTCCTGAAGAGGTGGAGAGGTGAAAGCACAGCAGGATGCTTGCATTCAGCAAGATCAGGTTGAAAAGCATATTTGAGAATCCAGGAAAACAGTAGGAGCAAGGAGGTGAAATATTTAATTCACAGAAAAAATATGGGAAAAGAAGAACCTTATTAATTTCTTATATAATGGAATAGCCACAAAAATAAGATAGTTTGAACTTCTAGAAACTTATGTAGAAACAAGATAAAAAATTAATGTAATGGAGTAAAAGAGGAAGGGAAGAAATGGCACTGAGCATCTTAGTAAGTGATGGTCTTTACATATGAGGTACCTGCACAGATTCAGCAAAAAGGTGTTTTATCTGGAAACTCAGGGGTGGTCACTAAGATCAATTCATTGTGGAGAACGCTAACACAGCAAGGGTGTGGTAAGCAAAGGGACTGTTTAGATAATAAAATAGTGTAATAACATTATATTGTTTATGACAGGTGATAAAATGGAGTTCAACAATTGAAGAAACTCTCAAAATGTTTCTTTTGAAACCTTTTGCTAGCCCAGACCTTCAAATGTCATAGTATCCTTGTACCTTCCTCATGGCTTTGACATTCATTTCATAGTGTTATGCAGTCTCACAAAGGTGCTATGCAATCTGGGGAGCAATAGAAGGAAGGTGAATGTCAACGTGATGTCAGTGGTACAATCAAGAACAACAAAATGCCATTTAGAACACCAAATATCTAAACTGCATTCACAGCTTTGGGTGGACTTTTGCCAGCCTGAATTTGGTTCACATTCATGCCAGATTTATTTTACTATAGTTTGGATACAAACATTAAGTGAAAGTAGGGCATTTCCAAGACTCAAACCCGAAACCTAAAGTGAAACTTGGAGCGTGTGAACCTTTGCAGTTTGAAACCAAAGAAAATGTTTGCATGAACCCTTGCTAAGCAAGCCCGCTGTGTTTCAGAGGAGCTCTAATAAAAACCACACTGCCATGAATCACTGAATATTCCGTACTTTGACTTGGTAAATTTATGTAAGTTCCATGACAGTCCTTTTAAAGAGTTCATTTTTCACTGAACTCTGAGCCAAATCATGAAGTTGTTGATGAGTTTTGCTAAATCCTTACCCAGCCTAATCCTACTAAAGTTAGAGGGAGATTTGTCTGAGTAGGGAGAAACAAAAACTGAGTCAAGGTTTGGACTTGGATACAGTAGCTTGAATTTATACAGTTTATTTTTAAGAGCTTGAATAAATCTATCTCCACTAATGTGTATTAAACACAAACAAGTAACAGAAAACTCTGTTCAAAAACTAGTGAAAGATGGAATTCAGACTGTTTTCCCAACCTGGTCTCAGTCGTGTTGTTCACATCAGGAGAAGGTCTTTAATGACACAGTTAATGGCACTTTTTCTTCACTAAGTTCCTTCAATCAGTTTCAGAACTGCTCTGGCCACAGAAAAGTCCTGTGTAGCTAATAAAGGTATTTTCTGCTGCAGTATCTCCATTCTTTAAGGCACTGGAAGCTCTGTAGTAAATGGAATGAGTTTTTATACAGAGTGGGCTTGTTCAAGAACATGAGTATTTTCTTCTACAATTAAATTTCCCCCTCTCTCTGCTCTCAGTTGCAGTGATGACAAGGAAAATAACTCACAGATGATCAGTAACTGCTCCTCTATTTTTTTAAAAAATTGAAACACTGTGAAATTCTGAGAATTGAGCTGTGACACCCAGACTGCTTCACTGATGCTGCCTTTACACCTTTATAGGATGAACTTTGCATGTATCATTCCTTCTTCCCAAATCAGTTCAGACAAGACCAGGACCAGGACAAAAACTCCCTGTTCAATGAGCCCATCTAACCAAATGACTGCTTTTCACCTCTGCTCCTTGCCCAGCAAAACCCAGGTTTCTCTTGCAGTAACTCTTTACAGGCTAAAACTCAGCCTGCTGTTTTTTCCAGTCTGCAACCTCCTCTCTCACCTCACACCTTCCTTTAATCTTTGATTTTTCCCTACCATCTGCCTGGCAATTTTCAAATCCTTCATCATGTTTCAGCCTGTTGTCTGTGTCAATTCTAGCCACATTTCCCACAAACTCATCCCAGTTTCTCCAGTATCGTGTTTTCATAATCCCCTGCAACCATCTTACTCTGGTTTTTATCTTATGATTCACAATCCAATGTCTCTCTCTTCCTGATGTCCTTTGATGGATTCAGCATGGCTTTGATAATTTTGAAGGTTGGTGCCCGATCTGGAAGCAGACACAAGGATGTGAGGTGACAGGAAAAGGTGAAATCCCATTTTGTGCTCCTTACTAGAAAAAGAAGGTGAGTGGGGAAGCACTTTTTTTTTCATTGACATATTTCAATATATTTCTAAATGGTGGTCTGTAGGGCTGCCTCCTTTCAGTAAAGGTGAAATGTTCAGGTGTGATTGGTAAGTACAGTGATCATGGAGCTGTTTTGGAGATCATGGGAGCTGTTAATCTTTTTTTTCAAGAGCTCAGAATTTGGAAAAATGTGGGTTGATCAGATCTCAGCATGTACTGCACAGATGCACACAAACTTCTACTGTCTCTGACTTCCCGCATACAGAGCACAAAGAGGCTGCTCAAACAAAACAGGGAGCAGAAGTTATTAACATTAAAAGTCCCACACTTTGGGGGTTTTTCCTTCAACTCACTAGATAATTTGATTGGCAGTTGCCAAAATACCAGCCTGAGGCAGGCAAAGTCATGTAATATTTCAGTCCAAATGGTTAATGTTCTGGTGTAGTTATAGGCAGCTGCAAACTGTATTTTATAATGACACATATCAAACAACCTGAATAACATGGAGTGCTACCAGACAGAACTATAATTAGAATTGGGCAAGAATCAGTTTTCCCATAACCGCCAACATTTTTTTTCAGTTGTAAACTGGCACAAACCCAACAGCTTTTGAGGTTTTACTAAAAAAAGAGAGAACAAAACCACTCCTATTAACCTGGTGATCAGAGTATTCACCTACACTCTCCACTTGCTGGGGACAAGCTATAAATTTATATCTTATTTCCTTTATATTTTTCCCCTGGTATAGCTGCTTCACTTTGTATATTTATTATTCATTGATCCAGAGAAAGCCTCTAAAGCTCAATACACAAAGATAATCTGGTGTCTCATTCTTACGAAGTTTGATGCTTAAATGGTTTTATGGTTCCAGATCTTAATCTCTAGTTCAGCAGTCAGGAGACTCCCCTGGATTGTTAAAAGTCCAGTGTGAGTCAGGCTGATCATGAACTAAATGAATTCCCAGGCTTCCCTTCTCACTCAGAAGTGGGGCTTTCTTTTTTGTGGTTTTTAACGGAAATTTCATCCCTGACATGAGGAATCTTTTCTACGCGGTTTTGGCCAAATTTGAAAGTTCTGCTTCTGACAGATCAATGCTATTCCAAAAGAATTTGTGAAACAACTTCTAGAAACCATTGGAAAACAGAAAGCAATGTTCTGAAACCTGTGAGATTATTGCCAGGGACATTATTGTGTAAAAACCATCATGTCTGCTTTGGCACGACGCACACGATACTGCCTCACTAGAGGTCATTCTGCAGCTTTTTGTTGTTGTATCTAAGTGAACTTTAAGAGGCTTAAGTTAATAAGTAACAGCAAAGTTATCCCTGTGAAACCAAACCAGAGCCTGACAGTGTTCTCTGTTTAGTTTGGATGTTGCAGCTGGATGCCTGAACTCCAGGAGAAGAAGCAGCCATGAAGACAACAACTTCTACTGACCCCAGTACTTTTACCATTCCCCATGGTGTAGTGTACTTCTGGTTTGCCCTAAAATTACTACAGCATTAGGGTCCAAAATAGATCCATTATTTCTTCTCTCACCAAACAAAAAAAAAGGAAAAAAAAAAAAAAAAAGAAAAATAAACCCAAGTGCATTATTATTCAAAGTCTAATGGAGGAAAACATTCACAGAGACAATAAGAATAAGAAAGTCAGTTTTCACAGAGATTGGGAGAAAAAAACAATGAATATGTTAGTGGTCCAATGTCCAATAAAACCTCCCTCCCAGAAGAAACTAAGTAAAGAACCACATTATTAGCTGGACAAGCTTAGTAATGTCATGAGTCTCTTCAGAAGCAATGATGGTCATTTTGTTTTTCTCTGGTTGCTTAAATACAGGGCAGTGTGTTACATGATTTCTGTAACACTGGGAAAGCTTGAGGCCTCTGACAGCTGGAGTTTAGAGAGTGCATTGCTGACATCTGGTGGAAATATTTATAGTTTAAACACTGTAAAACTTTAAATAATGTTTATGTAACAACAGCATTTTCCCTTCATATGAGGGTATTTGGAGACTCTGGAAGACTTGAACTGTAGAAATCTGAAATAAGGTCATATACAATTTATGAAATCTAGAAAATGTGAGCATTTACTGTTTGCTGGTTTGGTATTCTGGGCATGCATTTTCTCTGTTTATTTACTAAACTCTTCCAAAAGTGTTGGAACTACCCCAAAACAATATATGCATGAAGTCTCAAACATCTTGAATACTCTTATAGTTGCATTTAAAATGCTTATGGACATTTGCAAAGATCAGCAATAAGAATGTAAACAAGCAATTATGTTAAACAAAGCTTCCTTTATATTAATTTTTATGAATTAATTACATATTCTGAAAATAGCCACATTAAAAAAAAAAAAGAGGCAGAAGAAGCAGCATTATTTGTGTTCCTATTTAATGCTGATTAACTTTGAAGAAGGGTGACATTTCCTTATATTTTTAGTGACTGGTATCCCATTACCATGCAAATACCAATGAATTGTAAATTATACTCTTTCCTCATGCCAAAACTTCAAAAATAACATATGTGTTTTCCCAGACACTCATGTTTCTTGCTGACAAGTTAAAAGTCAAAGAACTGTTCCAAAACTGCGAAGGAAGGAGCTACTTTTTCAGAATTCTTCTACATAAATGAAAATTCAGAGAAAAATGCTCAATGGGAAATCCCTATTCAAAGTGGCTATTTCATGTTTTTTAAATTCTGGAGTTGTCAGAAAAATAAATACAGAATTTCCAAGTATCTCTGATAAGACAGTTTTAAAAGTGTTAAAATTCTATGTAGTTCTGAATCTTAGAAAAGATGAAAGGTTTTATTTATAAAACCTGCAGCTATTTGTCACTTAAGTCCTCATGTCATATATTCTGTCTCAGATAGAGGTCTTTTAAAGTGCTGTGTGTATTGTCATGTGAGTTTTTTGTGTGTGTGTGGCTCCTCCCCAGTCTGATTTGTTTTGTAAAAATTTGCAATTTCTTTAGGCAGCATCTGGGTATGACCTTATGTCCCACACCCAGGTAGTTCCCATCCCTGGCTGTTTATAGCAGTATTTATTATGAACTTGTTGTCTGCCAGACTCATGAGATAGTTGGAGTAGTGCTGAAATTACAGAAGTTGTGAAATACTTTAAAATCTGGATTTTTGCTGTCATTTAATGACACAGGTTACCAGGGAGCCTCACGCGGAGCAGGGCAGGATGCTGGTGGAGAACAAAACCAGAGGCTTCTGCCAGGACTCAGGCAGCAGCAGGTGGATGGACCTGAATTCTTTACCTGAAAGTCCCTGGCAAGCCAGGAACCAGCTCTGAGTGCTGGTGAGTCTCTCCTCAGCAGAAGGAAAGTCTGCTATGTGTCATTAATTTTCAGATTAAATGAAAACACAGAAAAATGGATGAGCTGAATTTCACATTGCAAAAAACATCCTGGAATGAATTTTTCTCTGGTGCAGCCCTTCTGGAGCCAATTGACTTTTGCTAGCAGAGGATCTGGCTAAATTACTTTGGAGGGAAGGTTAAACATTCTTCTTTTATTATCCTACCCTGTACCATTACAAGGTCCTTTTGCTTGGCTAGCATAAAACCAATTCTAATGCTAAAATAATTAGAAGGCTAGTTGCATTTGCTGTTTCAATATGAATAGCTCATGACATATGTCTCTGTGGAAACCTTTTGTACATGTTAAGTATCGTCTGTCAGCCATATTTTTCTCCAGTTCTTTGTGCTATTTTTAATATAATTTTAACCTTTTTATGTACGCTCAGTCTGTGCCCCTGCCAGAATGGTATATTGCAGCTTACACAGTTAGCAATACCTAGAGCTGAGATTGCCAAGAGCCTTCTGCAGAATAATACTATTTCAAATTTCTTTTAGCTTTTTGCTTTAATAGTATGAGCATAAAATATCTCATGTTTCTTTCAAAATAGATCTTCAGTTTGACTAGCTTAGCCAATAACTGAGATTTTGGTTTGGATTTTTGTTGGAGTTTTTTGTTGTATTTTGCTTGCTTGTTTGTTTTGTTTGGATTTTTTTTTTTTGTTTTTTTTAATGGTGTCAGGGTTGGAATAGACCTTAAAGGTCATCTACCTCCAGCCCACCTGCCATGGCCAGGATACCTTCTACTAGACCTGGCTGATCAGAGCCCCATCCAACCTGAACATTTCCAGGGACACTTCCAGGAACAGGGCATCCACAGCTTGTCTGGGCAATCTGTGCCGAGGTCTCACCACTCTCATAATTCTCTCCCTACCTCTTTTTTTTCCCTGCCATTCCCATGACAAACTATAACCTGATAAGAAGAAATGTCAAAACTAAGAAATATGTATATGTATATGTATATGTATATGTATGATTTATTTGTTTTCACACTGCCCCATAACGTTCAGCTGGTTTGTTGAGAACGATTCCTTTCTGTCACAATTGTGTAGTGCCTTCATCTGTGCTCTGTTGCTAAAGATCTCTTCATGGTGCCTTTGCCAATGACAGCTGTGGGTCACAATTCCAGGACATGGTGCTATTGCTTCCTCTTTTTACACTGCCACATGATTATTGGAAAATATGAAAACATCAGAGCTGCCTCTTCTGATTCATAGCCTGATTCTCCTGTTTAGAGAAATTCCAGCACCATATAGGAAACCCGTGAATCATAGCAATGCCAATGAGAACACGAAAGTTTATCACCTACTTTTCACAGTTTACAAAACTAAGTTTTGTTTAAAAAATAAAACATTGAATGATGTTTTGTGTTGAATGGTGATGAAAGAAGTTGTGAAAATAAAAATTTTTATGTATAGATCACAAGTAATGGAAAAACTCTACTGGCAATATTCTCTTTTAATATAAAGACAACAAGCTAAAAATCAAGACACACCATTCCATGATACATTTGAAGCTCTTGCAAAATGGAATTAAATTACATTAGTATAATATTTTAAAAGTCAGTGTGCCCATTCAATTCAGCAGAGCTAATAAATAGGAACTAGATAGCATAATGTGAAAGATATATGTAGTCTTAAGGTAGAAGTGAAAAGGCTAAGTTTATTTGTACAGCTCCTTTTAATTTAAAAAGCTCTATGTTGTGTCAATCATCAAATCAGTGCTATCACAGCACTAACCATTAAAATGCTTGTAACTGAGAAACATCAAACGAGATTATCTAAAGCCAAGCAACTTTTGTAGACAAAAGTCTTACTCTTGTTGCAGTGACAAGTTAAATAACACTCAGATCAGAGACAAATAGAAAACATAAGATTTCCAGGCTGTTAGAAAAATGAGATCCTAAGTATGACAATGAGCAGCATTAGGAAACATTATAGGTGGCATTGTTAGAACAGCTGGGGAAACTGAAGGAAGCAGATGATGGAAATATCAAGGTTATCACAAACAAAGATGAGGATTCGATATAATGAATGATGTAGGAAAAAAAGCTAAACTGCAGAGCAACAGAAATTATTAAATGAGAAAAATAAGAGCTGAAAGATGTGAGACGAGTCAAGCAAGATCTGGAGACAGGTTAGAAAAAATAACAGAAGAAAAGGATCTCAAGAGGGAGAGGGGAAAATGCTTTTAGTAAATATGAACAAAAGCAAGCTCATTTCAACTGAAGTAGGAAACTATTGGAGCAAGGACAGCTGTGGTGCCATTCCCAGGAGCAACATGTACCATTCCTGCTGAGAATACCAGCCAGAAAAGACACAGGTCCTACAAACACATAAAGCTCTTAAAATTTATCAGCTGTCTGATGACAATTCAAGACTTTTGTGCCATATGGTCTCAGAGGGGACATTATACACCGTCCTACTTTCAGATCATGCTCACTTTCTGGTGGCTGTCAAAGCAGAGCTTGCTGTTTACTTGAGATGTTTGAGAAAGAATCTGAGTCTTGGACAGTAGTTTCTTCTGTTAATATAAAATCTAGAGATGTACTTGAGATATTAATATGGGATATGTGCTTGCAAATACTATCTCAAAGGCAATTTTAGATTCCTTTAGATTAGATAAGCAGCTGCACTTTTGGTCCCTAAAAATTATTCAGTTCAAAGGGAAGATTATTTACATGTTTGATGTCTCAGAAGATCAATTTATAGAAACATTTTAAATCACCAATACTTCCTGTATATCTCTTTTCCATTCTGTTTCTTTCAAAACATTTCAGAATTTAAAAGTGTGATGTAAGAGTGATGCTTACATCACACATAGGGGTCCCATGTCATCTGGAATTTACACCAGTTGAGAACATTTAAGTACTTTACAATGTCTCAAATTAATTTATTTTTTCACCAATCTGAATATATATTAACAAGGCAATTAATTTTTAAGTCTGTCTCACCTTTGGCCTTCTTCAGAAGGTGGATGCTTTGCAGAGCATAAGAAAAATAAAAGAGAGGGAAGGTACTTCTGAGAAGATCAGGTCCTGCTTGGTCTGAATGTGTTGATTTTTCCTGTGCCTTTGAAATTTCATGATCTTCAAGGAGAAGCAGAAGGAGAAATGTGTAGGTTCAGAATGAGGTGACTAATAGGTACATTTGTTCTAATATACTTTCAGGTAATTTTCTGGATATTTAGAAATTGTATAGATTCTTCATCAAAAGAACTCTTTAAACTGACATTTTTCAGTACTCTAGGCCAACTGCACTCACTAGGATAGAAACAGGAATTAATTTTGTGAACTATTACAGTGTTGTCTGAAGGTGGTCATAAGTACTGTCACCTATAGTACCCACATCTAGTCCTGGAGCTTAAATATTTTCTAACTGCACAACAGTGATAACCGCATAGCAGTTTAAGACCAAATGCAAAGCAAACATAGAAAAATCTAACCTAAAGTATTGTCCCCAGATCAGTCATGCTGACAAAATCTTCTGTGACCATTTTACTACTACGTTTTGATTTTCAGGCTTTTGTTGTCTACAGGCATCATTTCTCTCTCCAGATCATTGTAAAGCAGTTCATGTGACACTATGCAATCTATTGCAAGCATCACATTACTGTTGCATCTAGTATTTCATAAGAATGTTTTATAAATTACTACAGGTTTCTGATTATGCATGGGAACTTTTAGCCAGAGAATCATATTTGAAACATGAATGTGAAACTCCACAAACAGAAGAATGTTTTTTTCTTCAGAACCTGGAACAATCCGATAGATCAAAGCTGGTGTCTGCTTCCTCTTTCTGAAGAAGGCATCTCTGTTAATTCATAAGACCCAGCTGATATAAAGTAGTTCTCACTCAGATCTGAGCTGCATTGGCAGAGATAATATTGCAACTGGAAGGAAATAGGAGAAAATGAAAATTACATATAGATAATTCTTAAGATCGTGTTTGTAAAAACAGTTCAATTATTCTTTCAACAAGAGAACTTCAGGACATATCAGTCCTGTCTTTCTCACAAGCATGATAACATTTTAGGCAAAGAGTTGTTTCTTTCTGATTGATTAATTACTTTTTATGTCCCTTAACTAGATGATGAGTACTCTTTACCCAATATATTAGCGATGCCTACTACTGCTATTGCAGCAGCAGGGTATACATGTAACATAGAATTTCTTTCCTCTCATATTAACCTTATGTCTTGGTACATATTTTAGACATTTTGAATCTCAAAACTGTATTTTTTCCACTTTCAAAGAATATATGATCTCGTAAATGTGGAACAGTTCAAAATGTATAAGGAAAACTCTCAGAATTATAAACTATGAATGAAAAATCTGGTAAACTTCGTCTTTTTATTTTGTTGAGATTCCATCCCAGGAAGTGATCTTTATTTCTGTGAAGTCAATATGTTATTCATGAAATGAAATGGTTTATAGAAACGTGTCTAGTTTTCATGAAAAACCTTCAAGCTTAGCCATTGTTCATAACCTGCACATCTTTCAGAATGTTCTATTCATTGCTCATGGCTTCTCAGAAACAGCTGAGCATGGTTTCACTCATAGCATGGTGTACTATGTCAAAATCTACATTCTTGCATTCAAAGAAAAGTAAATCTCAAACAACTGAACAAGCTGAAATTTAAACATATTGAGGGTCTCTGGAAAATACAGCTATACTATTCAGACAGAACACAAAGCATTACTACATCATTTTCCCCTGAGTTTACTCTGAAGATTTAGATATTTTTTTTAAAAATTAAGGAAAAATACCATTTTTTAAGACATCCTCCTCATTCAAGGTAGATAACTATTAGCCTAAGCTGAATTGAGAAGTTTCCATTTTGCATTGTGGAATAATGTCAGATTAATTGAAGGTAAATTTCCTGGCAAGAATCCAATAATAAATTAATATTTCAATATTGTAAAATGCTTATGGTGCTTTTATTTCTAAATCTCTCCCTCAAGGAACTGAAATTCTCTTTGCACCAGATTTCTGCTAAACCCACAGGTAAAGTGGTTGTCTCCTTCTCCATGTGGTGTCTGTCCAACATCAAAGATGAGGAGTCTGGATCCCATTGTTGAGGTAAGCCTTGCCATAATATATCAGGGAGCCTGATACTCTTCCTGCAGCAACAGCATTTGGATCTTTCCAAGGGCACTGCCTCATTGCTCAGTGAAAAGACTGGCATACTTGGAAGTGGAAACTCAGATTTGCACTGTCCTTCTGATAGGCAAACAGGGAAGCTGAAATTTTCCTCCCACTTCCCGCTCAACATCAGTGAGGGCTGGGATGACCAAAAAACCAGGCTACCATGTAAATTAATGCTCAGGTATGGACATGGGCTCACTGTGCTCCTAAATTGGTGTACCAACCAATTAGAGTGTCTTAAACTGGAGCCCAATATGATTCTGGCCAGAAATAATCAACAGGATAAGAGAATTCCTCAGTTTAGGAATTTGCATGGACACAGAAGTGCCCCACAAAGAGTTTGGATGTGTCCAACATATTCTAATGGCAGAGAGAGAATTGCAAAAACTGATAATGTCAGATTGTGCCTGCTGGGTCTGAGACATAAAGACCAGATCACAGCAGTCTCTACAAGCATAAAATAAATACCATAAAAAATATCAGTGACCAAACAGTAAGCCAAGCTTAGTCAAAAGTACAGAAAAAATAGGAGGGCCAAATATCTTCCATCCTTAGTCTTCCTCTTAACCATCTAACCACTGATTTTGATGTTAAGCATCAAAGAACTCAGAAATAAGTTGTTGTTCATGGAGAATGACAGTGGACGTGGGGTGCCATGAAGTAATGAGTTAGAATGAAATGAAAACTTATTTCATAAACATTAACATTAATTTCCAAAGGACAAATTTTAATTAACAGTGGGAACTAGAAAGTTAAATCTGCTGGACTTGAATTTGATACTTGAATGCAAAAGAAGCCTTGAAGTGCAAAACTTATCACAAGTTTCTGTCTCAGAGAGAGGAAAAAAATAAAAGAAAAGGAAACTTGCAGGAAGTGATTTCAGATCTGACCAGATTAAACAAAAAATAAAAAAAAAGAATATTAGAAATAAGCAGAATGCCTACACAGATTAGAGGGAAAAGAACTGATCAACAAAGAAAACTGCCTTGTAGGCCAAAAAATGTGTAGATAAAGTGAGAATAACAGAGTCAAGATGAGTTGGACCTTGCAAAGAATATTAAAGCACATAGCAGAAGATTCTTCAGCCATGTAAATAAAAAGAACAAGGGTGGAAAAATAAGTAGGGCCAGAATGTAGTGATGGTGACGTAGAAATGAAGAATAAATCAAGTATAGGCTGAAAACTGAATTATGCTTTTACTCAGATTTCGAGGAAATAAGCAAAGATTTTGGACATGGGAAAAAAAAAAATGAGGACACATTTTACATTTTTTAATGTATAGGAATGGAAACCAGCAGAATCAAGATAGAAACACCATTTGGGATGTCTAATGTACTCCAGGCGGTAAAAAGTGGAAAATAAGTACAATCCCAAGAGGAAACTGGCAAACAAAATTTCAACTGCTGCAGCAGTTATTTTTAGTAAACACATAAAACCTGCTTGGTGCCTAATATTTGGAGACACATCACACACACAGTAAAGAAGTGGGAATGAGAAAATGGTCTGAACTAGAGATCACCTAGGTTTTAGTTCAGCAAACTGATGTCTTTTTAAAAAGATTGGAATGAAAGAATTGTTAAAGGCATGGAGGTCAGTTACTGAAAGAGTTTATCTAATGCAGATATGATAAACTAAGCATCCATTTCCTTTTTAAAAAAAATAAATAATTTCCAGACAGAGGAAATGAGGCAAATATAAACTTTCTGGACATTGATGAAAACTTTTAATGTGGTGGCCACTGAGAGATTACCAGCAAGGCCAGAGAAGATGGGTTCAGTAGCGGAATGGTAAAGCTGATTAGGATTTGGCCAGAAAGGCCATTAGACCCACTGGCACAAGGGGAAATTCCAACTGGGAGGGAATGACTGTGTTGTTTTGGTATTGTACAAAACATCTTCCCTGAAGCCTGTAAGAGGTGTGGAATTAGAAGGTGGTGAATGTGCAGGAACTTGGTGATATTAAATATTGTGGGATTGGGATGGGCTTCAACAAGATAAAAATTGCATTTGGATGTGTCTGTTTACAGGGTGGAGATATGAAGACCTAATCAGCTGGAAATTGCTGATATGATGATGAATTTCACAATATAAATCCTTTGCAAGATTACTATCAAAATTATGCAGAGATGAGTAAGGGATTATTGGTGTTTTACAAAGTACTAACAAGAGGCGTTTTAGTCTTGTGTGCAATTCTGGTAATTCATGTTGATGAAAGATGGGTGCAGAAAAGAACAGCAGGTATGGTCAGAGAACAGTGGGTTTTTTAATTTGCCTTGCCCGACAAATGAAAGTCAAGAAGCAATATGATTACATTCTATAAATACATCAGAGAGATAAATACCACAGAAAAAGAACAGTGATTTAAACAAAAGGATGATGCTGGCACAAAAACAGAAAGCTATAAATTGGTCCCTGAATAGACTCAATCTGGAAATCAGAAGATTCTTATCTGTTACAGGAGTTAGATCCTAGAACAGCTTTGCTGCAGGAGCAGTGGGAGCAGAGAAACAAACACTTGAACTAAAGTTCAAAGCTTCACTCCAGGTGCACTGACACTCTATTTGCATGTAAGACTGCCAGTCTGGTGGCTGGCCCAGCAGCTGCTACTGAGGTATATCATTCTGTTATATGAGTGTACATTCACATGCATATGTCACCTTCACATAAACACACACACATTCACAGAACTCGAAGGCACTTTACTACATTGCATCAAAACCTAGGGAAATTGTATGTATCAATGAGTTGATTATTGGGATCATGACAAGACAATTTCTGCTTGTGAAAAGCTGTAAAGATTTATGTGCTTGAAATTCCTAGGCAGTGGCTACAAGCTGTGAATGCAGGAAATACTTTGGGGCTCTTGTTAGTCCCTAAACAAAAAATAGGAAATGCTGTTAGGAAATGCTGGGTTAAAATTTCGTGCTGCCTTTAAGCAATAAGAAAGGACAAATCTGCTTCTTTGAGGCAAAGTAGGCCAAAAGCTTTTGAATTCTGTGTATTTCTCTTATAACCAGGTATTGACACTATAGGAAATAAATACCTAAATAGCGGAATCAATAGGGGAAATTTTAAAAAAAGCCCAAGTTTATTTCATAGAATAATAGAATGGTTTGGGTTGGAATGGACCTTAAAGATCACCTACTTCCAACACATGGCTAGAATACCTTCCAGCAGACCAGGCTGATCAGAGCCCCATCCCGTCTGGCCTTGAACACTTGCAAGGATGGGGCATCCAGAACTTCTCTTGGCAACCTGTTTCAGTGGTTTACCAGCTTCCTTGGAAAAAAGTTCTTCCTTATATCTAATCTAAATCGCCCTTACCTCAATTTGAAATCATTAACCCTTTTCCTACTGTACTGACCCAACTAAAAGGTTTGTGCCCATCTTATAATCCCCCTTTAGTTACTGGAAGGCTGCTATGAGGACTCTTCAGAGCTTTTTCTTATCCAGGCTGAGGAGCTACAGCTCTCTCAGCCTGTCTTCACAGGATAGGTTTTCCAGCCCTCTGATCCTCTTCATGGCCTCCTCTGGACTCACTCCAACAGGTCCATGTCCTACTTATGTTGGGTGCCCCAGAGCTGAACACAGAACTCCAGGTGGGGTCTCACTAGAGCAGAGTAGAGGGGCAGAATCCTCTGTCTCCACCTACTGCCCACGCTGCTGTGGATGCAGCCCAGGACCCAGTTTTCTTTCTGGGTTGCAAGTACGTGTTGCCAGGTTGTGTTGAACTTCTCATCCATTGATTCCCCCAAGTCCTTCTCCACAGGGCTGCTCCCACATTCTTTGACTAGTCTGTACTTGTGCTTGTGCTTGTCATGAACCTCGTGCAGGACTTTGTATTTGGCCTTGTTGAACTTCATGAGGTTTGCACAGACTCACCTCTCAAGCCTGTCAGGGTGCCTCTGGATGGTATCCCTTCTCTCCAACATGTGGGCCACATCACACAGCCTGGTGTCACTGTAAAACTGGTTGAGAGTCCACTCATTCTTCCTGTCTGTGTTTCTGACAGAGGTGTTAAACGTTTTTCCTGGTCTGAAGCTGAAAGTCATTTTGGATGCAACTGGCTGCAGCCATTCCAAGCAATGCTTTCATTGTTTGATCCTAATACTTTCATGCATAAAGCAGCAATTTTAAGGGTTGTGTGACTCTGTTAAATTCACTTCCAATGTTATCCCCTGCCAATGGAAATTACTAGCATGAAACAGCCCATAACCATCCTGCTGAACTCTCTTATTCTCCAGAACAGTGTGGTGGCATCCAAAGTCACTCTTCAGAGGGCTTCCTGGCCCAATGTAACTTCCACACTTTCTTAGGAATTGTCTGGGAGTGTGCTCATTGACCTGGGTCAAAACCATGCCAAGGATTCTGCTAACAATTTAACAGTATATATGACTGACTGACTTCCAGTACCCCAGGAATGCTCTCTGGAACTGGTTAATTTATGAGTGCACATATAATCAAGGAGTACTCTTGCCTCTGTTCCTTTGATCCCCTAGTAAATCTGCCCCAGCAACAAGGACAATGTGGAGGCCAAATCAGAAATTCAGTATTAAAAAATTTTCCCAACAATTACTTAAAAAGGTAAAATTTCTCTACAGTGCAGAAATAAGAACATCATCTGGATCCAGCATGTTGAGGATATGCATCATATTTGAAACTTCAAGGGGCCTCTCTACAGATGTCTGACCAAAAGGGGTCAAAGCCATTCAAAGCCTATAGCTCATGGATTAGGGCCTTTGACTGATGAGAATATCCACAGCACATGTTAGAGATGAGGATCCTTGCCTGCTTTCTCTGGCTTATGCTAGTATTTGGGGTGGGTCTAACTACAGGAATATTTGCTTTGCATGTGCACTCATGGGCACACAAGAAATAAAGTAACGAAATGGGATTGACAAGCCATTTTAATTTTCCATCAATGAAGGTAAAGAACAGCAACTAACAAACCAATTCTTGGTTTTGGACAAGTCACTGGAGACACAGGACTCTCACCTGTAACAGTTTATCCTGCTGTGGATGCTCTTTACCTGTGTGTATCCTTCCTCTGCAGTGGGTACAAACTTAGATGGAACACAAAAAATATTATTCTTTATCATTTCCACAATACTCAATCTGACTTCTTTAGGCACCATCAGAGCTGCTGCGTTTTGTTGTGAGCACTGTACCAGTGGTTTTAGTTTGCTGTACAAGGAAAATGATCATCATTGTATGTCAAAGGCTTTAGTTAAAGGGCAGTTTAAGAACGCAAAGCAAAGATCCGTCTATGATGAGACAGATTTTCCCTTGTCACACCCTAGATTTTTTCCTAAGGACTATCACTCAGTGTTAATTTCTGCTATGACTTAAAGACTTCTCCTTTGCCTCTGCCAATGCTTTTGTGGAAATTCTATGTGTGGGAGCTTTGTGGGCTCAGTAGGTGTTTTGGTGTTTATTGGAGTGCTGCGGAGGTTAAGAGGTTCACTGCCCTAAGTGCTGACATTGCTGCCTTTCACACTTTAAAATAAGAAGCTAAGCCACATATCTTCTGAATTATATACTGGAAACAGCAGAAAAATCAGTGAGTACTGAACAGAGGCATGCAGTTAAAGTGGTTTCACTCTGTTTCATCACTGCATCTCAGTCCAAGATCAAGGACAACAGGAAAAACCTTTAAATTGTGCTTAGAACTAATCTTAGATGGAGGTACAGGAGAGTCAAGCACCTAGTGCCCTTGTCTGTGTCTCAAGATGTCTGTCTGCCTCTGGCTTGCTGATGACTGGGGCAAAAGGTTTAATATTTTCATTTTATTATCTGAAATTTATATATTATCAGATATAAAATAAAGATAATGGAGCTTTTGCACAACAATTCAGGATCTATACACACAAATGGCCCAAAGAATTAAAGAATATTCCTTACATTGCCATTAGATCTCTTTTGTCAATAGAGATAACTTCTGACTGAGTTTCTGGGATTAACTTGATTTTTTATTTACACTGTCAGAAGTTATTTTCCCTATTTTAGAAGAAATGTCTCTTCATAAGCAAAAAAGTAGATATTTTGTTGTGCTTTAAAATACATTTCATGTTGAATAAAAATAACATTTATGCACAAAAGAAAAAAGTCTCCTTCTCCTGCCTGATAAAAAATATTACATGAGAGTCTTGTTACAATTGTTTGAGAATTTAGGGAAGCTAGTGATTATTTTTCTGTACTCTCTCCAACTAAAATGTTGTGTTCTATACAAGTAGTCCTTTTCCCATTGGTGTGAATCCCGAGAGTGCATTAAATAATACACTTCTAGTTGTAAAACAGATGGAAAAGTGTTTAAAAAGGTGCCAGGTTTATTTATGGAAGCATGAAATTGAATTTAATAGGAGAATTTTGCCAGTATGAAATGTGAACTCTCAAAACAGGAAGTGGATTTTATTGCTTATTTATTTTATTACCGGATCAGCTGCCCAGAACTGTAGAATCCTTCCTCTCAGGAATTATTTACTTTCCAACTCTGAACCAGAACATCTTGACCATCAGTTGTTACATCTTCTGGCTGCCAGATTCTCAACTATAAACATATGTGGTGCTGTCTATCTCAGATGATCTTCTGCAGATTTATATAGAGAATGTTTTAGCTTTAGATTTATTTCTTGATTTAAAACAGTATGAACTGAACTGGCTAAGCCAAGGGAAAGAAAATTTTCTTTAGCTCTCAATTACAATTTAATTAATAATATTCTATTTTTAGAGGGTTTATGTCATGTAGTCATTATGCGTAAAAGATAAAAGAGCTAAAAAGCCAAATTAGGCAAATTATTTCTTCTCCTCTGCACGTCCAAACAATGACTAGTGAAAAAACAGGTGCTATTCAGCTTCCAAAAGATGAGCAGCATTTGTGGAAATCACACAGAGAAACAGTGTCCCAGGTCAGGTTTTCAGGGTTCAGTCTAAGCCAGTATCCCTGGATGGAGTTGAGTAAGGCTGTTGACTGCTGGAGACTGTCTGTAAACCTGTACCTGGCTGTTGTCACCTTTTCCTGTACATCTGGCCAGTATGTGGAGGTATTTGGGATGGTGAACAAGCCTCCAATTTCAATAAAGTTGTGATAACTTAATGATCAAATTAAAAAAAAAAAACACCTGTGGAAATATATTTTTCAGGCTATCAGTCTGCATTAATGAACATGCTTTTACACCTCCACAGAAGTGGTGCTGCGGATGCCCGTATTTACTAGAAGACAGCTGCATCCTTGTGATTACTGCTGCAAGGGGGATAAATGCCTGCAATGGCACCTTCTGTTTAGAGGAATCTGAGGCTCAGACAGGGTTCACTGTCACATGCAAGGCCATGCTGGAGCAAAGCTCTGCTGCCTGAGCACCTTGTGCCGTGCTCTGCTGGTGCCGCAGTGCCCTTGGGCAGTCTGACCAACACCCATTCGCGTGCCTCTGCAGAGTGCACTTGTGCTCAGCCCAGTGCTGGCACTCACAGACACTCACAAATTCCCATTTCATGCAACAACACTAAATGTTTTCGGCATGAAACTCGTGCATGTGCAGTTTTGCATTGGAAACTGAAAAAAAGTGACAGCCTGGATCTTGCTGCTCTCAGTTCGCCAATTATGGATAAAGATTGAAGGCAATGTGGAACAATATTATGGTCATGATCCAAATCCCACATAGGAAAGATGAAGTTAAAATAGTCTTTATTGCAGGCATTAATTCTCCTCAAAGTTCATGAGACTTTCTTATACTCACCTGTGTTGTTCTGTTGTCTCTAATGATTTATAAATCACTTGTAACTGCATCACACCTTGTTGTGACTCTCCCCAGGATAAAGGCTTTTCTCCAATACATTCAGAGTGCCTGGGATCCAAGTACATGGATATTTTGAGGGTTGCTGACATAGTTTGGGGAAGCAACTCCTTCAAAATAAAACATTTTAGTGACATGTGTATTTTCATAAACAATTGGACCTAATCTTTTGTGCAGAGGAAAAGAAAAGGAATCTGAACATGTAAAAGAAAACTCCCTATTTTAAGTTTCTGCTATAAATGATAGTACAGAACTCACGAGTTTTGTAAGATTTGATATTGAGCATGTGAGCTGTTCATCAGCTTTATTAATATGTCACAAGTATAAATTCTGACACACATCAGAACCAATTAAACTTATTTTTGTACTTTTTATTTCTTAGAGACAGATTGTTTGAGTTCAGAAGGGCATGCAGTATCTAGCAGATCTGGTAATTCATTCAAATATGGGAGTAAAGCTCTTCTTTTAGTTCTGTCCAAAATTCCTCCAAGTTTTGTACAATGGGTTTGAAAGCTCTTATGTATTTAAAGAAAATCCTTTCAACTCACTCTAGAGTCCTGCTTTATGTTTTGTATTGCTTTGAACTTATTACCTCTTTGCAATGTCTTGGAACATTAGTTTGGGAGCATTTAAAGCTAATGATTAAATGTATAGTGAAACAACACTTTGATGTCGCCAGAAGCAATTAATATTCCCTATTTATACACAAAAGGTCATAAAAGACTGTGTTATGACAAACGAAATGATTCAGTGAATTCAAAGCAAGTTAACTGAATTCTAAAGGATTGTTACTACTTGGTGGAAAAAAGGTATCCATCAAGCCTTATCTTAAGTCAGAAAGCTGTGATTAACTTATGGAGTTTTGAATGCTTTTAAAATTAGAAAAGAAATTATGAATTTGTCAGCTACAGAAAACCAGCCTGTAACGGGTTCATTCAGAATGAAGCTTTCACCAAAAATAGCTTACAGAATGTAGATAAATGAAGTTCCTGAGCTTACAGAAGTCACTGAGAGAGACCACATTGCACATAAGCAGCCTGACTATTGTATGTTCTGTGCACACATGTCTGCTGAACTTTGTTAACAAATGGAAAAATATACTATATATTTTTACTCCTACATTTTTATAGGAGAGCATCTCACACTTCATTGAACTCGTGCTGGAGACAACAGACAAGATTAGAATATAAATCACTCAGAGACAGGGACTGGGAGTCAGATTCTGTACCTTCTAGAGCTCTATCTGCCTATGAGTGGGCACACCTTGCTTTAGAAGAGAGGAGGGACCCCACGCACACACACACAGACTCACATATGTGCATATATGTATCCATGTATCCAAAACTGGGGACATGATTAAACATAAAGGAATCCTACACCTCCAGCCATTAAAAAAAAAAAAAAAAAAAAAAAAAAAAAAAAAAAAAAAGTGAAAGTGGAAAAATGCAAAAGAATGAAATTACCATGGATTGAAGAACATAAATGGCTTGTGTTTAACATAATTTCTCAGTTTCCACTGATGTATAGAAAGTTTCAATTTCAGGCTAAATCTTCATCTTATTTGTCAGTTTAAGAAATATGTTTGTTACAATGTCTAAGAGATACACAAATTCTAAACATGATACTGCATAGTAAAATTTCTAAACTGATAATGGTGTGGGAACTAGCTATCAGGAAGAGGAAAAAAATTCTTTGCATCTGCCCAAGAATCATCCCCAAACTTTTTGATAAACTGAAGGCAATAATTTGGCTTTCCTCCTCCTTTCCTTTCCCTGTGACCCTTTATGGCCTTTTAGCCTCTTCAGAATAAAGCAACGAACTTCTGGTTTTTACAATGAGTTAAAGCAATTTGATCAACAGAGCTTAGACTGTTCAACACATAGATTGTTTGCAGACCTCCAGAGCATTTAGAGGTTTTATTTTTATTTTAGAAGTTTCACAGACCTAGCAAGAACCTTTTCTTTGAATGCCAGGATCCAAGTGAAGAAAAACCCTGAAGGTTTTTGGGTTCAGTTCAGTTGCATTTGAGACATACTTGGGAATGCAGCACCTCTGTATAGGGATGGCAGATGTGTAGTTCCCACAGAAAGTCAATATCCTTCCCAAGAGAAGCCAGAAGCCAGGAAGATATGCCTGGTCATCTTAACTACCATCAGGCACCTAGGTTTGGGTAAATAAGCTGTGCCTAAATTATGCAGGTAGCCAAAACCTCAGTATTCTCCTTAAACTTTGTGAGCACATAGAGAGTCTTTAGGAAGAATTACCTGCAAAATTAGCACTAAAGAAAACAACCAAGTGCATAAATATCTAGAAGGACACCATAAACCACGATAACTTCTTTTCACATTTCAGTCCATACAGTGGACTTTCTAGCTCATATAGCACCCATACTGTGTATAAGCATGATAAAGAAAGAACATGACTTGAAATGATCTGAACAATCATAATCTAATGAACCATTTCAAGTGAGGAAAATGAATTGTTAATAAGAAATGCTGGGAAAAAAAATCAGGCCTCTGCCCATAAATCTTGTCTCTAAAATACAGTTAGATATAAATCTCCATGTTGGATTTTTAACTGGAAATAATGTCCCTAGACCATCTTGTAGACATGAAAGAGCACCACATTTTCAGTTAATGGACTGACTAGACTTTTGTGTAGAAGGTGTTGTCTGTTTTAAGAACTTCTGTCTCTTTGATCATAAAACAAAATATTAAATTTTTTCCTTATTCATTGAGAAATCTGAGTCACTAACTGTTAGATATGTTTGGTCTCCCAGAAGCTATTCCTTTTTTTTACCCCTTTAGATGTCACTGCCAATAAGTAACAAATGGACTCTTTGGGGTTCTTACCTAAAATGAGGGTGAATCAGGCTCTGGTTTAACTCCATTGAGTATTTGATTATTTATTCAAAATGGAACAGCTTCAAAAATATTTTCCTTAAAAATGTTCAAACAAATCATCTTGACATTTCCAATATTTTTTTTTTTTGGCTGAAACAATTGGTCAAATCTGGTACAAATTTGCAGATAGTTTCCATCAACACGAAAGTGCATTTTTGAGCAAACAAAGAATTCTTCCATAAAAATTGCCTGGCTCTAATCAGGACTGAAGCAATTTTGCACATGCCAACCAGCAGAAAATTAGGTATTGGATAAGCAAGACTGGCGAGGATCTGGGTTCTACCTAAATCCCCTTGTGGCCTTTGTCCAAAGTGATTAGCCCCAGGTCAAACAGAAAACCTGTGGTGAATCAAGCAAATTAAATCCAACCCTCCTGAGCTATCGGATAATGTGCTGGTCCCAAGACCTCCCTTCTCGGAGGCTGGAAGGGAGGAGGTTATTAAATATAAACATGAAGTAACATCCTGCTGTATGGAGGCCCAAGGCATTGTGCTCTGGAGAAGAGGCAGGGGATTATACCTACCTCACAGCTGGACCTGTTCCAAGGGAGCCCACAGCAATTGTCTCTGCCAGTGCCAGGAGCTGTCAGTGCTCCTGAGCAGCGTTCTGCAGCTTGGAAGGACACTAAGGAGTGTCCCGTTAGACTAAAGGGCACTGAGCTGCAGCACAAAACACTGCTTTAATGTGGACTTGGAAACGAAGGGACTTATTTCCTTTAAAACATTGTAGAACAGAGTAATCCTCAGATTTATTTTGATTAGAAATCTGGATACCTTCTTGGCAGTGTTTATTAGATCTTAATGTAGCTCAGTTGGAAAGCCAGATATTTTGCTTCTCCTCCTTTGAATCACTGACCATTATTTTCTCTGTTAATGAATCTGGACAATTTTAACTGTCAGATTTGACTGTAACTCTCTGAATAAATTGATTGAATTGAGGCTGAACCCACCTCTGTGTTCAAGCTAAGAATGAGCCTGAACAGAAGTCTCCAGAGTTTCCTAAAACTTCAGGGAGTTTGTTAGTGGAAAACTGATTTTGAACCACTGAACCTGAATTGACTGCATAGTTTTGGTTTCATATTGATGTCAAGTCAAAAGAAGATTAAACTCCCACTGGAGCTTAGATGTGACCCAAGGTGGATAAACTTACATCTCAGTATTTCAGAGACAGCTATCACTGTCCTTGGAGCTGATTGTTCACTTCATCTACCTCCTTCTTCCTACACATCTTTTTTCTTTTGAAGCAGATTGGAGCACTAACAACTAAAAAAGTGTTTTTCACTTCTAAGTCTAGTCTTAAATGAGTTGGCGCCTTAAGAAAAATAGAAACATATTTCTGTTGCAGGTAGAAATTTCCATTCCCATCAAAGCAGAAATTAATGCATATCTTATTTCTCAATAACTGCAAGCTTTTGAAAAGTACTGTCCCTATGTTCATCCATTTGTTAGATCTGCATACATATACCCACCTGTCATTGTAGGAAATGGTCCCTACACCTTGTAATACTGCATGTGAGTATATAGGATGTCTTGGTGGTCTTTGGCCTTTCAACCACAGATTCTGAGGTATCAGAAACAGAGGGACATTCAACATTTAGACCACAGTCCTAAAACAGGTGTACTTGTTGATAATCTCACTGTCTGTGCTAAAGTGATAAAGCCACATGGAAAAACACCCTGTGGATGATTCTGGGAGAAATCTGGTTTACAAGGAGCTGAATTTGGAATTCTTGCAGACAGTGAGCAACCAGACCTGCAAGACAACATAGTGGTCATGGTGGTCATAGACCTGTGAAAAAGCAATGAAGATATCAGAGGTGAAAACAGCTTTTGATATTTGCATTTGGCTAGTTTATGTTCAGGAAGCAGAATGAAGATTCATAACCAACAATCCTACAGCAAACAAAACTATTTCAAGTGCAGTGGAACAAATCATTGTTCAAACCCAGTTAGTTCCAGATTTCTTTATTCTTTCTCCTCTCTCACTGCTAGAAGGTGGAAGTTCTCTGAAACTGAGCTCAGCTGTTGACATTTACCACCACAGAAATCAGCCCCACTGTGTCCTGATACAAGAAATAATTCTGCATACATTAAAGATATGAAGAATATCCTAATCTAGGAATAAAACTTTTAAAAGGGATTTAGTTAATTTTCTAATTAAAGGAAAACCTAGGTCCATCAAGATATTGTATTAGTGTAAAACCTGAACAGATCTTTCTGATGGCAAAGGAACTGATCTAGATACAATAGCAGTTAATAAAAAAATGACAGCTTCAGGTCCCTGAATTGAAAGATAATGAAGAATGAGACAGAGCTCTCCAGCTCCTCAGGGAAGGCAGAAAAAATCCAGAGTTTGGAATTTTATACAGAACTTTAACTGGCTTGGTCATGACTTGCCTGAGTGTGCTGGTTTTGGCTGTGGTGGAGTTAATTTTCCTCACAGTGGCTGGTACAGGGTTGTGTTGTAGAACACAGGATTGATAACACTGTTTTAGTTGGGGTTTTTTTTGGGTTTTTTTTGGGGGGGTTTGTTGTTGTTGTTGTTGTTGTTTTTGTTGTTGTTATTGCTGAGCAGGGCTTACACAGAGCCAAGGCCTTTTCTACTTTTCATGCTGCCATGCTGGGGGCACATGGGAGGGTGGGAGGAGACACAGCTGGGATAGGTGCCCCAGACTGACCAAAGGGATAATCCAGACCATGGGACATCATGCTCAGCATGTAAAGTGGGGGCAAGGAGGAGGAAGAGGGGACATTTGGAGTGATGGATTCTGTCTTCCAAAATTACCACTATGTGTGATGGGGCCTTGCTGTCCTGAAGATGGCTGAACACCTTCCTGAACTTGGGAAGCACTGAGTTAGTTCTTTGGTTTTCTTTGCTTGAGTGTGTGGCTTTTGCTTTTCCTATTAAACTATCTTTACCTCAACTGATGAGTTAAACCACAACGCTGAGCAAAACTTCTGCCACCAGAGTGATCATGGTTTTTACCGTCAAATAAAACTGAAGCTAGTCAGGTCCTGTTTTGTAATTGTTACCCTTAATTAGTTGATTTCTGAACACTATTGCAAAAATTGTTTCAGAGAGGCAGAAGTTTTCTTAGGCATCGGAGCATAGTTTCTTGCTAACATCATAACACAGCTTCTCTGGGTTATTCCAGCATTGCCTGTGACAAGCATGGTGACAGGACTTTCAGGAACAGCTGAGGAGAGCTTCAAAGTATCACTCTTTATCTTGTCTTTTGCAATTTATTTTTCCAATTAGAATATTAATTTTCTAGCATATTGAGTAGATTAAGAAATTAAAATATAATTTTTACTGGCCACAATGACAGATAATTTCTGCCACATTTACAACAACAGTTAATGTGTTGGCATGGTTACCCTTTTGCTACATTGCTAACCATAAACAGTTTTGCAAACTAACCAAGTAATCTAGTTAAAGAAAAATATCCTTCTTCTCCCCTTAGTTCCCTCATCCCGTTCAAACCCATGCACTTCCACACATCTTTCTGAGACAGTTTTACATTTTGAAATGTCTGAAGCAAACTTAATTCATATCAAGCAAATTTCTAGTTTCTGAATTTTTCCTGCACAACTCAATAGATCAATACCACAGAACTAACAGTGTTGGATTGAAATCCAAGTGCCTTTCTGCTTGGAGAGCAGCACTGACACTTTGGACAGGATTTTGTTTGAAATTAAACACTTAGATTTAGAGATAGGATTAAGTTCACTTAATATGTTAGTATATATTTTGTAATATAGGTTATGGAATGCATATGTGTAAATCATATGTTTTTAACTTGCTATAGATATATATTTCTCTAGTTTGCATACTTTTAGGAAGACATTCTTTACTGAGAGGGTGATGAGGCACTGAAGCAGGTTGCTGAGAGCATTTGGGAATGCCCCAACCCTGGCAGTGTTCAAGGCCAGGTTGGATGGGGCTTTAAGCAACCTGTCCAAGGCAGAGTGGTTGGAACTAGGTGAAGCCAAAGCACTCCATGGTTTTATGATTCTACTCTACAGTGTTGCAACTCTTCTCTAGTAGAGCCTTTAATATTTTACCTTGGCCATGGTGGGCAAGAAATGAGAACATACAGGTCACGCATCCCACCAGGACCGGGCAATATCTGTGTATGAAGAGGCTGGCAGCTTGTCTTTTGAAAAGAGGAATCAACTATTTAAGCAACTTCTAAAATAAATTCTGATTCCTTCTGTGAACTGAGGAGGCCTATCATTCCTCAAAACAGGGCAAGAGGGAGCTTCAGCTGAAGATCAGCCTTCAGGGGAAAATATTATGACTCCTGCTCTGAGCACTGCAAGTGGCAAGCATTTCTGAAGAGAAAGGTAAGGCAGGAAACAGTGAAAAGGAGCAATTCCTCTTGTGGCAAGACTTGTTTAAAGGCAGGATAAGATGAAATGACGCCAGCTAGATCCATGGCAAGTGTCTGCTTTGAGCTGAGAGGTAGATTTTTTTTATGGGCTGTCTCAAGCAACAGCTTGTGTGTTGGGATATCTGCAATGCCTTGGCAATTAGAAACTGTTCTGTCTACCCTTGGAGCAACTGCATTCAGGGTGTTTGACGTGTTGCACTAATAGAAAGCTGGAATCACAGCAAAGCTCCTACTGGTGCTCAGGTTTGTAAGTGCATTGTGCTGTGGGTGAAATTCTTAATAAAAATTCTCTATTGCCAGGAGTGGCAGACTGGATCTTAAATGCTTGCAGGTCTTCTTGACATCAGTGTCTGGATAATTGGAAGTCTGGTAGGATGATTTTTGAGCTTTCAAAAGAAACCTACAGGTTTTCTGAGAAAGATCTCAATGGCTTTGACTGCAGTGGGGGAAGATCCTGAGCACTGCTCAGAGGCCTCTGGGAGCAGGGAACCACCTCTGTGTGAGACCCAGAGGTCTCAGATACTCTGCAGTCCTGATCCCCTGGCACTTCAAACCCACTAACTGCTACTGAGAAATTGCATTTGTCTCAGGGACAAGGTGAAATCATTTGTCTGTAGTCACACAGGAAATAAATGGCGGAACTCAAAATGTTATCCTCCTTCCCAGCTTCTCTGTACTAAACAATAAGATTTACCACTTTCTGAGGCTGCTTTGTGATGATGTTTACAGTTATTTGTGGTTTGCTGTCTATCTGGAAAGAAATTCTACTATTTAGAATAAGTAATATAGGACAGTAATTGTTTCTAATATTTTGCCCAGTTCTAAATATAATAATTTTAATAGGTACTGATTCTTTGTAATTAAGGAAAGCTTCATCATTATACTGTTGTTTTAAATAAAGGCTCAGCAAATGTGGATGCAACTCACTAGCTGACAAAGACCAACAGCCTGATTAGGCAGCAATGTTAAATTTAAAGCCAGGCAGAGATGTTTGACTTTATATGGGTTTTAGATGCATCTGCATCTCTGGGGAGAAGGGCAAGAGGCCTGGGATGGAGAGCAGTAAATCTTTAATTAAGGAACTGCTAACCATGCCTACTACATTTATAAATAACAAAACATTTATCAGAGCTTTTATCTTTTCTTGCAATCATCAGGCTGTTCTAGATGTTGACAAAGCCAATGATTTATGCCTCAGATTTTTTTTCATTACCAAATACCAAAGATGTTATTATCAGTGAAATCTTCTACAACCTAAATCTTGGGGCTTTTGTTGCTCTGCCTAAGGAATATTGTGAGCCTTTCTCACAAGTAATTTTGGATTATGTTGGCCCAAGAGAAAAGATTAAGGCTGCATAATGAAGTTGCATCCAAATGGAAATGTTGAGTGGTTTTCCTTAAAAGGATCAGTGGTTAAAAAAAAGATAAAAAGGAAGAAAAGATGAATGTTTTAATTAATTTTAAAAATTAAGATACCAGTTGTCAAATACTAGATTTGTTCATTATATTATAATTAAATATTTTCAATAATTTTTTTTTTCATTTCATGGCTGGGGAAGATTCTGACATACAGACATATGCACATACATATATATGTACACACACATGTATGTTAGATATAGAGCCACATACACATCCTAAAATGGCTGTCATCACATTATGTGAGCTGCATGGATGCACAGTGTCCCACAACAATTCTGATATTCCCTTTATTATTATGTAGTACAGTTAATGTTCACCATTACAGTAAGTTTGCCAGTAGTTTGAATACTGAATACTTAAGAAAAATTACGGAATAGTAAATTGGCTGGTTTTTTATGTGCAACCTTTTTCTCTTCATCAAAACAAAGTTCAGACAGGACATTTGCTATTCTGCACTTGTGCTCTCTTGCCTTGACTGTCCTGTCAAGAGCCAGCTCTTGGGCTCATTCAGGAAGTTTCAATGTTTTTAATGCAACCACAATGTATAGTTGGCCAGATCCATCAGGGAATGAGAGGGCAGGCAGTATCTGACATGTTTTCCAGATACTTCAACAAGTTTGAAGTTCTTCAGACCCAAGAGCATCCAGTCTGTAAGTTAATCACCGATATGTCCTCAGCTGTTGGTGAAAATAAAAATCTGTTGTAAATTAAAGTATTTTTTTCAATAGCTTTACGTGACTTTGCCGTTATTCAGACTGTCTCTGATGTGAGTGTTCATGTTGAGCTTTAGAGTATACTTTTGTGTATGTTTGTAACTGATTGTTTCATTTGACTTTCATTACATCTGACAGGGAAATAAATTACTGTTTTATCAAAGCCTGTGAATTCAGCTTTTTTTCCCCAGTTTTAAAATAGGCAATAACAAACCAGCTGAGATGTCAAACTAAACTTGCTTTATCCTGATACTTTTTTTTTTCTTTGAGAGGGTGGAGTGAGGTGAAGAGAACATGAGTTAGAGTTGATTTTTCTATTTTACACTATGTTAAACTCTCAGTAACCCCAAAGAAAGAAAAATGTATCTTTTCAATTGTACATTCAGAAATTACTGTCTTGGATATACATGAAAATTACAAATGAGCTGCAGAGAAAGAAATATATACCTGGGCTTTCTTATTGCAACTTTGAGTATCTTAGAAAAAGACAAATTAGTAAGAGTAATGAGCAATGGGAATGTGGAAAGAGAATTTTCTTGCTATGCTTTCTAATAATTTCTAACATTTTGTGTGTTTTTATTTCTTCTTTTCCTTTTTGTGCCTTTCATGTAGGACTGTTTTGTTTTAAGCCCTGATGGCAACTAAGCACCACACAGCAGCTTGCTCACTTCCACCCCACCCCAGTCGGATGAAGAATTAAAAATGAAATTTGTGGCTTGAGATAAGAGCAGTTTAATAATTGCAAACAAAGTAAAATATAATGACAGCAACAACAGGTATTTTAAAGAAAATATTGATTTGTTAATACAGTATGCTATGCTTTTTTGAGTGAATGACCAATATAAAAATGAAGTCAAATTAATATGATTTGCATTATTGTTTGGAATATTATTGTCATAGACATACACTCTGTCTTAATCTAAGCACTGTGTAGAACAAAAAGAGTTCACTGATCCTTGGAAAAATGTCCAACATGGTAGGACAACAAGCAAAAGAAACACTCTTGAGATGAAGGATAATATGTATCAGGGACAAGGAATATCCCTATACACTGCTTTCCTACTTAACACTGACATTGCTTGTCAGTGGAGGACAGATTCATGGAGAAATTGGAAGGGTTATCAGGAGATTTAACTGAGATAGTGCACACATTATGAGATGTGAGAAGTCATGAATATGTTGGTGGGAATGAAGGCTGAACTCTCAGTAGCACGGCAAAAATTACAGGCATGAGAAAAACTTTTAAATAGTTTCTTCTCAAAATTAAAAATATGTAGGGCCCTTGATGGAATAAACAGCATAATAAGAAGCAAAACAAGGAGTCTTCCTTCAACCAATATATTTGTGTATATCAGTCCTGGCTCCTTGGCCTCAGGCCCTAACTAAAACATGGTTGAAGAGTGCGTCTGTGCTGCATGGGAGAGCTGGGAGCATAAGTGAGCACTAACACAGCGCTGTGATGCCAGCACCAGCTCACGCTGACTTTACCAAATTAGGGGCATGGTGCCTGGTCATCCTTCACCCATGTGGTTACATTTCAGAACCATTTTGTTGCAAGTCAATGAAACATTTTCCAGAGCAATTCCTGGGCACTGTGTGTGAGTTAAACCTGGCCCAGACAGAATCCTGCATAAGCAGTTTGGCTGCAGCCACTCTCTTTGGACAGCATGTTTAAGAGTATGGCTGGGGCAGGATGGTGCCAGCTGGCCTCAGGGCTGGAGAACATTGACCTGGCAGAGGAAAGAGCTCTGCTCTAGTTTAGTACCTGCATGCAGCATTGGGGGCCATGATCACTGCCTGCCTAACTTACCCTGGCACACTGAGCATTTGGGGGAAACACTGAGCTCAGTTCAAGGCAAATGGAAAAGTTAGGCAGAAAAATCAACCCCTTGACATACCACCAAAATGCAGGTTAGAAGGACCACATACATGAGTCACCTTATCAAAGGAGCCCTGCAGCCCTGAATACAACCCAACACAGCATTAAGCTGTCTGCTCAGTCTTCCACATTTCCTGTGATTATTCTACAGAATTATCTGTACTACTGTCCTGTAGTGGGTTTTATTTCTCCCTCTCCTTTATAGAATGAAGTATCAAGGACTGCACTATTAACACAAATAATAGGTGTCAATCCTGAGGAGTAAGGAGAACTGACATACAACACAGAATTATTCTGTATCTTCATGTCTATACTACACTGGTGCATAACTCCTTTTCAGATTGTTGTAACATAATGCACACAATACCTGAGGGGCTAAGGAAACAGTGTCCATGAAAGACCATTACTTTGCCAGACAGGTACCCTTGGGGTTTTCTCCCCTTGATCTTCCTCTCCCCCCACTCTCTCTTTAGCTCCAGAACAGTCCTTCTGGGTATCTTAATGTTCTGGATCAACATGAATGATATCTTATTCCAAACTGTCTCGTTTATAGGCAAAGTGCTGATTGGGTTGACTTACTGGAGAATTACAGACTTCTGTTGATTTCTCCTTGACTTACCAGAGAATAAAGGCTATGGGAATAACTTAAGCATGAGGCCTTGAAAAAAGCATGATGACATTATCACTTATACTTGAAGCAAACTGGGTTCAGGATATTTGGGATTTGTCCACTCTTTTTCATCCTTTGTCTCGCATGTCCCTAGGAAGAGGCCTGCAAGGACTTCTCTGGAATACTTCAAGTCCAGCCTATTCAATGGGCTAGCTCAAAGACAGAAGAGATGCCAGGCAACAGGAGCACAACTAGGCAAACATGTGTCTGAGCAAAAGTTTAGAAAAAACTCCCTATACTTGCTTTTCTTTTGGACATATATTTTATGGAATGGTGTGTTTATTGTTTGGGGGTTTTTTATTCATGTCAGTTTTGTGAACTATACAGACAAACAGACATAAATCCCAAATTAGAGTCAGCATAAACTCTTCAGTCAGGCTGTAAAATCTGTGCTGGAGGTCTCAGTTCAATGGGCTTCTGTGATGGACAGGATTTGTAATGGAAGAATTCCTGAGGTCTGGGGCAGCCACCACCCAGGTCCTTGCTGTACCCCTAAATTGAAACTCTGTTTAGTGCTGCTGGTGGACTCTGAAGTACCACTGTGAATCCATGTCTTCCAAAGCTGTCCACTGCGTTCTATCCCTTGCCCACAGCCTAGAGTAGCCAGGCAAGAACAGTGTTTGTCTTGTCTCTAAACTGCAACAGCTTTCATCGTTGCTGGGACAATAGGTTGTCACTTAACAACCCACAGTTTTCCTCTGATTCAATGATCTAAGAACAGCTTTTAGTTGCAAAATCTCTTCCTCCACCATTTCTGCTGCACACAGGCCTGAGGAGGATTCTCTGCTTCTCCTGACAGCTTGAGTCACATCCTTGGATCCTGGTTCTTATTCCAGGCCAGGCCTTTGGTCTTCCTTTGAGGCAGCAAATTATATAACCTTGGCTCATGAAAGGAATCTACTGAACAAATCCATGTATATGTGTTTCTTGAGAGCAGATTCCTGAAGAAGCAGAGAGGTGCAGCATCTGGACCAGGCAGAGTTTGTTCAGCAGAGCCCAGCAGACTGCACCAGCTGCCTGGGTGTTGACAAGCTGCCAAATTACAAGAGACCAGTCCAAAAATCTGGCACTCAAAGATCTAGCCCCTTTTTTGTATTCACTGTGTTTCCCCAGCTGTTTTTGCCCCTTATGTTGGTCAATAACTACACAAATTACTCTGTGTACAAACATGTGACCTGAGCTTATGCGTCTTGTCCTTACCGAGGGTGAAAAAGAGAACTGTTAGCTGGGACATTCAAGAGCAGAGTACTCATGTGCTTCACTGGAACTGTTTCAAAAGTGTGTAGAAATGGAAGACAGACACCTTAGGAAGCAGAAGTTTAGGTTAAACCGCTCTCTGCATGAATTTTAAATAAATATTTGTCAGCTGGTACTCCTCCTTCTGAACGTCTTTCATTTTGAATAAATGCTGAGGAAGAGGAGGAGACAGGCAGAAAAACAGGGGCTGACTGGTAGAAAACACACTTATCAAGGGTGTGGGAAACCAAGGCTGGAAGGCTCATAGATCTAACTGAGTTAAAAAGATGTGAACAGAATCGGCAAGAGCAGCTGAACACTTAAAACCAGACCTCAGTGGGTTGTCAGGGCCAGAAGACAGACTGGCAGCTGGGCAGTGTTTGCAAGAGGGTAAATCTTCCGACACCAGTACAGTGTGCATTTCACAGATGAATTAGAAAAGGGCTGTGGGAGTCTGCAGCAGTAAGAAGAGTGTGAGCTGAAGGCATGAACGTCTCTGTGAGAAATTTTCTTCACTTTAGCTGTTACTTTTATTGCATGTCTTGAGTAAAGAGAATTGGGTGAAGAGTATGCTGGAAAAGGAATGAGCACTGAGTGTGGGGAACAGCTGGAGTATTTCTGACATACACTTCTTTTACTTGCCACCCTATTTATGGGGCTGTAGGAATGTGGAGGGGAAAAAAGTTTACAGCTTTAATATTTCTTGTGAGCAAAATCCATACAGGATCCATATTGGAATGTGAGTGCAGAGAACAAAAGGATGTGTCTCTGTGCCAGTGTGTGATTACCTTGAGTGCAAGGGTTGTCTATACTATGATTTAAAGTTTCTGGACTCTTTTCCTTAAATGTTCGTTACATACATATGTGCATAAAGCCTTTCCATCCCAAACATTAAAAACAATTTTTAGAGGAAAAATAACTATGCATTTATTTAAATGGATTGGGGTTTTGTTTTTAAAAAGTGAATGTTTATTTAATTTTTTTATTTAGTGTTATAGCCAAAATCAACAGACTGTCTGTTACAAATAGTATTCCAGGTACAAGTAGCTTTTCTTCTGGCATATAACCAAATATTTGGCAGAATGAAAACTTGTCCTGCCATGTTTAGTTGAGCAATGGAGGTAGAAACATTTCCTTGATATCAGTGGAGATGAGGGGAGCAGAAAAACATAGAGCTTTTGGATCACAGACCTCTGTGGGATGATATGCAAATCACCTTCAAGTCCATGCTGCCTCTCAAGGATATTTACAGCTTGGTTCATGCTGAGACCATTTGCCCGAGTTTCATCAGAGAGGTTTGCAGTTGGGTTAGAGACAGAAGGAAGGCATTGCTCTCAGCTGAGGATGCAGATGGGGGGAAATCCAGATTTGGCACAATATCTCACCTTTTTCCCTGTGTCTGATGTGGGATCACCATATAGGAGGAAACCTGGTGCACTGTGAGGGTACCTCAGGAGGCACAGGGCTTGGGGGACGCAAGAAGCCGAAGATATGAAGATCTCATGGTTAAACAAAGCTTGTTGTGATGTTCATGGGAGCTACGAGAAACTTGGGTGAGGAATGTCTAAATGAAAGATTGAGCTGGCAGCAGAATAACAATTACTATAGTTTCTTGAAAGAAAGTCCCTCACAAACTTTGCACTGTGGGTCTTCAAGGGACAGGTGTGCCACCTCCTGATCAAGCTCAATCAAGAGCCAGCAAAACGAGGAAATACAAGAAATTCTACCTTAATGAGAAAATTGCATGTTTGAGTCCTCATCCTTGCCTACAAAAGTGCAAGATCTAAGTGCTGATCTAAGGAAATGCAGTGATAAAAAATTAGGCTTGCCATAAGAATTTGGTTGTATTGAATAGTCAGCTCCTGCTTTGATGTGATAACTAGCTATAGAAACAATTAGAATTACTTCTATAAGGACAGTTTCTGATCAGCTACAAAAATAAATTCAGACTGTTGGAGCTTTTATTTTCATTCACTGCTCTTGAGTATTTGTGCACTCAAAGGTCTATGAAAAACTAGAATCTGTCCAGAAGCCACACTTCATTTGTTCGAGAGAGAAATTTCGTTTAGGGATTAAATTGGTATAATTCTGAAGCACTGAAGCCAATAGTAATTTTGCAGATGATTTGTATGGGAACATGATGAGGTCTTTCCCAAAGACATAGTGTACAATTTCGTGGTAGAATAATAATGGAAAAGACAAATCAAAAAGTTAAAATAGTACTCTCCTTAAGTCAAGTAATTAACCCATAACTCTTTGAACAAATAGGTCAGATTGCAGAGAGATAATTTTTAAGAGCTAATAATTTAGGAAAGATTCTATCATTTGATTGGATAACGTCAATCTTTTGAACACCAAACATTTGATTGAAATTATTTACAGACAATTTTTTTCCTACCTCTATAACTGATACATCCTAACACAATAGAAATAATGGTATTTAATGTAGATGTGCAATCATAATATTTATTGGATAACATACTTCCAATACCAGCACAGTATTTTAGATTGCAAGTAATGGGATTTGATAAAATAATAGTGCAGCAGTTGTGATGTTTTTGTATAGTTAGAAATACCTTTATTCTCTAATACAATTAATTTTACTATTTATTTGCTCTTGGGATAAAACATTTACAGTCAGAATTGAAGATTAATGTAGGATAATAACACAAAATGGGGGTAAAATATGGTATCAGTTTGTGTAATGGCATGTTACATGCAGCTGTTTTGAATTATATTACCTTTTTATTGATGTGTCCAGAACTTTTTTTACAGCTTAAGCATATGGGGGCTTTTAAACCTACCAAGTATAGCAAATTGCAGATGAATTGGTCCATGAGGATGGTTTAAAAAAAAAGTCTCTTAAGGTATATTGTTGAAATTATAACATGAAAAAAGCAGAGGTACTGGAGGAAACTTTGACCTACTGGAATTCCGTTTAAACTACTGTAACAGTAGTCATATTGTGCAGTCAGTCTATGCAGCATTTGCTTCTTGATGAGACTTTGACTACTTAGAAAATATTAATAAATAAGTGCATTAATAGCTATTTAATGTTTCAAACAACAATTCCAGCCTTGTCTTCCGTGCAAAAAATTATGAATTTTTAACTTGGATTAACTAAAATATACATACAACCCTGCAGTAAAAGTGGGCATTAAAGACAGGGTACTGACTGAGAGGTAAATAAAAATGGTCTGGTAACCTTTTCCATATCATTTAGTAGTAAATCAGAGGTGTCTTACCTTGATGTGTCAAAATGGTGGGCTGCCATAGGCTGCATTAAGATGTGGCTGTATTCTTGCACTAATAAAAGCAAATCCTTGCATAAGGCATTGTGACTTGCCTTCCAAACTGGAAGCCTGCCCACTAAAATGCTGTAGTTACAGTTATAGAACCATATAATTTACCTTAATTGGTTTTCCTTTCTGGATTTTACTGGCTGCTGCTGTTTCCCTGAAGTTTCATTTTCTATAGAAATTACAGTGTTATATAATATACTATATAAATAAGATGTACAGTATCAGTAGAAGAAATGCAAAGTTCCAGACATTTATTTTCAGCACAAGTCAAAACTGATTTGTAGAGGGTCACAGATAATCCTTTACTTTACTACCAGTCCCACTTCAGGAAGTCCTGTAGGTGTCTTGATATTTATGTCATCACTATATTGGTTATTGATGCTACAGGATAAGGAATTTCTGAGGGCTCCCTTCCCTTATGCACCAGGGTAATACATTTAGAACATGAATACAGGTGTTACCCAAGTTAATAAGACATTAAGCAATCTAATTTCACATTTTTACATTTTAAAGATAAATATATGCCTCATTTTTACAGATGTAGAAATCTACATTTCACAGGTCATTTTTACATTTTTAAAAATAAAGACTAATGCAATATTTATTTCTCAGCCAGTTTGCATTACTCTGATGCAACGACCTTCAGTAAAAACTATTTTGAACTTCTCTGAGATATTGCACAGCCAAGAGATGCATGATCTAAACCAGGTCAACACATACAGGGCCATCCTCTTGTCACCAGAGATATGCTAAGCCCTGCTTTAATGGTTGATTACATGATCATCACGTTCCATTTGGAAGTCTTTCCTATTTCTGCCTGATTTCCAAATAGACAATAGAAGGAAAAAAGAGACAAAAATTCTGTCTGAAAGGTTGAAAAACAAGGAGAAAATGACCTGCAGTTAGAGAATGAGGATCAGTTGGAAGTTTGCTTTAGCTCTGAACAAATAATTCTGGTTTGAGAATACTGGTAGTGATCTGTAGCACTGTGGGAAATATAGAACCATACTCACTTGATTTGGGTTGAAAGGAACCTTAATGTACAGAAGTTGAATGTTTCTGTCCTGATGATCTTGATGGTCCAAAAACTCTTGCATAAGACAAATTGGAAAAGTGGTCTACACCAGTTATCCCATTTCAACTTCAGGGAAAATCAATCACTGGGAAGGACAGGAATACCAGAAGCACAAGGATTTATTGTGGCAGAACATAAGTCACAGAGGTATGATTCTTATTATTCTATAAGTTATTTGCAAAATCAAGAATCAGAAGTTGTTTTAAAGAGAATATGGATTGAGAAATACCTCTATATATCTTTGGTCTTGAACAGTAGGAGTGTGATTTATATTTATTGTTCTGTGACTCCACTTCTGTGCTGCAGCAATACCATTATTTTAAGTCAGTGAAAAACTACAGTGACCAAGGGGCAGAACAAATCTGACGATTGCATGAAGCTTAACAGACTAATGCTCTAAGACATCCATTCTCTTCAGCTGCTGAGATAGCCACTGAAAGAAACTTGATGGGCATCCTTAGATACTAGAAATATTTGCTGCTTTCCCTAAGCTCAACTTCTACCTTAAATTATATGTGTGGATGGAGATGTAGCCATGTCTGGATATTTTCATATATCTCATATACAGGAAGTGTCTGATATAGATGGGGTGAAATTCACTTTAAAAGTTCTTTTCTCTCTTTGTGGATTACAGAAAAGGACTTAGATTTCTAATCGAGAATAGGTGAGAATAAATGCTTTTATGTATTTAAAGATATGTAAGGAAAAGTTACTTCTGTTTTACTCTAGGTTCTCTCTCCAAGAATAGAAAACACAGTACAATTATAGGACAATGTAAAATTGGCAGTATAACCTATCCAGGCTTTTGTTAATCTAGGATATCTCATTATGTTCAGTATGTAACCTTACTGAGAATTATATTATTATCAGATTTATCAAGAAGATGTCTTAAAAAAAAATTGGGTTTTACTTAGTGTGCAAGTAGATCTTTCTTTGGAATTGAATGAATGCTTTCAAGGAAAAATCTTCTTACTATGTTTATTAGCCATCACCTACCATATCTTCTGAGTGCTAAAATTCCAATCAAAGCAGGATATGATATAGGACACAGAGCCTTTCTCAATAAAGCTCCTTGGGTTGTTAGTTATCACATCATATGATCATATTCACCGTAGGTAGAGTATCTCAATAATATCTGTGCCCCTCCTAGTTATTCACGGCAGATAAGAATGACCTGGAAGGCAATGTGGACAGCTAAATTTATGAAGACCACTATCTGTAAAACATCTGTCTGAGGACCCCGCCAAAAACCCACTGTTGGCTGGCTGGCTGGCAATTACACACAAACATGCTGTACCTGTATGTCAAATACAAACCAGCTGCAAGATCACGGTGCTGATTCATCTGCCCAGCACACCACGAGCAATTCACTTGACTTATGATGAGGCAGAGTTGAGCTGCGTGATGGAGAAACAAGAACAGTAAATCGGCTGCCAGTCAGCTATGCCTTTAACTGGATGAATATCCTTGGATAACACAACCACATGTGCTGCTATTGAGCTATTACCTACCCACAGGACCTTCAAAAGGTTGAAGGAAATAAACTACTGAAATTGGGTGTTGTCTTTCACACATTTAACTGATCAGAAATTAGCTTTTCAAAGGGTCAAGAAAACCATGTGTTTGCAGCAATATTTACAGACATCTGCACCATTTTAATGATAACCATTGCATCTGTTTGTGTTGGCAAAGCCAGACACATCTTGGTCTGAGCTCTTCTGGATGGCTCTTCTTCTCTTTACACTCTTCTGGAGTGTAAATCCTGCTGGGCTCTTCACCTCCATGGGATTAGAGGATCACAAATCACAGGTCAGAGCAGAGCTCAAAGCCACAGTATTTCAAAGGCCTTAAGCTGAGCACCTCAAAATCTCTGCTCCTGAACCATGTTCAAGTTATTCCATGTCAAAAAGTTCGGGAAAATGCTTTTTCCACTTTTCTTGTGCTCAAATGTTAATCAATTTCTAACTAGAACCTATGAATTAGGTAACCATGCTCCACTAGAACTCAATACAGTAACCCTCAGCTCAAAAGAGCTGTCAGTGACTCCAGGCAAGGCTGAGAATGGAAACCATTAAAACCATACCTTTTATTGCTAAAAGTTGTGGAATAAATATCCAATATAATTATGTCTGCTCTAAAGGAAGCCATCTGTCCAGTTTCTCTTGTACTAAGCCACACTGATGGTGCTCAGAAACCAGTGTGTATTGTATTTACATGTCATGGGATCCTTGTTATCTTCAAAAGATTTGGGTTTATGCCCTGAAAGTCCTGATCTATAGAAGTCCTGATCTTTGGTATTTCCTTTGGGACACAACTCTTCTACTAAACAGAAAATGTTATCAGGAAGTTATTTTCCTTTCACTCATCTTCCTCTTAAATTTTACATTTTTTAAAAAACTAGCCTGGTTTTTCTGTTTTGGTTGGGTTGGGTTTCAGATTTTTATTACTCTACTAAATAACTCCTATTTCATTAACTATGCCCATCCTTGGAATGGACTCTTCAGCTACTGCTTCCCTTAGCTATATATGTTAGAATTCTTAATATTTAAAAGGTTAACTTTTCTTTCCCACCCTCCCCTTAATTTTCACATTGTGCCTCTTTATACCACCAGGCTAAAGCCAGGGCTGAAACAAGAATTATTGAAATACCACTAGTATTTACAATGTCTGGAACTTTCTGAAATACTGTGAGAAAGCCCATTCTTGTGAGACTTCCAGCTCAGTCTTAAGATTCAGATAAGATCAGGATAACAATCCAAACTTAGTGATATTTATCCCCATCTTCTGAGATTTCTTCATCCCTATTAAAAAGAAATATATATTACATAGTATATGCATCACTCTGATGCATTTTGTCCACCCATACTTATTCATCCTATATCCCATTCAGTTGAGTTCAATGTCCTTTAGCATCATTAATAAATTGAAACAGATTTAGCCTGTTGGTCTTGATTCCAAGATAAGAAAACACACAAAAAATTGTAAGACCATATTCAGACTCAGAAGACATACAGTTCAGGTTCTGAGATGATAAGCAAGTCACTGTCTCCGCAGTCCCACCCTGGTTTCCTACTCAATCCACACTCTTGCACAGCTTCTTCTGTAGCTCTGATGTCTAAACTTCCCCTGCTTAGTATCAGAAAAGAACTTGGCCCATAGAAATCATATCTATAAAATTTTGGCAGAAGACCCACCAAAAAAGATGTTTTATATAAAAATGCAGCCCAAAATGAGCACCACCACCCAGCATTCTATCTCCCATGTAAGCCAATCTACAGTGTGATCATCTTCCATTCTTCCCCACTGCACACATCTGGATAAGCAATTATGAAAATCAAAATCATGAAATGTCCACATTTTATGCCTGCTTAAGCTGTCACATCTCAACATTGTGATGTCTGGCACCATATAAATGTCAGATGCAATTGACAATGTAGGTGCATTCATGAAAAACACCTTAGTCTATTGACATTTTGAGGGGAAAAAGCTTCATTTTGGAAGACAAGAATTTCAGGAAGACTGACAACTGAATAAAATTATGTTTCATCTGCGTTTGCCACCATCACTACGCCAGTCTCCTGTGGGGAGCTTGTCTGGTTGCTTTCCCTTTGGCTGTTACAAGCATTCTTTCAAAACTACATACTTTTAGAAACCTGAATGTCTAATGATCTCCACTGCTTATTCTTGGCAGCTTCTCTTTGTGCTGAAGAAAAAAGGAAAAAAATTAGCATTTTAAGTATCTTTTTGTGTCTTGTTCCATTATAATACATTACATTTTGTCTTATCTCAACTTCCAAAATTGATAGGAACTGTGTATCCTGTATCCTTATTCAGCTGCTAAAAATTATTAGAAGGTCCAAACCTGTGTATACAGTGATAGCTTTCCACTGATTTTCATTGAAACAGATTTGTACTCATAAAGATAATTAAGCAGAAAAACCTGGGTCAAATTTCAGCTGCTTTATTTTTTTTTTTTTTTCAGTGGTACATTATACATTTGTCTGGTCTCAATAGCATGCAACAGATTTTGAATATTAGGTGATGAAGGCACGACTTCAAAATGTTTGAGTGTTCATCTCAGAAAAATGCTCAGAAATCTGTCTGCCTGGCATATCTGCTAAGTCTATAAAATAACACAAGTAGAAATTTAATGTCAGCAATGTTAACATGAGATCTCTGGTATATTGCAATTCTCACTGGATCTATGCAGTTCTTTTTTTTTCTTTTTTTTTCTCTTCTTTCTATGCCTTTTCCTTAACTTCATGTTGAATTTAGGAATTTGCAGCTGGTTGTTGGGTGAAGGCAGATGAGAGGAAGAGGCTTCTTTCTGGGTTTTGTCCTCAAGTCTTAGGACAGACTGTGATCCTCAAATCAGTATGAGAAGAATCCTTTCTTTAAAATTCCCGTTCATCCTGAGAAAAAGAGGAATTAAACATTTCAGCAGAAACTTTCTTTTCCTCAGAGACACTTTGGTATAGGCTCTTCATAGGTTATCTTCTTATCATGAGACAACATATTAACACACTAATTTTTATGTGCACCAATCAATTTTGGCATTAACTTTTTTCTAAGGTCCAAAACCAATTTATAGCCAAAAAAGTCCCTTGTAATTCAGCTCCACAAGAACCACATGCTTTAAATATCAAGTCTTTCTCAAAGGTGATTTTTCTCATATGTTCAAAAGCATGTCTTGGACAACATCTACAGAGAACAATTTAGATCCTGTTAATAATGAAGAAAACACAAAAAGCTTTCTCAATAAGAAAAATGCTGCAGACACATCATGTACACTCTTCTGAAATGTGGATAGGTCCTTTATTCACCAGCCTGATGTGAAGTTTCTGTATCATGCTGCTGCTTTGTCTTGGTTTCATCTTTCCACTCTTCATCCACCATTTTTTGGGACACAAAACAGCCCAGCCAGTACAGCTGGAGACAAGGGCTGGATCTAGGTGAGAGAAAAGTCATTCAGACTCCTGCTGGAGACTGCTGCAAAGGACTTCAGAGGAGCAAGAGCATTAATAGGCCACTTCCCGTGGGACAGTGAAAGCTTAGGAAATTTAAATGGGTTCACATTTTCCAGAAATTAATTCCCTTTGTCATAAATCATTTAATGACAAAGACACAGGTCCTGATTTAAAGGATGTTTTCTTTTTATTGGTCTGGGGTTGCCAGTGTGTCTTTACTCAAAGATGAAAATTTATCTGGTTTTGTACAAATTCAGAACAAATACAAAAAGAGACAGTTCTTCTACAACTGTGATAAAAACCATGTAGGAGAAATTGCACAAGTAGATGCAGAGATCAAAAGCTGATTAGTAATCTAACAATCAATTAGTTAATCAATATTATTTGGGTGAGAAAGGGGTCAAAAGTCCTCTGTCAGAACTAAAATATACTGCGCTATGCATATTTTTAAGGATATGAGTAAACACAGTCCATGGTCCAAAGAAAAAACGCAAAATTATGTGTGTAAAGTAATAGTAACGAAAAAAAGAAGAATTATAGGAATGGCAAAATCCCCAGGCACTGTGGGGAAAGCATTTAATATTTATTTGTTCTGATTGATTGCATGCCCATGGGTGAGCTAGTTCTGTTCAGCTTACCAGTCAGGGCAGGTCAGCTACAAGGGAAGGAGCAAACCACAAGCACGTTATGTTAACCAAAATGCGCACTAATGTTAGGTGTCATACGGAATTCCTAGTATTCCAATGAAATCTTAATTAGAAAAATGTATTCATTTGATTTCACTAATTTTCTGACATACCTTTGTGCCAAATTGAAATGCTCAGAATTATCTTTTCCTTTATCCACAAGTGAATTGACACAATCTTGGTATCAGCTGGATAGCTCAACATCTGCTAATCTGCTGAAAGAATGAGCAATTTGAAATAATCAGCCAATATTTTTTGACCTGATTTCCAAAGAGAAGCAGTGAGCTGGATATGCCATAAGGGAACTCTTTTTCAATTCAGGAGTCTTGTGCAGGGATGACTTTTACACAGGATATACAGTTCTTTAGCAGAGACTGAAAATAACAATTCCTCAAGGAAAAAAAAAATCTATTTCTGCTTTTACTATTTTAAATTGTAGCTTCATGTTTCACCTTTATTCCAAAACCTGTATGTCACATGCTTCAGTTTAAGGATAATTAAATAAAGTTCTACAGCATGGAATCACTCAATAATTGAATACACACATAAAATTCTGTCTGATGGGCCTTCAAAAGTAATCTACACCTTAAATTCTATGTAAAGTTCAAAACACACCTTAAATTCTGACTACATAAAACTTTGTATATGTGCCCATATGAATTGGGTACACAGAGTAAAGGATTTCAAATACATGGATGCCTCTCTTCTACTCAGAAACTTCCATATAAAACAGGGCAATAGCAAGGCCTCTAAAGGGTTTCTTGGACACTTGCTCTTCTTCCTTACCAGGATATAGAATTTTCTGTTGGAATGGGAGTAAAAAAAATAAAAAAGTATAGTGGATATGTGATTTATGTTGTGCACATAGAACTGGTTGTAGCAAAATTGTTATCAAAGAGGAAGGGATTGCAGGTTTGGGGTTTTGGTTCTTTTTTTTTACTGAAAGGCACTGATTCCAGAATCAATTAATCTTCTCTGGAAGCTCATGCAGCTGCCAGATACACTCAGATGAGTGTGCTCTGTCCTCTGGTCTCCTATGGCTCCTCCTGGCTCCTTTTTGTGCCTGGGCTCTGACAGGAGCAGCCTTGGCAGGTCCTTGATGAAAATGCAGTCTTAAAGGAAGCTTAGACCTGGTTCATTACCAGCCTTTAAGGAAAGAAAGAAGTTACATCTGGAAATTGCAGAAAGGCTGTAATTCACACAAGATAAAGTTGGATGTATAACATAAATAGAATTGGAAAGTTTGTGTTGTTTCAACAGATTGGTCTGTTAATGTATGGCCTGGTGTAGCCAGCTGTATTTAAATATATATACACACACATGTATACACACAGATATGTATATTCTTGTAGACATTACAAATCTTAGAATGACAGAGTCAATCTTGGAAGTGAAATTCAATTTAAAAAGACACTTTTGTCCAGCTCCTCATTGTAAAATATAAAGAAAAAGAACCTTCTAAAGTAATAAGTCTTTCCCTGTTACTTATTAGTAACTATATCATTTTATCACTATTCCTCTTTATTCACTACATAAATGTCCTTATTAGATATTGACTCTAATAATGTTTGGAAGCCTGGAAGGAGAAATTTCTGACCTTGAGGTACCAAGAGTTCCAGAAAGATTATTAAATTTTGAGAACAAAATCATTTAGAAAGTAATGTTATGGCTGTGTGAAAATGTTATTTTATAGGCCATCTGAACACTAACACCTCATTTGCCAGCACAGTCCCTGAAAAGCTGCCTCAACTGTAAAGAAATAAAAGCCATACCAGACCCTGCAAAGCCAGAGCTTAACTCACCATACAAATGTGTGCTTAAATATAAAAACTTACAAAAAATTTCCCAATCAAACATGAATGTGGAGGTCTTGCTACTGAAAGTTTAATAAGCATTTAAAAGCTGCTGCGTATGAACTGGTAGGAAATGCTCACTTTAGGTTTAATGACTTTTCTCTAATTAAATTTTCCATAATTTATAGCAGATGAAGGCCCCTTGCTGACTGTCCTTTACAGTGTGATCATGCCCTACCTTGTATCTATCCAAACATCTTTTTGAATTATCCAACTGTTAAACTATTTGGTGTCAAAATGTTTCTGGATTGGTACTCAGAGTTTTTGTGTTTCTTGCTTAACACTGGTTTGTAGTTTCTCTGTACATAAGTACATCAACCTGCATTAAAAACAGAGCCTTTATCCACACAAGTTGCTTGAAAAGTAACTTTCCCTGGTGCATAGGACAAGAAAAAGCATTGTTTTCTATTTGATTTAAAGAGCTGATTTGCAAAAGTTTACTTTTAAAGCTTCTGTTTCAAATGTGCTAACTCCAGAGTTTTTATATATTGCCCAGATTTACTTATCCATGTTTACAGTCTGATTTATAAACTGCATGCCTTCTGACTCAGCAGGAATCTTTGATTTAGTACAACACTGTAAAAGTAAGTTTTTTAGTAGTTCAGTGTTTAACTGAATTCAGAGAAATTACACATGAGTGAATGAATAATTCTTGTTTCTGTTCCATTTTGGTTTTCTCTTTTAAAACTTTTAAAACTATTATAGGATATACAAGAAAAAATTCACTGTGAGAATGAGGGAATTTCTAAAAGTAAAGTTAACCAAAACCCTCCAGTAATTAATTTCTACGTTTTGAATGTCAGTAAAAGCAGGCATCTAAATCACCTAATACATTGGAAAATACTATTTTTTACCTCTGAGGTTGAATAAAGCCTTTTTCTGTGTATTCAAACAGATGCACTGTCTGAGCTTCCAATTTGCTTCTCAGCCATCAATATTTTGCAGATGGTTTCTCCAACCGGGGTTATATACACACCCTTAATTCTCATTATTGGCATAAAAAGTCCCTGACAGAGATGTCTGGGATGTCCATTTATGTTAACTGCTTTAGAAGAAATAGTAAAGAACTGCCCAGAGTAGATGTAATGCCATATTGTCTGTTTTCTGCCCATTAACACAAAGGTTACTCAGAACGTGAATTACCTACAATTCTCTATTTCCCTTTCTGTTTACTAAATAGACACTTCAAATCTTTAGGATCTGCTTGCATTTTGATATGTTTTGTAATATGAATTGTTAAACCAGCTTTTGAGGAGTAAAGCTTTCATCAACCTCATGTGAGAATTCTTATTTCACAACATTAATTGAGTTTTAGGTCACTGATATGTGAATAGGAAAAAAGCCATTACAAAAGAAAGCCATAAGAAAACAGTTCCATTCTTATATGAGTTATTCTGGGATTTTTAAAAAAATTTCATTGTGTTCCTGGCCTGCCCACCCTTGTGAGGCATTTGCAGACAATCTGAGTGAGAATGTGTGGCCAGGGAGACTGTACAGATAATCAGCTGTTTCTAAATCAGTCCTTGTCCTTGCCATTATATTGAGCACTGATGGGGGCAGAAAGACAATAGAAGCTGTCCCTTCAGCAAAGGCACATATCCCATGGCCTTTTTCGAGTTTTTTCCTTTGGGGGTGAACGTGTTTAAATACTCTGGAACAGAAAACTGCTTTGTGGATAAGAAATATTGATAAAACATGCCTTCCACCATGTGACAGAAGTTAAATAAGTAATAATTTGTTTTGTTACACAGAGGTACGGAGGCCTCAGGTATTTTTCCGATCTTTCTTGCCGGCTCGTACAACCCTGTCTGTTCATTCCATCGAGTCTAAACACCACACACTAGATGGCATCAATTATTGTGTTCATTACCGTGTGCAGATATTTCAAGCACATGAGACCTCTTTATATATGAAAGTCACTCGAATTAATTTTGCGTTTTTTAATGTGCAGTCATCAAAAATGAATGTACTTACAGTGAGAAAATTCAGCCCCTCAGAGGCAGAGAAGGAACGTGAGAAAACATCCCCATCTAGTGGTGCTCCCACCTCGTGCCTTTGGGAAGGGAATTCGGGAATCGGAACAGTGACATCACAAGGCAGGTTCCACCAGCGACGCCGCTGCCGCTGTGCTGGGATAACTGGGAGGAGTTTCATGCACAAGCAGAACCCATCTTAATGAAAGGGAAAGTCCCTCAATAAAACTGGGCATTACAGCTGTGCACCCGACCCTCCGGGGGCTGCTGCAATTCAGCCCAGACACTGGAAACTTTACAAACCTAACTCTTGTGTCCCACTGTTCTCATACTGAAGCATTTTGATTATTTTCCAAAGACTCAATCATAATTTCATTTCCTGAGGAAAAAAAGAGACAGATTTCCTCAAAATTTCACATTATCACCATTTAGAGAAACTCTCTAAATCTATCCCTCTTAGAATGATAATAACTATTAGGAACTCAAAAGAATATCAGTTTAAGATCATGCTAAATTGAATATTACATATCAGAGCATTTTATTGCAAAATATTCAAATTATTAATACAAAAAATAAAGGAAGATCCAGTCCAATCTGACCTGGGTCCTGACACTGCTTCGTTTCCTTGGAACATCATATTGGTCCAAGAAGGCAATCCCACTGCTGCTTTCTACAATGGGAAGCAAACAGGAGCAAGAGGAATGGTTCCCTGGTTTCCTGTACCCATAGCTTGGTAGGTGGAAAACAAGACCACAGAAATTCCACTGAATTCAAGGAATTTTTTTTATTTTTCCACAATGTAAGTGAAACCAAAATTTGCCCCTTGGTACCAGAAATTATCCTGAGAGATTGTCTTCTAAAGAGCTAAGTTCATGTAGGCACTACAGACCTGTGCACACACTGAGAAAAAGTTTTCTACTTCAGATGTAAAAACACATAATTAATAAACTATGGTAGTGTTTATTAACACATAACAGACACAGCTGTGAAAGAAAAACAGGCAAAACATGAAGTCTTCTCTATTCCACAGTAACAAAATTCAGAAATCAAGATTTTTAGACATAGAGGAAAGATACAGACAGGATAAGTCAATGTCCAGAATGACATGAAGAGGCAAAGGCTGTCTCACAGTGTTTGAGTGTGTAAACCACTTACTCCCACTTAATTTCTTAAATCTTTTTTGGAGTTTTATAGTTCCTGGATCTCTTTGCAGAATTAAGAAAAATTAAAAGTTAAGAATATTATGTTATTTTTTTGTTTCTGTAAGCTTTGCTGAGTTCCTTGTTCATGTGCTCTTCATTAAACATACAGACTTTATGATGTGATCTTCTTTCAAAATGAGTATTTCTGCACAGTCAGCCCTTCAATGGATGCTCCAATATACACTTTATGGCTTTAAAGTGTTCTTGCTCTCCACAGAACTACATTAAAGGTAAAAAAACCCTCTATGCAAACTGAAATTATTTTCCTGCATGTGTTGCATTACATGCAGTAACTTAGACATTTTCTACTTTAACATCTTTAATAAGAAGCATCAATATCAACTTTTAAGGAGAGGGAAGGAATTTTCTTGTCCAAAGACTGCCTGGGTAATAGTTGTCTTAGCCAGTTTGATCCCATGGCCTAAGCATGGACTTTCTGGGGTTCAAAATCTGGATTCCAACAGTACCAACAAGTCATTATTTACAGTGCTCCTGCAGCTGTGCACCAAATTTAATAAGCTTGATAAATCTGAGTTTACCTGTTCATTAACACTGGAGACATTTTGCTGCCAGACTGTGAAATCCACCCTCAGCAACGTGACCATAAACAATTGCCAATAAGTTATTTCAAGTTGGGTTTGTTGCTGGTAATCATTGCACCTTAGTGCCAGAAAAAAAAAGGCCTGAGCTCTTGGAGCCATCAGGAGAACTTTTTCTTGTTTCTACGGGTTCATGATTTTATCTGGAAGCTCTTATCTTGAAGTATATCATAGACTTTATAATTGTACCTCTTTTTTTCAAAATATAGAGACATAAAGCCATACACGGAGCCATAGCTTAAATTAATTTACTCCGCAAAGCAATACAGCAGTAAGGAAGGGAATTTTTGAAAGGGTACTTGGGAAAAGCTGTACAGCCCCAGAAAAATTTTAGAGGGGTGGTTTGCTGTTATGCAACTGGATGTGAATTTTCATAATCTTGTGTTTAGCCAGTAGTCGATCCTGCTGTAAGAGCATGGAAGTGACAGGAGAGGGCAGCAGAACACAACCATGACCCCAGAGCTCGAGGGTCAAAAAGCAAGGATTTTTAAACAAGCTATTTGTATGCTCGGAGGTTTTGCAGTATTCTGCTTCATTCTGGCCATGCCTGTGTGCCTGACTGAAGAAAGTGTTTAATTGTAGCTATTAAGTTGTGAGTAGAAAGCCAAGAAAGATACAAAGCTCTCTGAAGAAATCTAAATCCAACATTTGTTAAGAAAATTCTACTAACACTGCATTTATCCTTTATTTCATTTAATTAAAGGAAACATAGGCTCAGGCTTACAGAAGAGGTACTAGATCCCTATTCTGTATTTTTTGAATCTGAGGAGAGTGCATCTTGGTTTACTTTGGCAGAATATTTTAAGTCTCCTTGTCCTGGTTTTGGCCAGAATAGAGTTAATTTTCTTCTAGTACCTGGCACACTGCTGTGTTTTGGATTTAGGATGGTAACAATATTGATAACACACTGATGTTTTAGCTGTTGCCGAGCAGGGTTTGCACAGAAGCAAGGCCTTTTCTACTCCTCACCCCACCAACAAAGAGGCTGGGGGTGCACAAGCAGCTATGAGGGGACACAGCAGAGACAGCAGACCCCGGCTGACCCAGGGGATGTCTGAGAGCACAGAGTCATGCAGTTAAACCGGGGGAACCTGGGCCAGAGGCTGCTGCTCAGGGAAAGACTGGGCATCGGTCAGTTGGTAGTGAGCAATTGTTTTTCATTTGCATCACTTATTTTTCTTGGGGTTTACTTCTCGTTTTTGTTAGTTTCTTTTTCATTTATTAATACTATTTCTGTTATTTTTGTAATTATTATAATATTTTATCTCAACTCACCTGTGTTCTCACTTTTACTACTCTGATTCCCATCCCACCCTGGGGAGTGAGCCAGTGGCCTTGGGGAGCTCCTAGTAGCCCACAGGGATTAAAACATGAAGTAAATATTTTGAACTTTATTGTCAATGTCATTCCCTGTTCTTGAGATTGTTTTTTATTTGTGTGTATTTTCCCCAGATATTTCCCCAGATAAAACCCCTGCATGTCCATCCTGGAATCCATTGGTATGCCCTTGGATTCCCTGCTCATGCAGAAGGGAGACAATCTCAAGGCCTCTGTGCTTCTGCTGTGTGTTGATGTGAGTTGAGGTCCTGCTGCAGGTGTTGCAGGTGTCAAGCTCAGTTTGGGCACTTTCACTGCTATTTGAGATTAATACTGACCCTTCTGTCACTGTTGTGCCACTGGCATACCTATTGCATGGACATGGCCAATTAATTTCTCCTGGAAACTCTGGTATCTGAATTGGTTCATATTTATTATGCTGATGAACTGGTGACTTACTGTACTGGATGTTTGGATTTAATCATGAGTCCTCAACTCACTAAATCAATACATTACTCCTGGTCAGTCCAAGTGTCTTTTTGACTAAGACTGCTGCTATTCAAATCCACCTAAAAGCCCAAATCCATGACCAGAGCTACAGCCTCTGTCCAGATTCCCTAACAGATGTAATTCACTCAGTCTGTGTGCCTGGAGAGCACACTACAGCACAGGTTTCTTTACCTCAGTGCCAAATTTTAATGACAGCTGCAAATGTCTGGAGACAGAAATTCCCTGGATGTTCTCAGAACAAGGAGAGGAGTAGCAGCAGCTGTGTGACCACAGTCTGTTCTTCAGTGCACCTCACATACCATGGTGAGGGCAGAAATGGCATCTTTGCCATCCATTAAACCCTTGGCCTCACTGCAAATGTGCTCAGCTCATCATGGTGCTGCCACGTGAAAGCAATGTTTGCACTGCAAGCTGAACCTTTCTGCTTCACATCACACATAATTCACAGCCACAATTAAATAATGCTGTGTCCTGGTTATTAACCAATGGGCCCATATAGTCATGATGGGATGAGGAAAATCAACGTAGACAAAGCAAAAGTACCAGTTTCCAGAAATGTTAACAGTCCACATTGGTCTTTGGACCAGGCAAGTCCTTCCTTGGAACACAATCAGGAAGCAGATCATGACTAAAGACATTCACACTGTAGACTTTATCTTCCAAAGATCCAAGGAGTTTTATCAATGATTGCTAAAACGAGGATGACAGAGCATGATTCATACACATAATGACTTCTGTCCTTTGGGATCCCAGTTGTGTATTAATGGATTCCCAGATGTGTGATTTTTAATTACCACAAAAAGCAAGATATGGCAGCATGTTCCCCAGTTCCTTCAGGCCAAATTGCTTTGATGTGCAGCAGTGAATTTTCACTGACTCTGCTGGGCAGGATTTTGAGAGTGTGGCAGCTTCATGGGCTGATACTCATCACTCTTAGATGAGAGATCTCCTGAACTAATAAAGCTACTAGAGAGTAGATGGAGGAAGTCCTGTGAAACCCTTGTAGAAATAACACTTCACTAGTGCTATGATAAAACCATTCCTTATTTCTCATAGAATTTGGAGCACCTGCAGTAGAAATTCAGTGCACTTTTCAACTGTATAGAAATATATTTTAAGTAATAGAAAACATCTCTATTTTTCAGACACACAATCAGTACCAGCCAACACTGTCTAACCTTATTCCACCTCACTGAGGAAGAAAGAGTTTAGTCCAGTGCTGACTTTGTAATAGGTATGTTGCTATAGATAGGAGCAGATAGACTTATAGAAAGTGAGAGAGATGCAAAAGGAGTAAAGGAGTAAAGGATGAGGATTCTTCCTCAAAATGGTTAGTCAAGACATTGTGATAAATAAAAGAATGGTGTGAGTCTCCTTTTTACCCAAACATAATCCTTTGATATGACATATTTTCATTTCGGCCTTGTGAGAGAGAAGGTAACACTGTTTTACTAGCTGCTAGTATTGGTCACTAGAGGATTTATTCACCTGGGTAAATAGACTTTGCTTTTTTTTCTCAGATAAAATCTAAAGTCAAACTTAGCTTTGATAGATTACCTGAATACAAACCAATGTGGTACTTGATGGAAGAATTTATCTAGGAATAAAACCTTGGTCTGGGGAGTCCTAGAGTTGTGTGCTCTCCTTTCCTGCTCTGATGAAGCCAAGGAGACTTCATCCGTTCAGCAGGGTGTTAACTGGTCCCTCCAGTCTTTACATTTATTTAAACAGTCAGGTGAGTGGATCTGTTCCCAAAGTCTCTGAAGCAGAGGGGGAATTTCTTTGAGGTCTTCAGGATATAACTCATCTGTCCATGGCAGGCATAATTATCCTACCACACTTAGCCTGTTGTGTTTCTGGAATAAGAAAGCAGATACTTTTTCTACTCTCTTTCTATACTTCCAGACATTAACATTATGTTTTCAGTTCTTACAGTCACTGCAGAATGGGGTCTGATGAGTGAGTTATACCTTTGGTGCCGGCTGACATCCAGCTGAATTTGCTACCAGAATTTTAACAACATGGTCAGCAGCAGCAGCAGCATGCTGGTATGGGTTTTGCAGCAGTTCTCGGTTTCAGAGGTTTAGTTAGAGCAGTCATTTCTCTGTCTATGACAACAGCAATATGCAAATTTTAAAATCTCACATGCTTCTAAAGCCAAAACAAAACAAAACAAAAACAGATTACTAAAAGGCAACAGATTTGTGTACATGTTAAAAATTACTGAAAGCCATATTGTTGCTGTGGTGCCTCTACTGTACAACTTATTTAAAAGCAGCTGTTGGTCATGGTTCAGGGAAAGGTTTTTACTTTAGAAAATCATTTACCTCTAGAGGTGACAATAGCAGGTCCCTGTACAGCAGCACTGGCCCAGTTAAGCCAATGTCCAGCATCAATTTAACAGTTCCATGTCACTGCCTTTTCCAGATTATTGTTTCTTGGTATAGAGATGTACATGGCAAAATAAAAAAAGACCTAAGGTCTCCGAATGAAGACAGGAAGACAGAAATACTGCCAACAGCTTCTTTTTCCCCCCCTCCCTTTCACTAAATCAGTCTCTCCAACAGCCTGGTTCTTTGCTTCATTAGCTGTTAAGTAAAATCTGATTTGTATTTGTGAAGCTGCTTCTATCTCATCTGTAGATCTTCAAGTACATTTCAGACATCCAAATGCTATGTATAAGAACAGAGAATAATTATAAATTATTGTCTTGAGGCCAGACCATTTTATTTGGTTAGCTTGAAGTGGAACATGAAACTTGAGAGATCAGGGAGGCTGTAATGTAAACCCAGGAGTACCTGAGAGAAATGAGGGTTGTCTTGTCTTTGTAAATTATTTTTCAAGGGTCTGTAGCTTTGTGGGGCTCACAGCTTATCATCAATCTAAGGACATGGGCAAAGATTCAGGCTGGTTGTCAGGAAAAGAAAAAGAAATTACAGAAAGAAAAATTTCTAACTTATCCTGTGTGTTTGCAATGCCAACATTTACCCACCTTGCTTTGAGGAGCTGTTTGTGTCCTGCTGGAGTGGAACCTGTAAACTTCTGGGAAAAGGAGGATCACAAAGTCCCAGCTGCAGGACTGAGAACAGAGGGTGAACGCCTCTGTTGGCCTTTGTGCTGATATTTAGTTACAGTTACAGTTATTCATGCTTCTTCCTCCCTTCTCTGCATCCTCCATGGAGTGTTTACTTCTGTTGGCAGCTCACTCAGGTGACTATTGCTGTCTTTTCTCACAGATGCTCAAATTTATGGGTTGAATTGTGATTTAGACATTAATCTACCGACTACTTTAATGTGCATGTGCTGAAACAACAGGGAAAGAAAAGAAAATATCATAGATAGTTATTAAGATTTCTCGGTTGCTCAGTAGGACTTCACTTATCACAAAGATAAAAAAAACAAACTAGACAGGATGTTTACCTCAGTTAGTAGTCACAAATCAAACATCACCCCCTCAAGCACAAAGCAAACATGTTGCAATTAACTACTAAGTCTGTGAGATTTTGTGCTTTGATCATTTAATAATGATTCTGAGGTGAATAACTTCACTACAGTAAATTTTGCTTTTGTAAAACACTAACTACACAACATCTGCTTGATTTAATAGTATTTAAATTAACTGGTTCTATGGCCAAAAAATATCTGCTAAATTGCAATATAATGTTTCAGAAAGAAGAAAATGAGTGATTGCAATTTTATTTTCTCTGAGTTCTAAGAGGAGGCTTTATGGTTCAAATTAAATAATTATTTTACTTCAATTTTCAGCAATGTAATTTTATTATATTTAGAATTAATGATTGCCATTTTTAAAGCAAACAGGATAAAGCCCTTTCACATACCTTTAGTAAAGTTCTCTTCTGCTTTAACAACTACATTAACATCATAAGTTATCTTGGCTCTTAAAAATTAGTGAAAAAGTTCAAGGCAAGCAATGGGAAAATGGAGAAACTTTGACTCCAGCACCTTTTAGCATGCCCCCAGAGAAACTAGAGGGATGAGGTTACTTGAGTCCCCTTCTGGGACCCAAGTGGAAAGGTATCAAAAGAGGAGGACAACAGGGTTCTCCTGAGGTGGATCATTGCTATCAGTAAAATGGTGGAAATTACCACTTTAAACCATAGGGGAAAATGGGCATCAGCAGAGGAAAAGAGGCAAGTTTAAGAGAAATCTGTATATAATTATGAGGGCACCAGAAAGTTCGTCTGAGATTCAGTGTATAAAATTAATCACCAAGCTTTTGACAGCATCGAGAATACATCTGGTGTTTTCTACTCATCTAGGAATGCTCATTTGCTGCTCAGAAAGGCTTAATTTGAAAAATTGGCACTGTTTAAAAGAAAAAATCTGCGTGGTGTTACCGGGTTTAAGCTCGATAGGTGCAATTCCTAAAAGCACAATGTCTGGTGCTTTGAATTTGTTCTATCATGGCAAATTACTTAATTTAAATGTAATGCTGAGAAAAGTGAAAATTAGAGTTCAATAACTATCTGAAGTTGTATTGAGGGACTTTTACAAAATCCTGATGCGATTCATTGTTCTGATACCGCAAAATCGGGCAAAATGAAATGCAAAAAAAGGTTATACACGAATATCTTTGAATATGGCGGAAATTGCTAATATCATAAGAAATTTGACATATTTAAGGTAAAAAGAATCATTCCCCATCTTAGACCAGTTAAGACATTTGCAGAATATATTGTGCTATAACTTTGGACTTTCTGTGTCAGACACTGATGGCCTCCTTAATTCCATTCTAGTTACTTGATAGAGCTACACAACTCAGTTCAGTGCTGCCTTAAATGCAGCTCTGATCCAAGTCATTGTGTCCAGTCCAGTGTTAACAGGTGTTCACCCTCTTTCAAATAGCACTAGAAAACTGTGAGAAGAGAGAATGATTCTTCTCTCTGATTATAATTTACTCACTCTTCTGTGAGTCACATGTTCCATCAGGGTACCACAGCAAAAAATATTCAAGTTTCAAAGTTTAATATGAATATAAAATATTCAGTACATTCACATACTCCTTCCTGGCCAGTTTTGCAATGGTTTTTTGGCAGCTGTGTGAACACACAAGAAATGTTTGGATGTGACCTGGTACAATGCTGGGTCTAGAGGAAATGAGTTGGTAGCAGAAATGTACAGGTCTGCAGTGATAACCCTTACCTGTTTCTTGGCACGTGAGAAGACAGGTCAACTACTCTTACAATATCCCAAACCTGAATCAGCAGTGAACCTGAATCTAAAATTTGCATCATTTCTCAGGGTAGTATGCATTTATAAAGTTATACCTTATTTTAACTGAGGTGAGCTTGAAGAAGGGAATTTTGACCCAAATGGTTTCTGTGAGCAAATCACCCTTTGCTAGCATAGATGGAAATACACTTTCACAGCTTCCCACATCTAAGGAAGACATTATAGTAACAGAAAAAGGGAAACTGGAATATGGAATATGGGTTAAGTGGACAGAGAAGATAAAGACACATTAACTACTCTGAGGCAATGGCAGGTTTTACACTCTTATAAAATGTGCCAAAAATCCTTTACTTTCTCTTGTGCAAAACAGACTTTATCTTTCCTTCTCTGCCCAAATCCCCCAGTTTTTGAACCTCTCAGATTTCTAAACAAATTATTGGTTCTTATGGCCAGCCATATGCAGTAGAGGGGCATGCAGATCATGTGCTAAGCAGTGTTTTTAAGTTACGGGGATCTCAGGCCAGTCAGCTAGTACAGAGCAGAGATTTAGTCACCTTAAACCTGTGATCTCACTTCTTAGCTAAGACATCAGCAAAGTGTTTGAAAATAGAATGCAGTAGGGACTATGGTTCAGTCTGTTCTGAATCACCCTGATACAGAAAACCCAAAACAACTTCAGTGACTTTTACTTCTGTAGTGGCAGCATTAGACAGCATTAGTGTTCAGGAGTAGGAATAAAGTGTGGTTTCTGGTGAGAGATTACAGATGAAATTGAAAGCTGAAAGATGATTTTACATCAGGGAAGAAAGCAACAACTGAAGTAAAAGTAAAATGAAATGAGACAAGTGGAATCAGTCTAGCAACAGTACAATATTAATGGAGACTGAATTTTGTGTGGGTTTGGCTGAGAAAGTTCAATTAAGAAAAGGTTAATGAATTTTTGGGTGCCTTTTCCTAACATACATTGTTTTTCATGCTAGGACAGCAGGGCTGATCTGAAATTGTGAAGAAAACCTCTCATAATAGTGTTCTTGTATTAGAAGAACCAAAATCTTCAGTCTTAGACCAATGACAGTTTTCTGAGGTGAGCACAAATTACTGGCATAAGAAGGCCAGAGTGTGGTTGTTCAGAGGTATTCTGCAATTTTATTTGGTGCATGTCGTACAGAAAGAAGAACCATTCATATATAAATCCTCATTAGAATTCTTCCTAAGGATGGATTTGGCTCCAGATTTTCAGAGAAGTCATTTTGGGATGTAGTATCCCATTGGCACATCAGTTTTTTGTTCCTACTAGTGCATACTTGTTCCATGTGCATTTAGACAGAGAAACTTGAAGGTAAAAGCAGAACTTGGCTACTGGCTGACATTCAGGAACAGGGTGTACTTTTGACTTTGAACAATAGTCTTGACAACCTGGATGTCACTGAGGCAATTCACTGTCTGAGGCAGAGACTGCTGAAGCATTTATAATAAGAACAGGCAGTAGAGGGAAGAATATAGGTGCAGATATGATCCTTCTTCTGCCATTAGTACATTTTTCCAGTCCAGCAGAATAAGAATGAAAAATCATGAAGGGAACATCCTGGTGGTTGAATATCACCCTACGGGTAAATGTCAAGCTCTTGTGACTTAATTTTCAAGGTATAATTTAAACTTCTCATTCAAAACCACAGATATGAGGCAGCAAATCAAGATAAGCAATTCAGAGTAAATCCAGACTCTGGAGCAATCCAGCTCAGTTCTTCCTTCAATCTCTATGTTTCCTTTCAAATGTCCAGCCTTCCCTTGGCTCATTACTTCCCTCCCTTTCTGCAGCTGCAGCCCCTCCAAAGGACCTGTTATTTTCTCTCCATAACCCCTGCCCATGTGTTAATTCTAGTTATTTTGAAGTCTTTTGCAATTTACTGAAAATAAAAATAATGGGCATTGAAAGCAAGTTCTTGGAAATATGAACATTTTGTGGTAAAATGCTGCAAAAACAGTGATTGCTGTAGTGTTCAAGGAATGACTGAAACAGCAAAAAAAGTAGTGGATATTCCAAGTGAACAGAGGGAGATATGACAAATAAAATAGCATAGAGAAATTCCAAAGGCCACTAAATGACAGCACTTCTGACAGTGACTATCAATAAAGAAAATATTTTCAGACATCTTAGATAGGTAGTTTGTTGCAACAAGAAATTCTGGTACAGCAAAACAATGTAAGCAGTCACTGAGATGCTCAATCTGAGTCACATGTCAATTTTCAGTTTCCAGGATAGATTTTAGTCAGGACAGTACATATAAAAGCCTCTAGATGCATGCCAGCTATATTGGAATGAATTGAATGTCATTGTGTGCAGGGTTGTGATTTTCTTCTTGTAGCCTCAGGCAGGGTTTTATATTTTGAAGCAGGGATGTTTAAAGCAAAGTTCACATCCAATGATCTGTGGGCAAAAAATCACAAGTGAGTCTGTCTGAATTGCTAGTTGCCTTGAGACAGGAAATTAGTTTGAATTGAGGCTAACCAAGAAAGTATATTTTCACCTGTTTGCTCACCAAAGCAAGATTTTAAGATGCATTCAAACTTCTAAGTTACTCGAAATTATAAAACTTACATGGGACACAGCTACTCCTTTTGCAAGTAGAATATTTCAATTTAAGTTGATTTAGTATTAAAATGTTGTTTCTCTACAGATATAGAACCATCTTTTTAGAAGTGAGGTATTGCAGGAGTTGTGTCACACCTGTGATAAAAGGAGGGTTTGCAGCCAGGGCTGTTCATTTCCCACCTTTCACCAGTACTCCATTCATGCCTTCTAATGTAGTTGTGAGATGGGATTTTTTATGAAGCCTCCTATACTAGAAAGATTTTATTTGTGTTTACAAGAAAATCATTAATTTGCATTTATAAAAGTGATGTTTCTTCTACTTTATAGAAAGCAATTGGATTTCTATAAGAATATTCCTTGAGTAACTTATAAGACATGTAGAAAGTTGACATTTATTGTCATCGATCTGCAAAATTTATTCTACAAATTAAGCCAGGTTCTGTCTGTCTACTTCATTAGTAGTGCTGTCTTTTGAATCCTATTATCAGTGTAGAACAAATATTTCAGTCTTCCACTAAAATGCAGCCTAAACAATGAGAGGAAGTGTTGACAGACCATTTCCCTCCTGTGCAGAGGGATTATTTCACAATAATTGACTATCTCTCTGAGGATGCTCTTCAGGTGATATACTTTGACATAATTTTTTTTATAGTAGAAGACAAAAATAATTTACTACTTATGTGTCATGAATAAGTTAGAGCCCAAAATAAAATTACCTCTGCATTCTTCTTCCTGTTTTTAATTAAAGCAATAAGTGTAGACAGGTAATGTTCAGAATGAATCAGCAATTCTTGTGGTTTAAAATTAAAATTGTGTGAAAGAAATGAAGTGCCAGATAATAGTTGTTTGGACAACATTGTGTTTCTGAAGCACCAGAATGTTAGAAAAAGGAGAGGGAAAGAAAATTAAATCATTTTTAATGCCCAGAAAATCTAACAAAATTGGGAGAACTTTTTAACCTCTTCTACACTGCACTCTTGGATCTGTCAGTGTGTAGAATCAAAGTGGACTCCACAGAAACTGAGCCATGTGGATAAAGAGGTTTAGATCAGAGCTGTGTGCAATACTCCAGTGAGAAAGCCACTAAACAATGGAGGTTTAACCACGTAGGAGCATGGTGGCAGTCCGCTACAGCATGGGAGAAAAATTTCTTACAAGGAAAGTAAGAAATGAGGGGCTAAAAGCCAAAACTGACCTTTGCTTCCTCCATTTTTATTTTGTTTGGATTCCATGGTTTTAGGTCCTTTAACTAGACCCACAGCAGAGCACTCAAGCTCTGCTTTGGCTTGTAACTTTTATTGCCTTTAGCTGCCTACATGTGGATATGCTTGTGAAGATTATAAACTCTTTCAAAGCAGTTAGAAAATAACTTTTTTTTTTGCTTTCTGAACCAATTTTACTGCACAAAAAAAAAAAAAAAAAAAATTGAGAGGCTTCCTAACAGCTACAGCAGAAAAGAAAGCAGTTCATACTCGTTCATTATTTGATTTACTATTCTAAAAACAACTTCCAAAAACAAGTTGCAATGTGCTATAGAATAACTTCCTAATGATTTAACTATGCCTTACTGTGAACAATTAAGGGATCTTTCTGTTTAATTGAAGCATTTAGGAGCTGTTCCAAACCTTGAAGATAAATGTAAAGGAAGTTTGTACATTCAACAGTCTGCATGTCCTCCTACCTGGGCAAAGGAATGGCAAATACTGCCATCCTTTGATGATTTGAGATGTATTTTCTTTAAGGTGCAGTCAAAAGCAATATGAAAATAAAGCCATTTTTAGTATAAAATGAGAAAGAAATCTATTGTTTGTAAAAAGTTAGTGAAAGAGTTTCTGTAAGGGAGGAGAAACATGATAGTTATGATGTTTAAAAGTTTAACAATCATTAGTCATTTTGTGATGCTTTACTGCTGTAAAGAATAATTTCTCCATTTTGTTCCTTGTATTTATCCTAGATTATATCCACTGACAATTAAGCTCATATTTCAGAATTAAGTTACAAGCCATTTATTGTGAAATAGTCAATGGATCATTTTTCTAATTTCAAAGACAATATGATACAGTTGTGCTTTTTCTTGCCCTAGAGATTTGTGCAGTATGTAAAATATAATGAAATGCATTTTTTCAACACCTGTAGTGTGCACAGTCAAAAAAATCCTTATTTGTAAGAGAAGTGCTGTCACTTTTTAATGGAAAAGAGATAATACCTTTTCCTCTCAATCTCTCCCTCCAAGAGAAATGAACAATTACAAAGGTGTGGCTGAAATAAATAAAACAGAAAATCCTGATCCTTGGGCCGATTCTGCCCGTGTGCATCTGAAACAGAGTGACCTGGGTGTGCGAGAGCTGCTCCTCTCCGTGCTCCCACCGCTCTGAGCTCAGCTGCCTCTGGACGCTGGCAGTGCGTGGCCCAGCAGCGAGCCCGCAGGCGCACAGGACTGCTGCACCTCAGGCTGCTTCTGCTGGAGAGCGCCCAGGAGCGCAGGGAAAGTTTTGTTCCTCTGTCTGGTAATTAGCTAAGAGACCTCACTTGGAGGACTGTGCCCTGCCTTGGGCTCCCGAGAGCAAAACTAAAGGATCCTCAGACCACAGAGGCCTCAGCCCACGGGATAAAGCATCCATGCATGGGGAGGGCTGAGAGAGCTGAGCTTGCTGAGCCTTGAGAAAGCTGAGCACCAATCTTGGTATTTGCAAGATTGCACAAAACGCAATCGTGCAATTTTTTGCAACTTCCTAAAGGGCAGGTGGAAGAAGATGAAACCAGGCTACTCCTGGAGGTACACAGTGAAAGCACAGGAGTCACTGAACACAATTCACAGCACTGGGAGAGTTATATTTAAAAAAAAAATGTTTATATTGGAGGTAGTAGAACACCAGACCAGAGAATCTGGAAGCTCCATCCCTGTTAACATTCAAAGCTTGACTAGAAAAGACACCCAGCAGTCTGATCTAATTTTGAACTTAGCCTTTGCTTCAGCATGGACACTGGCCATAGGCCAATAGGCATAGTTAAATCATTAGAAAGGTATTCTATAGCTCATTGCAACTTGTTTTTGGAAGTTGTTTTTAGAATAGTAAATCAAATAATGACCTGAAGATACCTTTTAAAGACAGATTTTTCTATGATGGTTAAGTATCTAAAGAAACCAAAGGATTTTTTAAGTGTTCACCACCCCTTCTCCCTATATCCCCTCAACTCCTTGGGGATTTCCCCAGGCAGGAAGAATTCCTGATAGATTTGCAGCTAATATTTCTGGGGAATTTTGATACTGATTTTTTTTGTCCTCTACATTTTAGTTAAGATTATTTTTAAAGTCTCTCTGAAGACTAATGGCCACACTCTGAGCCATTCTAAAAGGGACTGCCAAAATCCCAGAGCATGGAAAAAATCTTTTGAGAGGAAAAATTGAGCAGTTCTGTTTTAACTCTATGAGAAACTTCTTTTTGTTTTGGCAGCACCTGATCTGGAGGTTGGAACATTTAAAATACAGCTCATGACAAGAAAAACCTGGTCCTTGGTAACCAAAGATTATTTCAATGAAAAAAATGGTAGTTTCATGAGGAATGTGTGTGTTTCTCCTTCTACTAGAGGTTCCCATTTTGATTGCTGTTTTTTAATTGTCTTGTGTTATATCATTGATAAGGCAAGAAGGAATCTGAAACTGTCCACATGGCAGAGAAAGGTATAAAGTAGCAAGGGTGATCACATCTCCTCAGGGAAAAAACATTATGAGAGAGGAGAACACCATAGGAAGGGGACAAAGCTACATTTCTAGGGCTTTCTTTGAGACTTGGATTCGTGTCCTGAAAAGCTTTTTGTATGTAAAGTCTGTATTGACCATTACATTAACAGGACAAATGTAAGTTTTCTTCATCTCCAGCCTTTTTTAATTAAGCTGTCACTATTTACAGATATAGTCTAAGCATTATAGGTAAAGGGCAGCTCTTCATGAGAACATTTAAGTATGGCAATTTCATTTTCTCTGGAGTGTATTGTTGCCTTCAGCTGTCACTTGATTTATAAACTGGAAAGCATTATCTGGCTAAGGGACATTATCATGCATTTTGTTAGCAGAATTTTGTTATTATGCATTTGGAAATGCAGCATGAGAATTTGACTCATTCGTATTGCAGCAATAAAAATGTATTTCTTGGTATTTTGGTTACATCTGAAATTCCTCAGTATATATGAGTTTTAGGGGAATTACAGTATATCATAGTAATTCTTGTCATAAGATAGGCTCTTATTGTATAATGCAAAAATCCATCCCAACCCTATGGAATTAGCAATCTAAATATTTCTGGTTGTTCTTTTTCTCTTCTTCATTAATTCTATAACTGTAGAAAGCACAATTCCTACAAATGCCAAAGAAAATTACCTGTGAAGGGAAAGTATAATATCCCATGTGACCATTAGCAACAGAATTCGTACACTTAAGAAATTTTATTCAGCTGAATCAGATTAGATGTACTGAGGGCAGGGACAAAACAGGATATTTACATACCAAAGTTTTAAATAAGAAACCAACAAAAAAAAAAATCAAAACAAAACAAACGAGGAAAACACACACACACAAAAAAGCCTACCCCAAAACAACAAAACTAAACCCAACAAACAAACAAACAAACCCACACAAACAAACAAAACCACAAACCCAAAACCCAAAGAAAGCATCTCACAACAGCAGTTCCGTTTTCTGGTCAAGTTTTCTATCACCTCTTCCTCTTATCTGTGCAAAGAAAGCATCTCACAACAGCAGTTCCGTTTTCTGGTCAAGTTTTCTGTCACCTCTTATCTGTCATTGTATCTTCAGACAGTGGAATCTTCAGGGCAGGGGTTATGGCTTCATCTTTGCATGTTGCTCTTTGCAAAGTGTGCACCAGGGAGCAAGTGCTATCTGTTACTTAATTGCAGTAACTCCTTCAAAGCCCATCTGGGATTGGAGTCTTACTGAGTGAGATACCACACAAAACGTGAGTGAGAGTGTGCAATTGAATTTTTTGTCATTAGGAAGAAGTGCCTGGAGGCAGTAAGTTGTCCTGCTGTGTGGAGATGGCAGTGCTGGCTGGCAGCTATTGCAGAGCAAAGATAACAGCTGCTCTCTGCCTTCAGCTGGCACTTGAGAAGAAAATGCATCACGATAAAAGTGGATCCAAATGAGGCTGCAGTTTAATTGCTTTTATTGCAAGGCAGTGTTCACAAGACTAAAGAAATATAAGCTGAGAAGATTTTACTGAGAAGACAGTGAAAGAACAATGTAATAATACAATATAAAAAGGGTGGCACAGATTACTGCTGCTTCCTGTGACTGGAAACATTCTCAACAGCTTCATACAGTGAGGGTCAGAGCCCCCTGCTCAGACTCCTGACACAACACGGATTCAGAAATACATTAAACAAAGGTGGAAGAGCAGAAAATTAAGTAAAAAAATCCAGTGTCTCATGTCTGTATCTACATATTGATGACACTCCTACATGGCTGACTGAATGACCTTGTCTTTCTGAGGAACAGAGACATTTCTGTTTTCATCTGTTTTATACCAGGGCGATGACATGAAGTTTATATCTCACCCCTCAATGGATCATTATAAGTGCTTCAGTTAATGCTAAGGTACAAGATGTTCTCTGGAAATGATGGGTTTATTGGGTCTGTAAGCTGCGTGTGAGGAAATACTTGGTATTTTGGGTGGTTTTAATTTCTTTTGTGTCTGCAGAAGTAAAACCAAAGCTGTAATACTTTACCAAAGAATGTCATACATTTTGTAACTGGCACTGAAATGCACTAGCAATGTTTTATAGAGATAGAAAAGTTGCTTCTAATCTTCTGGCACAGTTCAGCATTTCATCCTCCTGTTTCAAACAGTGCTTACTTTTTGCTTACTGGGTGATCTCTCACTGCATGCAGACATGTGAAGGAATAAATGCCACATGTGCCAAAGCTCAGAAAAGACAAATACTTTTTGCTTTTAAAGCTTATATTTCTAGAAGTGCTCTGCAAGGGAAAAAAATAATTTGTTCTCCAAACTGAATCAGAAACTTGCTTTAAACTATACCTTTCTCAAAGGAGAGGATTGTAAAATAGGCTTTTAAACATAAGCTGACCTTCAAATAATTTATAGGATCATGACCTACAGAAACAAAACCAGTTATCTAACTAGTCAGCAATAAATAATTTCTCACTAAATCACTTTTAATGAAATCTGAGAATGAAATGGAGAGTTAAATTCTCCATAGGCCCCAGCAATACTACTGTAATTAGTCTATTTTTTTTTTTTTTTAATCTTGATGCCTTTGTATCAGGTCTTAAATTCACAATTGACCTGAGCTGAATTTTTTTTGTGGCTGGAGACTCTTGGGAGGAAACACTGTATGAACTTGCCCTGTTCCTACTCTTCCTTAGTCTTCAACACATGACTGCTGTCCAAGACTGGGTCTGGCAACAGAGACACTTCATGTGTGGACACCTGGGCAGTTGGGCAGATGTCTATCAGGGCTGTCCAGGATGCAATCATTAACATAATGAACAGCACAGGGAACAAAATTAGGCTTATTAAAATGACAGGTTAATAGTTGATGATCTCCCTGCTTAGGTTTTCTGAATTATTACATTATTATATTTATCTTACTGAGCTATTACATTATACCTTATCATAAGCACCATCAGCTTGAGCAATGATTTTGAATTATACCTTGCTATATATTCTTATTTCTTCTCTCCAATTTTCTCTTCCAACTGCTTGATGTCCTTCTTTTGCATACTTTCTTGCCTTTTTATCATGACCATAATAAAATAAAATTCCAATAATAAGCTTAAATGCTTCTCAAAGTAGATTAGAGTCAAGCAATGAGCATAAAGGATAATGCAACATTGTGCTGATGATGGAAAATACTGAAATATGTGTGTGAATAATCCTTCTGTGAATAATTGAAGTGGAAAAAAAAAAGCTTAATATGACTAGTGTCCTTTTTGTCACATAATGACACCTGCTTAACATTTTCATGGCTTTTTTTACTAGGTGACTTTGCCCAGCAAAACTCTCCCATTTAATGAGGCTGAGCCAGTGCTGAGAGGGCCCATATTATAAATTGTATCAAAAGCTGAAAATAAATTTAACAAAATGGGTTGAAGTGGCTGAAGGTTATGCACTTTGATGTCATGCAAGGAAACCTCCAGCCCTTCTGTTGCCCTGTGGATGAGCAGCCATCCCCAGCTCCTGTTGCAGATGCTCTAAGAAGAAATGTGACAGCTTACACTGAAGTGAGCCCTGTTTATACTATGTCAGAGCAAGCCCCACAAGGAGTGTAAACTGTTTGACTAAAGAATGCCTCATTTCTAATGCTTTCTGTCATTTCAGGATTTTCTATACAAACACTGAAAATCATTTAAATGGCTTTTAATTAAAAGCATGAGAAGATGGAGTTTTTTTCTTTATAATGGGAGAACTTCAGATGTGTTATAGAAATTTTATCTATTCTTATCTAAAACATGCCTCCATTTTTAACAATTCATTCGTTTGAGAATTTATTAGTCAAATTCGTTTGAGAATTTATTAGTTTATGCAGCATCTGAACATCTAGAGTTCTCAATGGGGAAAAATATTTTTTGTGTTTGTAGTGGTTTAGGACCAGCACTCCAAACCACAAGCTGCTCTTGTCTCCCCCTCGGGTCACAGAGACAAAAGGCAGAGATCACAGACTGAGATAAGAACTTCCCTGGAAACAGCAATGAGATAAGAAAGCAAACAGAAATAGCAACAAGATTCATGACAAAATTGTACAAAAAGAGGGTGATTTACATGGAAAGAATGCTCACTGACCGATACAAAGCAGCGTGACTCCAAGGCTGGATGGGCCCCTCAAGCCCATGCTTTTCCCAGATCCAGGGCCACACCCACCTTCTTTCCTGAAGGGAGAATCCCTTCTTTCTACCCCCCAGATATGATGAGAGTCTTATGGAATAACAATCTGGACAGGCCCACACAGCTCCAGGCTCTGCCCCATCATAGCTACTGTGAAAAAAATTCCTTCTGTCCTCACTGAAAGCCAGCACAGAATTTAACTAATCTACATAATCAAACAGAATGATCAAACCTTCAGACTCACAATAACTTATCCAGATGATTTTTTTTCTTAAGACTTTTTCTTAAAGATAAAAGAGTAAAAGAACTCCCATTTTATGTTTCTGAGGCAGTACATGTTGGTGTCAAGTTAGCAGTAGGGAAACCTCAATTAGTTTTTTATCTGTATGAAGTAACTTCAGTGTAGACAGTATTGTCTATTATTAGTATTTAGTATGATGAAACTATAACTTCAAGCAAAGTTTTATCTGTACAGGATTAAAATAATTTGTTTTCCTGCTCACCATAAATTAAATGCTTTCAGTCAGCAGTAAGAGGTCTTGATTAGTAGCAGCAGCTTAAGTGGAAATAGATTAATAAATCTTCATTTCTCTTCATATGGATACTCTCCAAAACATGCAGAGGGCAATATCTTCTAATGTCTAACCTGCAGCTGCTCTGAGATTATATGATAAACAAAACTAAAAGTAATCCACAGAGCTGGCTATCATTTTCATATCTATTTCTCCCATTTCCCCCCTGTTAAGGAGTTTGTCTTGGAAAACAAAAAGGAAAGAAAAAATTTAAAAAATCTTTATTCTTTTCCTGAGCAAGAGGTGTTTTAGTCTTGGAAACTTTACTCACCAGAGAAAACTTCGATGGTGGTCTAATACTAACATCCAGAAAACATGTATATGTTAAAAATATTCTCATAGAAAAGTTAATCAGAAGAATGCTCTTTATATTTTTCAGGTGCTAAGACATTATGTTATAGACAGCCAACACTGGACATTAAACTCAAGGAATTTTGCCCTAAATGAGGGATGTTTCTCTTAAGAATTTTTTCAATAAGGTTACTGATACACATTTTGTGGAGTGTAGTCCTGCAAGCTGTTTGTGTACTGAATGGTTCCATGTTTACATATGAACATATGTCTAAAAATGTTGTAAATGAGATCTGAGGATTGTAAGATTTCACCTTTTACCATGTGATTTGTGCTGTTTCTACTATTATATCCAACCTCCCTTAGAAAATACTGCCTAAAACCACATTTATTTTTGTCCTTTATCTCACACATTTCAAAACTGATCAATCCCTAAATCACAACTGCAGAGAGCCACAGAGTCTATGATGTTCCTGGTTGTGTTAATAATGTTCTTTAAAAGCCTGTCATGGCTCTGGTTGTCATACATCTCTGAAGATTACTCTAAAAGGATTCGCTTTTTTTAATATAGAATAACAGTTCATTGTGAAGAAATCCTTGGGATTGTCTTATTTCCTTGACAAATTATGGAACTTCATTAATGACACTTTCTCACTAGCCAGTTTGAACCACTGCCAAATAACACTGTGTAATAAGAGAGAGAAAGAGATAAAAAATGTCCTGTAACAGAGCTGGGCAAATGGAGGACTGGATGTGTTTTTTTATTTTCTACTTTGTTTGCAACACATTCATTGATACATCCAGTTGCTCTCTGATGGTTAGACACCATTATGGGAAGTATCTCAGATTACAGAGATAACATTGTTTATGATAAATTTAATCCATTCATTCATGTTGGCATATAGATATGACACACTAATCTTACAGGAAACTTGGTTAGAAATCTCACTACCATTAATCATTTATAAATTCAGCTGTTCAGAAATTATTTTCCTACATGGAACAGTTACTAAAACCCAAATAAATTTTTAAAAACCAAACCAAAAAAAACCAAACCAAACAAAACCCCACAAAAAAACAAACCCAAAAAAAAAAAAAAAACCACTAGAACAAAAACCAAAACCAACCAAACATAATAATCCCAGAACCATTTATAAATACATTCTGAAAGAGTTGCAGCCTTTTGTCACAGCGGCATATTTCACTCAAAAGAATAACTTTCTATTAATTTTTGTGTTGAAAAATAAGATAGCCCTCACTTTTCAGCTAATTTTCATTTTATTAAGCCTTTTTCCATATTCTTTCATCAAGAAGGGGGGAGAGATGAGAACTACAGTGTTTCAAGAGGATGTGCATTTAAGAATTCTGAGCATATTTTAAAATGTAACAGGGAAGTCTTGTTTTCCAGTTAGATATTGGCATGCTGTGTAGGGCATGTACCCTCTGGGAGAAGTTATTTTAGAGGACCTGAGTTTTTCACATGCAGAATTCCATAGTACCCTTTCTCTTGTACACTTCTGGCAACCCAGTATGAGGTACTGGAATATTCACGGATTATATCATTGTTGGATAAATGATAACCCCAGTATGCACTCATGAGCTATTTTGGGTTAGAAGGACTGAAAAAAAAATGATACCTCATATCCCAGTAGCTCTTCCTATGTCTGCAACAGAAATTTTCCAGATTTCTGTTGTAGATGCTGAGGAAACGATGACAGAAGCTGCTCCCTGGAAAAAGCTGAAACTGGGCAGGCATCAGAACCCTGAATATGACAGGCAGGAATTCTCAGGTACTGCAAACATGTTTCTCAAAAAAACTCTCCTATTCAAGGGTAATAAATCTGTGAATTTGCAAATATCTATTTTTTATTATTACCCTTGACACAATGATCACAGTCTGGTTTGGGTCTGCAAGGTTTTTTTAGACTTTCAAGATAAAAATTGAAAAAATCTTTAAAGATAGACAGAGAAAGATTGCCTATATAGATTAATTTGGGTCAATATAAATAAAATGCTATAATCAATTAAATTGTGGAGATTATTGACCTCAGAATGAATTATTCCTTATCTTATAGAGAACCTGAAAATAATTTCTTTTATTCTTTAAATAATTTTTTGCAGTTCCCATATTTAGGTTATAGCATAATGTGAAATAAAAGATACAATAGAGTTAAAATTTGAATTCTATGCAAATAATCGTATAGGTAAACAACTAAAATGTTGATAGTTACAGTCAGTACAGTGATTTTGGTGAACTCTCAGGAGGGGCTTCTTTGTCACCACATTTATTGTTAAGTATTAGAAAAAACGAGGTTGCCAAAACTCATCCCGTGCTTTTGGGAGACAATACTAAAAACTATACTTGTCAGCCTTTGTGCTTTCTGCTTCCTACATCCAAGAAAGTTCTTTACAAATTTACTTTAAGCTTGTTCCAAAAGTCTCACTTTTGCCACTGTAACAGAGCTACCTGTTGGATCTTCCTCTCAGCCTTTTGGGCTGTCTCCTCAATACCCGAATCCTAATCTACGGAGCAATTCAAAGGCAAAACCTGAGAATCCAAGCATGCTCAGAAACTCAATGGGAAGCTGAAATAAAACCTTGGAAAGAGCTTCATATATCTGAATATTTGTTCTTATCACTTGGCTAAGGACATACATATTCTTTCTTCAGAGGAAATAAAAGGACCTAAAAGTCTATGGTGGAAGAATGAAAAACAATAGGCATAAATTGAACCAAGAGAGGTTCTGACTGTAAATGAGGAATAACTTTTTCCTCATGAGGGCAGTCAGGCAGTAGATCTGGCTGCCCAGGGAATGTGCAGTCTCCATCCTTGGAGCTTTCCAAGATCTCACTGAACACAACCCTGAATAACCTGGTGAATTTAGTGTTCTCCTTGCTTTAAGCAGGATATTGATCTGGAGACCCCTGGAGGTTCCAGTATGGTTTGTATTATTCAGAGATTCTATCAATCATCCTGCTTTTCTAGAATTCTTTCTTTCCCAACAAATTAAACCACATTGTGCCACTCTCAGGTGAAAAGCCAGAAAGAAGTCCACATCTGTCTAAACAGACATCTTGCCCCACTGCACTGGGGATACCCCAGCTGAAACCAGCACAGCTGGTAACAAGAGACAGTGTGATCTCCGGAGAGCTTGTTCTAAACACACCTTGTGCTGGATGTAGAACATAACCTTTAATTATCTGAGCTTGTAGCTGGTATTAGGGTAGATCCTGAGCAAAGATCATCAAAAAAAGGATCACTTCCATTATCCATTTCTTTAAGAAAGAAGGTTGGCTATGCTACTGTACAAACTTCCATGCTGGACGAGACAGCATGGTCAAGAACCCATAAGGATATTCAGAAAGTTTTGGTGAGTGATTACACACCAAATTCTGGGAAAGTTGAAGTTCTGCTGATTTCCAGGGATAGGCAGACCTCATATTTGATTTCAGGATGTTAAGAAACCAAAGTATTTAATTTATACAGGAAAACTGAAGTAACAGTGGCATAATCCTCATTTTTCAAGCTTCCAGTTTTGAAAAATGTATCTAACTAGTTTTCTTTCACGCAAATTACTTTATATTTTATGGCATATAAATGTCACCAGCTGTGCCTTTGTTTTTTTTTTTTTCTTAAATAATACAATCATTATTTGTAATTTATGACAGAATTGAGATTATCTTGTTTTAATATGAAACTAGGTGAAAGATGTTTGAAATATTAGTCTATCCAAATAATATATAATACTGATCTTGACAATCTTGAAAAACAGAATGCAAGAAATAATGTATAATATTTTCAGCATAAAATGAGTATCTTAAAGTGTGTTAACTTCTCAAACAGAAATATTGATGTATCAAGGTACATGTTTAGTGTGCATGTGTTCAGGTGCATGCAACATAACTTAATGATAAATTATTGCAATGATATTATTGCAAGTCTTGGTTATGAATGTGCTAAAAAGATTTAAAGAGGAGTAATTTCTCATACATAATGAAGAGTCAGCTTTTAAAAAGAAGTTGCTTCTAATGGGCTCTATTTTACAAAATTGCCAGATGTCACCATCATGATTAAATTTATCTTCCTAAGTTAGACTAAGCCAGCAATAGCAAGAAAATAATTTATCAAGTCCCCCAGCCAAAGCTTTCATAACCCTGTCAAGACCATTAAAATCCAGTAAATATATACCAACAGAAACTCCTAAAAATATATAATTAATAAAAAAGATAGAGAATATCTTGGACAAAAAGAAGCCCATTTTAAGAAAAGGTTACTTCTATGGGCATAGTCATCTCCCATCTGCATGATACAATTCATACTCTGGCAGTGATGGTGTGGAATCTCCAAGAAATACCAAAGGGGAGAACTTAAGCTTGTGCTATGCCTTAAAAATGGTCAAGACAATCATACAACTCTCCAGTTAGTTGCAAATAGCCTAGGCCATATTCCTACATTCCATTTGCTGCCATGGTAACACTGCCTAGCCCTAAAATCAGGTCTCCATCAGATATCCATCTCTACAATGAGCCTCACCCAAGACAACAGAACAGTGAGACTTACAACTAAACTGCAATATTGACATCTAGTGATGGAAAAGTGAGCACATTGCATTGTTCTCACTCTGTTCTGGTTCTTTCAGGTCTTCCCTCAAACTGTGTTTGAGGGAAGGATGCTGGTGATCCTTTCCTTCACCTGGTCTTTTCCATAATACTCCAAAACTACTTTCTGGGGTTTTTCCCCCCTTGTATTTAATGTGGTTCAACCCCAGCTGTCAACTCAGCCTCCTGTAGCTGCTTGTTCAATTCCCCATGGAGGGATGGGGGAGAGAATTGGGAGGGTAAAGGTGAGAAAACTCATTTGTTGAGATACAGACATTTTAGCAGATAAAGCAAAAGCTGCACATGCAAGCAAAGCAAAACAAGGAATTCATTCAGCATTTCACACAGCCAGGTGTTCAGCCATCCCCAGGAAAACAGGGCTCCATCATGTGTAACAGTGGCTTGGGAAGACAAATACCATCTCCAAATATTCCATCCTTGCATCCTCTTCTTCCCCAGCTCTACATGCTGAGCATGACTCAGGGTCTGGGATATCCCTTAGGTCACCTGGGGTCAGCTGTCCCAGCTGTGTCCCAGCCCAAATTTCTTTTGCACCCCCAGCCCCCTCGCTGGTAGGATCAGGAGCAGAAAAGGCTTTAACTCCATGTAAGTGCTGCTCACTGAGGATGAAATCATCTCTGTGTTATCAACTCTGTTTTCAGTACAAATCACAAAAACTAAAAACCTCATACTAGCTAGTAGGGAGAAAATTAACTATGCCAGCCAAATCAGCACATGTCAACATGGAACTTGAGGACAAATGGAGGAATTTCAGAAATGCATACACACTCAAGAGAGGCCTAAAGTGACCAGGATTATGTAAATTGTTGTGTTCAGTGTGAATATCAGTTTTAAGATCCTGCTGTGATTTTCCTCTTGATACTCTCGTTACAGAGAAAAAGACCACATTTTGTGCTTCTCCTAATCCTTCCTACTTTTTTTCTACACCATCATAGAATTCTATTTAGCTTTCTTAGCTTCTTTAGCTTTAGTTCTCTTGAGCTTCAGCAATATTTATTTCCTACATTGGGATAACCAGTTCCTAGCAGAAAAGTCAGTATTTTGCCCATTAGGAGAACAGCAGATGGCACTACAGCCACTTTTCCAAAAGAATGAGATCCAATCAAAAGACCAATCTGGAAAGCAACAATCTCATTTCCTTACTGTTATTTTACAAATGCTGATCATTCATTGAAGATTCTTCTAAGTAATGGCCTGATTTCAGTCCTGATTTCAGGAGATGGAGTCTCAGTAATGCTGAGCTATTCCTTGAGGTGAACAAAACTGTGAAAAAAAGGCATACAGATATGAACTACTGAAGGCCTTTAAGGTCAGCTATACATGCACGGATTTAGCCAGAAAAATGGCTCATTAAAACATGATTTTTTTATGCTTTTAAACGACCTGAAATGGTTTTGCGTGTATGTGTAGGTGTCAGTCAATGGAAGCTGTTAGTTTTCATATATTTATGTCTTTTTGGAAGACTTTGAGTGGAGAGCGTACAAAAAAAAAGGCAATTTAATAACTTTTTCCTTGCACAATAAACACTAATGTATTGGTCACATCCTTATTCAGTACTCAACTTTATCAGGCAAAATCCAGAAACACTAAATTGTTCCTTTCATATATTTCTGAACAACACAATCACAAACTTCTTTGGTATTTCTCTTTTTTAATACTGACATTTAGTGACAAGCATCAGATGAAATGAGACAGAATCCCGCCAGAATGAGAGGTCCTGCACAGAGGATGGTGAGGATCTGCAGCTGATTTCCAAGTGAGTCTATGGATGCCCCATCCCTGGAATTGGCCATGTTAGATGGGCTCTGGGTAATTTTGTTTGGCAAAAGCCACTTTGTACCACCATGCCTCTTCAAAACCTCCAGAGATGGCATTTTCCCACTTTGAACTCACAGCTTGTATATTATTCTTTTCATGGAGATTTCTAAAATAACTGCCAGGAAAATAATTATCCCTGGCAGTAGAGACTGAAGCCATAATTTAGCAAAGATACATGGGAAGAAGAAAAGAGGATGAGACATAGTATGATATGGGGGAGATATATGATAACAAGGACAAATGTCTATCTATTTATCAGTATCTAAAACTAAGATTCATTGTTCATCTTTGCTGCTTGCAGGCTCAGGCTTCTCTTTCTAGAATTGAGCATAAAAAAGACATGCAATGTAACTGAGCAACAGGAGTGCTGAATCAGCAAACAAAACATCAACTGATGCTTTTTCATGACCTCACACATCAAAAGGGACCCAAAACTGCATAACATGTCTGTATCATTCTCACCTGACTACATGAGCTGTGTTTATTTTGTTCGAGTGTTGGTGCATGGCTTGCACTTTGCTCAGGGACTCACCGTGTGCTGCTCCCTGACTGATGCACTCAGCCCACACCTGTGGTGTCTCCTGGGGACAAGCCCAGCAGCTGAAGCTTGCCTTGCAACATCAGGATTTTCTGGGATCAGGATGCAGGACTGGGCTCACTGCCTCCAGGAACCCAAGCCAAAAAAATCTACCTTAGCAGTAATCAAGGGTGACTAAGATGCTGCAGCTCTAAGAGAAGATACCTTTACTTTTTGCTGGGTTTATTCACCACTTAGTGCAACTTCTGAGAATTTGGCTCTTGTAAAACTCTAATTGTCTTTTTTTGGGAAACAAGCTAATTTGCAACTAGAATCACATCAGAAATGTAGTGATAATTTTTGTGGATTCTAGTTTTAAGTAGTTTTAACTGATTAAGTCAGTTTTCCAGAGCTGCTGGAAACATACATATAATTAGAACATGCTGACAGAACCAAGCTGGTTCTTTCACCTCCTCCCAGCTTCTCTGGGAAGCAAAGTGCAATAATCTGGAAACCAGCCACACTTATCCAGCTGTGAGTGCTGCTTGGATGTGACAGCTTTCACCATGTGGAACACTGACCAAAACTGTTTCCTGGCTGTTCCTGGGAACTTGTGAACAGACTCATGCTGACCTCCCAGTCAGCTCTAAACTATATCAGGCCGAGAACCACATGATTTTGGCTGAAAAATGAAAGTTACAAATTTGTAACATAAAGAAATTTTAGCAATGTGTAACAGACAATCTAGTCCAAACTTCAGACTGTAAAGAAAAATTCATTTTATTGACAATCCTTCTATTTATTTTTGTTATTTTAATATCAGTTTTAAAAACCTCTCATCATATTAAAAAAAATCTAAAGAGCATAGGCACGTTTTCAAGAAAAAAGGCTCAAACAAGTGTTTCTCAAAATATTCAATTCCTTTTGGACATCAAGTGCTTTGAGATGAGGGACAGAAATCTTTCCAGTTATCTAATTCACCTTAAACTTTCCTTGTGTATCATGCAGAATACCCTTTTGATCTAATGAAAAGCTCTATATTTGTTTCGATATGCAGAAAAATTAAATTTCCCTGGAAAATGGCACATACCTGCATGTTGTTATGTGTCAGCAAGTTGACACAGGACCAGCTTTATGCCTATGTGCATGTACATGTACAAGCACATGCATATACAAGTGAATATTTATATACACATCACACTTATTTCATTTCTTTTCATGTTTTTACCAAGGGAAGATACATATGAACATAGAATGAAGAGGACAATGCGGGTGCACATGCAGTTGTGCACTCTGACATAGAGACAGTTCTGTAAATGTCACATTAATTGTTTCAAAGAATATCTATGGACACAGACATTTCAAACAAAATAGCATGGCCAAATATTCCTTCTCATATGTGCAAAAACATAAATGTAGTTAAAAATATATGAACACATGTCTTGAAAACTTCATGTTTACAACTCTTAGAGAGTGATTGTCTGGATTTGAACACCAATAAAAAAGATCTTGCCTAAACTTTTCAGGGGTTTTTTTGGTTGTTTTTTTGTTTTGGTTTTTTTTTTTACTCCATTTAAAAAGCTTCTACACATACAGTTCATTGCCTTGTTGATGAGTCTGGGTGTGGGAGGAGAAAATTATTGAAGTGTCAGTTTTCTGACTTTAATTTTCCAAATGCATGTGGTTAAGTCCCTTGAGTGAAATAAACACATTGATGGAGGAAATAGATAAAATTTTCAGCCTTTTTCTCCATTAATTCTGCACACTCTCAAACTCCAACAGCTTTATATTTCTCAAGCAAAACTTAGACCAGATGAACTACAATTTTTCTAAACATGTTGAGTGATAGTGATGATTTATTTGTAATAGAAGTTATTGTCATTCTGTGATTCTAACGGATTGAGCCATCAGAGCAGTGCTGATGTATGTCTGCCATAAACCTGACAGCTTTATTGCATCAGTGATTCAGTTCTGCAGCTGTGTTTAGAGGCAATTCCATTTAAAATGTGCCTATAACTCCCAAAGCCAAGACCAGCATATTTGTTTACTTTTTTGCTCATTTTGCCAGCAAAGGGCTTTTTAGGCCAAATTGCACCTATCCTTGGCCCTTGAATCTGCCAAATAATGACTTTGGAGCTCTCTCCTTGAGACATTTATAATTTTACATTAAATTTGAAATTTGATTAATTAAATGCTCATTTCATAATTACTTTAAACTCAAGAATTTGTGATGTGATGAATTTGCTAGTTATTCATTCTGGGACAACTATCTTACCCCAAGAGCATCTGAACTAGCCAAAAATCAGTAGTCAGTGCTTTAGCTCTTTGAGGGTCTTGTGGCTTTCTGGGTAGGGTTTTTTTGTTGGTTTTTTGTTTGGTTGGTTTGTTTTGGGATTTTTTTTTTGTTTGTTTGTTTGTTTGGTGGGGGTGTTTTTTGTTTGTTCGTTTGTTTTTGGTTTTGATTTTTTTTTTTGTTTTCGTTTGTTTTGGTTTGGTTTTGGGTTTGGTTTGGTTTGGTTTTTATTGGGTTTTCTTCCTGAATACCTAACAGCTGTCCAGGTACTGATGAATGCATAAAGTGAACACATCCTGCGGGAAGGTGAACACAAAAACATGGGATGAATTTCCCCTTGTGTATGCCTATCACTGTAGGCATAGCATAAATACCTGTTCTGGGCTTTATTCTTCACTTTGATGGGATGACTCACACAGGTGATACCAGCAAGGCAAGAAAGGCAATGTCTGGAAAAATGATGCAAATCAAAACCTGTCCAAATGTCTTTGCAGTCAAGTTTGCATTTACAAAAACTCCAGTCAGAAGGAATCATGTCATGAATGAAGTAAAATCCCTGTGGTGGTGTACCCAGGCAGTTACAGGTCTCCCAAAATTAACAGACTTAGATCAGCAGACATTAACAAGGATATAGACTTTATCCAAAAATATGAAGTTCTGTCTATTTTGTTTTTATCTGTATACTCAGCTCAGATTTCAAATTCTGCAGAAGAGTCAGGTGACCCCAAAGTTGTCCTCAGGACATGGATACATATTCAGTCAACATTAGTGAGCTTACAAAAGAGCTCTTATAGTGATTATGAAGATTAAAATTCATCTAAATGTACATGGAGAAAACCTGGTGCTAAATTCATGCAGTGTCTGCCTCCACTCTGCACCATCTGGTTCCTTTGCTATTGAAAGCTGTAAACTGAGCAGACAGGGAGCCAGGGCTGGAGATTACCAGTTAGGCAGCATCTACTAGCCCTAAACCAGCAGCTTTAATCCAGCCCAGGTCAGGCATCCTTTTTGAAATATATCTTCTTCAAATTGGCAAAGAGTTGTTGTCCAGTTTCCATTTGAAAGACAGTGGAAATAAAAAAGAAAAGTTCATTAAGAAATGCATTACTAGTTTTTATTAGATCAGAGGCAATCCCAATATGTAATGAACCCCCTCATCAAAGAACTTTAAAAGCTAATGAGTATTACAAGTAAAATTCAATGAAAGGGAAAGAATAGACATGTAAAAGTGTGACTTTTTAAGGGAATTTCAGTAAGAGAAAAAGAAATGTCAAAGTTCCCAAAATAAAACAATGTATATAAAATGCAAATATTCTGTGGAAAGGAAATAAAAATGAAAATTAGAAATGCTTTTGCATATAATATATTTAGTTACATTAAAAAAGACTTGGTAAGAGGCACTCAGAATAAATTACATAAAGACAAGATGGAAACATCAACGAAAAATCCACAGGAATTCACACTGCAGTGTCTAAAGTACAATAGAGAAGGAACTGAAGAAGGAAAAAAAACCTTTCTAATACTTACAACATTTTATTAGATAAATTGGTAAAGCTTCTTGGGTTACTAGAAGGGGGAAATGAGCCTTCTTTTTGTTTTAGAGAAATATAGAATTAGATAGAAAAAGGATGGTATTCAATTTGTAATGCTTACAAAATTTTCAAGAATATTAGTAACAAATGGAACATAATCTGCTACATATAAACTATTTCGAATTATCATACACAATATACATTATATGCAAAAGTTCTAACTGAGACTGACTGGGAATGTCTAGACTTTGATGTTTGATTTTGATAATCCCCACAATTTCAGAGAGTATAACAAAGGCTCCAGAAGTGTAGGTGTTTTGCAGTTAATTTAAAAGTGTTAAGCAGCATGACCTGGCTAGTTATAAACCTGACATCAAACATGAGGAAAATGGAAAATGGATTTAGTCTATGAAGAATTAGTGATTGATAGCTGGCAGGATTTTGTAGAGACTATGACATCAAATAGACATTTCCAGTTGATTTTGCTAGTGTTGTTAAGAAAGGAATGTCTATGTTTTTTGATAAGGTCAGGATTAAATCTTTGAAGCAAATCAGCATCCAGCCTCATTTTATGATTTTCATCTCACAGCTGTGCACAAACTGGATTCCTTATTGGTGTTACTGGAGAATTCCTGGGTCTGCTTCCTACTGCACACCTGCTGTACCCACAGTGCACCGAAACTTACTGGGGTTTCAGCGTGCATTAAAACTGTCCTAAGAGAAATCACTGGAATGCATGCAGTGTAGGTGACAGGTCCTCAGAGCTGCGACCTCTACAGTTTCACTCATTTTGGACCATGCCATTTCATGGTGGAGAAGTACAGGATGTAGCAAAAATCAATCCAGAAGAAGTAATATTTCTTCACATTAAATCTTTGATGGGATGATTCATCCACAATTTAATAAATAGAAGTTAATGTTTAATGTGAATTAAGTCTCCACTGAAGAGATTAAAAAAATAAAAAGAGATCTAGAAGATGTAATAAATAATAATAATTGTTAATAAAAACAATTTGCAAAATAAAAATGTTTCCTTTGGGATCCTGGAAAGACTATTCCTGACTCAGGGATTGTTCCATGTGTTCAGCAAATAATCACAAAATCATAGATCATAAATTAAAGAAGGCCGATGAAAGACTGAAGTACTGACAAAAGACAACCAGACAGTGCATTCTGGATTATTCAGTAAATTGGGTCCAAATAATCCAAATGTATTTCCATGTAAGCAAATTGAAAGGAATGTGTGTAGGAAGACAGTGCAGCCATATCTATGGGATAGATATCAGACAGCAGTGACTCTGAAGTCAGGCAGATCAAAAAGTATGGAGATAACCATGAGTGAGCAAATGCTGGCTGAAGGGAAAACACAGGGTTCACAAAGTGATCCAATTGGAAGTTTGCACCTTGAGACTGCAGCTCAGCTAAAACAGGTGTCTAAATACTGCAGGATGGCTGCATCATCTCACATGATGAAATCAGATTGAGGGCAAGGACTCTCTTCTTCCATGCATTTGTACTGTGATTGGTCCAGTGGGATCCAGCTGAATCAAGAACTTCAGGCATTATTCATCTTTCTTGGCACAGAATAACAAATCCCATGTGAGAGTTTTTAATGCTAATAGATCCAAGACAATTAAAGAAATATTTCCTTACACCTATGACATATGCCAACTTTAGGGAAACTCCCATTTCAGATCCCTTGCTCTACAACATTTCACTATCTTCCCTTATTCAAAGAGAAGTTTGGGGGTTTTCCCATATAAACCACTCTAAACCCAGTGAAATGAACCACAGAATAAATTCAAATCTGAAGAAATTCCTATGGAGGAAGACAAGGATCAGACAAGCCTTTAGAGACCCAAAGTTTAGAGAGAAGTAAGTTAATTGATTGCCAAAAGTACTCCTTTTCCTAAATTGTATCCTTGTGATCCCTATAAATTCAATCCTCTGGTTATTTTGCTGTTATTACTTTGCAGGTTGCTGTATTTTTCATGTCTGCTTCTGGCCATACTGCAATTATATATTGCCACACTGAATGGCACAGGCTCTTGTCAAATCTAGGCCTGATGGCGTCTGATACCCAACATTAACAAAAAGAAAAAAAAACTTAAGTGTCGGAACCCAGGACGTCCCCCTGACAGTCCTGAATGAGCCGAGCCCCAGCCAGGGGGCCTTGAAGCCCTGGCAGGGGGGTCAGAGACCCTGACATGCAGCCAAAGACCCCTGTGGCTTTGAGTTTGACTCATGGAACAAGTTACCACCTTTGTATGAAGAATTAAAACTCAGAAAAGTTTAGATAGAATAGTAGTAGCAATCACAGGGTGAAGGGAAAAATTTTGGAGCATGGTACAAGGGGGTTTGGAATTCTGTACATGGGGGTCAGGGGTTCCAGGATGGAGGGATTTGGGCGTGCCCTGTCCTTCTTTCTTCTCCCTGGCATCTATGTTCAGGATGATGTTGGCATTCACAGATTAGTTTAGAGTAAAAAGTCACTGTCTAACATAAGTGATAAGTATTAGAACATAATTGTAAACACAGTATACACAGTTTTTAGTATAAAAGCACCAGCCCGAGAGGCGGAGAGTGTGCCTTGAACTGACCTGCTGAACAGACCTCGGCAAGCCAGACAAAAAATGTTTTAGATAAAAAATAATAAACAAACTTGAGAATGTAAACCAAAGACCTCTCAACTCCTTCTTCGATGATGAGGTTGGGAAAAAGAGACTTTCAACATACCTCAAGATCATCTCAACCAGAGAAAACTCGAGACTTAAGAGATTCCAATAAGCCTCAGAATGAAAAAATAAGATCTTCCGATTATTTAAAGAACTATTTCAGCACCCAAAGGGGTCCTTTCAGTACCTGAAGGGAGCCTACAAGGAAGACAAAAAAAGGATTTTTTGTGTAGAGATAGCACAATATCTGGATAATGGCTTTAACCTGAAGGAGGGCAGGTTGAGATTGCAGGAAGAAACTTGAGGGTGGTGAGGCCCTGGCACAGATTGCCCAGAGAAGCTATGGCTGCCCCATCCCTGGAAGTGTCCAAAGCCAGGCTGGATGAGGCTCTGGGTTACCTGGTCTAGTGGAAGGTGTCCCTGGCCATGGCAGAGGGATTGGAGCTGGGTGATTTTTAAGGTCCCTTCCAACCCAAACCACTCTATGATTTTACGTTTCTATGAAGGAATTAGGAGACAATATGGTGCAGGACCCAGCTGGCAAGAGGAGTTTCAGCAGAGTTTGAAGGAAGGAACAGAAACCATCTTGCAGTCTTCACTGAGGTTGTGAAGAAGCTTTACAGCCTTTACAACTGCTCCAGACTCAATGCTGGAACAGCAAAAGTGCCTCCACAGCACTGTCTGCTCAACCATATAATCCCAGGTGCACCCCACCCAGAGAATGAAAATACAAAGGTCACTTAATTTCATGATGCTGTGAATGCTACTAAGCTTGCTTTTGTGTCTGGAAAATCCCAATTTCAATGCCCAGTGGAATTTGAATGGAAGATCTGCACCTGTCAGGTCTGTGTGTAATTGTTTAATACAGATGAACAGTCAAAATTTTGTCTTTAAATATAAACAGGAAATAATCTCAGCTAATACTGGTCCAAATAGAACAATAAATGAACAAACAAACTAACAAACAAAATACCTTGTATTATTTCTAACTGATTTAAACAGGAAATAATCTCAGCTAATACTGGTCCAAATAGAACAATAAATGAACTAACAAACTAACAAACAAACAAAAAATAAAATAACTTGTATTTTTTCTAACTGATTTAAACAACAACCTGAGATCCTGGCCAAGAATAAGGTGCCATAAAAAGCTTACCATGGTAAGATGAAAAAGGCTAATGGCAAGCATAAGCCACGCATCAGCTTTTTCCATTGTACACATTATTGGAATAGGTAATGTTCTCTAGTAGCCTAAAAAAAGAATGCTGTGGTTAATACAATATATGACATATTTTTGTTTATAAGGCTTGTAATGTGCTTCCTTGCTCCTATTTTGCTCTCATTATTGCATCTGCTTTATATATATCTTTTACAATACCAGAGCTAATCTAATTTATTATTAAATAATTCCATTATGTATAATAATCTTAAGAAACTCTTACAATACCAACATTCATTACGAAGTTCTGGAAAGAAAGAGCCTTCTTTGTAACACTTTCCCCCTATGAAAGATATACTTTTGTCTTCCACTGTGATGTCAGCCTGAAAACTGACTTTAAAATGACAAGCTTACAACATCTACAGACTTCATGGAGAAATACAAGGTTTTACTGATTTACTATGCTAAAGAACTGACAGAAGAAAAAACCAAGTGGGAAACTACTCTTCTTTCTTGGATGTCATCTCAACCATTTACATATTTTCTTGTGAAATCCCACCATAGTCCATACTAAGTGTGCTCTGACAACTGTAGTTTCATTCCCTCCCTGGTTAAACTGTGTAAGCAATAATAAAACAAAATAAGCAGATCTCTGGGGTTTCAATGGTTGTCTTAGAAGTTCCTAGACAATAAATGTAGTTTTGGAATCCTAGAAAATAGTGAATTCAGTGCTGATTTTAGAAGTATAAGCAAGGGGGTTTGCAATAATTCTGTATAACTTCTTGTCCTAAAAAACACCCAATAAAAATAAACAATATATTTAAAGTAACCTAGAAGAAAGTAATAAAATTGATTTGCAAAGAAAAAAAATCATATCAAATAAACCAGTGACATGACTTTTCCTTTGTATTGGAAAATAGTGGAAATACAAGGGAGATGGTGTAGGACAGAACCCATGTGTGGATTCGTGGATCACAGTCTGATTGTAAGTTGGCAATAATCAACTTTTTTACATGAACTACAGAGTATATTAGAAAAGACAGAAAACAAATGGGAGATTTAGGGAGGAGTAAGATGTATTTGTTCTGTACAGAAAAGGCATTACCATATTTTTCTTTGATGATTTGCTGTGTAAAAAAATAATCTCAAAGAAGATGGATATTTAGGTGAGTTTTGAATAAAACCTTTCATATGATGATGATAGTCATCTGCTGAATAAAAAGCTCAGATGTAGAATGCGGCATTTCTATTCCTTGCATTTTATTTAATGGAAAAGGCATCGGTTAGAAAATGTTCATTAGTTAACTCTTCCTTGAGATTGTCCTGGTTTCAGCTGGGATGAAGTTATTTCCTCTCAGTAGCTGGTACAGTGCTGTGCCTTTGGGTTGGCAGTGAGAATGGTGTGGACAACACACTGGTGTTTTGGGTGTTGCTAAGTTGTTCTCATCCCAAGTCAAGGATTGTTTTTCTTCTTTGTGTCTCATGCCCTGCCAGTAAGGAGGTGCATGAAAAAAGAAACTGGGGAGGAGCATAGCCAGGAGAGGTGAACCAAACTGAGAAAGGGATATTCCACACCACAGAGCCTTATGCCTGGTTTATAGACAGGGGGAATTACCCAGGAGGGTGGTTGGTCTCAGTTTGGGAAGGAGAGTCCAGCAGATGGTGAACAATTGCATTGTGCATCACTTTTTTTATCAGGACTTTTTTCTTTTTCCCTCTCTGTTATTATTAGCCAATATTATATTTTTCATTGTTTTCCATTATTAAACTGGTCTTAACCTATATGTTTTATTTTTGATTCTCATCCCCATGCCACTGGCATGGTGGGTGACAGAGGGGGGCTGAGTGAGTGTCATGATTCTTAATTTCCAGCTGGGGTGGTAAACACTTTTCTATCTTACCCATTCCAGTTTCCAAGTTCTGGGGAGTTTTGGAATTACAAGCTCTAACTTCACTAGTAATTGTTTACAGTGGAGTGATGACCATGGTTCTTATTTAAACAAAAAACACACAGCAGTGTTCTTACAATGCCAAGCATACTTTAAATGACAGTGTTAATGACCTCTATAAGTTCTAATTAAAATGGCAGGAAACTTCTCTCCTACGAGGACTGGGTACAAAACTGCAACCAAATGCTTGGCCCTAGGTTTCAGTTCAAATGACAGAAAAAAAAAACAACTGTAGGGCTCAAATCCATCAAGAGACCCTCCACTAAATTTTCAGCAATACTCAGTAAACATCTACTCAGACACAAACTGATACATCTTCTGACTTCCAAGGAAGAAAATTCTGGTGAGTTGATATCTGTCTCTTGGGATTTGAATTTTTGAAGAGCCAAACAGTCATATAACTCAGGAGGTAAAATGGTTAGTTCCCACAGTGATGATCCTCAGAATTTGGGTGTTATTAGAGAAGTGTTCATCATGGTGTCTGCCACAGAAATTCAGCAGTTTATCAGCACCTTCAGATAACTGCCTGATTTATGTGCTCTAAGGACTCTCTTGAGATATTCAGAGGAGTGGTAGATAGAAAAATAGAGTGCCATCTGTCCATCACAGAGAGAGCGGGCAATACTACATTCACAGTTGCAAGATAGCACAAAAAACACTGCAAACTTTCTGGTGGAGTCAATTTTTGTATTTTTATTCAAGTGAATAAATATTCAATTATCTGTAGCCTATGCCTATGAAAAATCCAGAAATTCTGTAATAGAGATTAAATATGATGTCTAGCAGACAAAATAAATCTCCAAGCAGGGAAGAAAAACAAACTAAACAAAATCCCAAAGCCAAATAACAAACCCAAGCATGAAAACCAGAGAGGCAACAATCAATTTTGACACTGAAGCACAGGGTTTTTGATTAATTCTGATCTCTAATTGCATTTTATCTCTTGGAATTTAAATTACACACTTTCTTGTGAAAAACTTAGAAATGGTGAAGGAAGCATAAAAATAATCACAGCAAGGATACACAAATATAAAAGTGAATAAAACTGATTTATTAAAGTATCTGTGAAATAATCTAAGCTTTGTTGGAAGTCTTTGACATTAACTACCATTAGTCAGAGAGGTTTCTCCCATGGAGGTATGCAAAATGAATTTATGGAGGAGCTAATTCCATTTGAAGTTAGTACTCCCAGATACTAAAGCTGTAGTTTTTAAAAATTCGTATATTCAAATATCACTCAAAGATAGCACTGAGTAGCTAACTTATTCTAAATATCTGTTTTGTATTTACAGTCAATATATGAAGCAATATTCAAAAACCTCATTACCAAACTGAACATTCCAATAAAATCACAATATTGAAAGAGCAGATTTTCCAAGCCACAAAATTGGCACTAATGCAAGGAAGGATTCATCACTCATTAGCCCCTGATTTTCATCCAATTACTTAGTTTTATAGACTTTGCTTTCTAACATGAACTGAATTAGTTTTTGTTTAGTTTCACCGAGAAAAAATGGTGCTCTTCTATTTGCCACAGAAAGTGTTCAGAATTTATGAGAATTTACTTCAAGTAATGAAGCGATATAACAAACAGTTTCTTAAAAAACTCAAAAGCAAGTATGCATTCCTTCTTTTTTTATTGCTTTCAAATTATTCATTTAGCCTTAAAGAATAAGTGCTTATGACTTCATAAATAAAAAAAAAAAAGTGTATTTTGTTTCCACAAAGCTTTTCTTAATGGTGTTTTTTACTGTGAAATCACTGCAGAATTCTTCTCAAGAATCAGAGCACCTGCCCAATTCTTTGGCTCACTAATCTCTGAGTGCATCCATTATTCCTCACCAGATGCTTTTCCTAGATAATATGTATTTCTGTGGTCAACACAAAGTACAACTACTGACCAAAACTGCAAATTTCCCTCTAAATGAGGGAAAATTTTTTTTTTTAATTTCATGAAATAATAAAAATAGTGAAATTAGCCTTAAACTGTCCATTAATTTAATGCCTTATACTGTCTGTAACATGTAAGAAAATGAGCTCACATGTTGGTAGCTTGATTAGGAAGATTTCATTAGTTTTCATTAATATTCTTCTTCTCCTCCTGTCTCATGATGGGCTATAAAAAATTATTATATTTCACCCTAGTGTAGAATTTTTTCCTTGATATATGGATAAATTTTCAACTAATGTGTATCTCAAGTGCTATAGAAAGCACTAAAGACAGTTAGGTAAAGCTAATAGTTATAGAACAAGCTAAATATGGATGCATTCATAATGCTAAGAATTAATGCTTAACAATAACTCACCATGGCCTTGATTTCATTGTGTGGTACCAATTAATCACTAGCTGTGATGAGGTGGTCATCATTCTGAGAACAAAGCTAGGGTCACTCAGCACTTCTTTTTTTTTTTTTTTTATTCCTTTCAAGGTATGGGTCAAAAATTTAGCATATCTACCAAATGCATTCTATTTGGCAGCACATGTGTCTCTGTCACCCAGCCAATATTAAGAAAATATTAGCCAGCATTAAATTGTATGCCCCTTGAAATAAAACAGTGCATGTTCATTTCCTGAACAGTCACTTAAACAATTAAAATTTATTTTATCTTTTCTGAAAGGAAAAATATTTGCTTGAACTATCTAAAAAGCACCAAGCACACACTGAATTTTAAGAGAGCAATTCTTATTATAAATACATGATATAACAAAAATCTGATCTGGTATTGTCTTGTTTTCTCTTGTCTTACAAATATACCTAGAGAATTTCTTCAATGATCCATGAGCAAATACTGGCAAAAGTCACTGGGATTGGTCATGAAACTTTTGGATATTCCTGGAATTCCTGCTTCTACAGATTTCTGTTAACCTCTTATGTGTGGTCCATATTAACAGTATAATTACCTGCTCTACAAAAGCCATTAAGTGATCTTCATCCTTTATTAGCCTAAGAGAAGAACGAGTGTGATGAGAACTAGAACACTGAGGGTGAATCTTAGCCATCAGCTAGATTTTGTTTTATTTTTTGTGAAAAAAGTTCTAATTCACATCAGCCATGTTGTTCAAAATTATTTTCTTTTGCACGTTGCTCTACTTCATTGCATCTTTCTTGGATCAGGGATTCTCATAACAAGCTATTCTAATTTTTAAGTAATAACAATAAACTTTGACTACTTGAGAATAGTCAAATCGTCACAGCTTCAGTCCCTTAAAATTTACATTTACTTCACTTTTCATAAGGAATGTATATGGTTTTTGTAAAAAACTAAAGAACTACATGTATTAATTATTGCTGTGTATCCACATTCATATAAAAAGCTACATATATGCAAACATTAGATGAAAAAAATAATTTAAAAATTGTAAAAAGACAAGATGATTGGAGACTGTCTCCATCTGATCTTCTATGGTAATTTTCCTGTAATAAAAAAAGTGGATTTCCCCTTTCCTAGTTATAATGCAGTTCAGTGTTTTGGCATGACACACAGCTCAAAACAGCTATTTTATATGCCTTTAAAATATCTTTTTTGATGTATCTTTTGTACTTTGCTTTTGACTTTCAACAGAATGAATGGGAAATAAGCACCAGTTTGACACTCAAGGTTAAAAGTGAGGTCATACCATTAATCACATTTATGACTTACTCCTTCTCTTGTTTAAGATTTCATAGCAATGTGAATCATTGCATCCTGTTTCTGCTGTTTTGGTTTTGTATGTAGATACTGGTCTTTTTGACAGCTGACTGATTCACAAAAATTGAGGACAATAAATGGAAAACCTTAACTAGTTTTTTGGATGTGAAGTTCTATTGGTTTTTCTTTTTCAAACACTAGTTAAATTTGCACATACATTTGACAACACATAATAACTCAATAGAAAGGTACCAAAATGTCATAATATCAATGAATGAAACAAGACATAGCTTAGGGAATCCTTAAATCTAACTAGCTGTCTTGTATTAAACAAAAATAGAAAATTCAGCATTTATTAGATGTGTCTAATCTCAACAGCTCCATAAATGGTTTATGACAAATTACTGTCTTTCTAGCAGTTTTCATTTTGCAGGTAGAAAGCTAAAGCAATTAATCACACAGGCAGTCAATCAGCATTAAATGTTTGGGAACAGTTGACTATGTCTCTGATGGCTTAATTAAAATGTTGAGATAGCTCCTTCTGATTTCTAGTCCTAACTTTTAGTTTTAGCTGTGACAGGGAAACATATAAGAACATGCCAGTGTTCCTGGAAATAAACTGACAGAATTGTACCTCTAGGATTTCAAAGCAACCAATGATCATCTTAACCATCTGCCTTGGTTTTCTTAAGACCCAGGTCACCACTCCTCTTAGTCACCACCAAATCATTCTAATTTGCCCCTCTTTGGGTCAGTATTTCAGAGCTATGAGCTGAGTATTGCAAAACTTTTTACTTAAAAGTTGATCTTCTTTGTTTCAGAGTTTTTGTATTTGATTCTTACTCTCTTTCAACTAAAATGTTCTTGAGACAAACATAATTTAAAAGGCAAATCTGTTTGACAAAACAGTTGCTTCTTTCTGTGATTACCTTCATGCATTTGTTACAGGGTAAAGAAGATTCCTGAAAGCACCACTCATGACATAATTCCTAATGATCTGAATGATGCCAGGATTCCACCTAATCAGATGCTTCCATTTACTGCAAATGAAATTTAATTTGTAAAATTTTTGCTTTTTAAGGTCAGCTAGTCCCAAGAGGATGCCTTAACAGCTCACAGGGTTTCTAAGATTGTTTCCTTCTGTACCTGCAGCAGTTATGGATATTCTGTTTATTTTGCTAAGAAAAAAAATAAACTTTTTCTTTTGCCTTTCTGCCTCTGTTTCATTAAGTCTTATGTTATCCCAAAAGTCATCTGACTTTTGGCATAACAACTATGTGGACCACAGGAGATTTGTTTTGGGGACTAAGTGGGTGTCACTGTGAAGAATTCTTTCCATTGTTACTGAACTTCCATTGACTTTCAGCTTTTCTCTTGCCCCTCGTCCCCTGGGAAGGCAGAAGCTTACACACAGCACTGTGTGACTGTGGGCAGCCAGAACACTGCAGAGAATTCAGACCATTGAATTTACAATTTCTGTAGACTTTCAAAATTCCCACCATTCCTGAAGCATGTTTTTCATCCAGTCATTGGGAGAGAAAAGGACTGACTGTGCCTTGAAAAGGTCGCAGTTACATCATACAAATATTTAAAGGAGTTCTTTGCAAATACATTAGAGCCAGCTTGCAATTTAACCTTTATCCAAGCTTAAAAACTAGCTAGGTATATGCCCAATTGCTCCTGTCTTTTAATCAAGCCTGGCCATCACAGTTTTCTTTCAGTATAAATCCTTTGCTGAAAGGTACCGTTTATTAACAAAAAAATCAATTTTAGTTCCATTCCCTGCCTGTCAAACAAAAGGTAGATGCAAAATCAGAAGAAAGGTCCCTATTCTAGTGTGTCTTCCACCTTTTCCATATAAAAGAGCAAGTTACACTTGCTTACATTTCATTAAATTGAATCAATGATAGGGGAGCTGTCACTTCTGCACCAAGAATGACACGGGAACAGGCGGGAGGTAATATTGTAGAAAAGGCAAAGGCTTTATTCAAGAGAACCACACAGGTTTTTATAGAGTGAGACCACAAGTTCTATTTGATTGGCTAACAAAAACACCTTCCTCATACACTGTCCTTGAGAAGAACAGAAAGATGAAGTAGAAAAACATCACCTGCAGATTGTTTATACTTAACAAGTTATCACATCTTTCCAACTCCCTAAAATTTCTTACAAGCCACTGTGAGAAACACTGGCCGTTTCTCTCTCTGTCCCATGGCATCCACAGGGAGCTGCCCTCATTTAGTCATAATGAAGTGCAGCAATCTCAGTGCAGGAACGAGTTCCAGCTCTAAGGGGTGTGCTGGTACTGAACCTGCCCTTGGATGGATGCAGCTCCACAGCGTTCAACAAGGGAGTGCTTTGCAAGCGCTTCCCCAGCACAGATGAGGCCAATGGGAGCTCATGAGGCCAATGGGAGCTCATGAGGTTGATGGGAGCTCATGAGGTTGGTGAGAGCTGATGAGGCCAATGGGAGCTCATGAGGCTGAGGGGAGCTCATGAGGCCGATGGGAGCTCATGAGGCTGAGGGGAGCTCATGAGGCCGATGGGAGCTGATGAGGCCGATGGGAGCTCATGAGGCTGAGAGGAGCTCATGAGGCTGAGGGGAGCTCATGAGGCTGAGGGGAGCTCATGAGGCCAATGAGAGCTGATGAGGTTGGTGAGAGCTCATGAGGCCGATGGGAGCTCTGCCATCCCTTCCACAGGGCCAGGATGTCACTATGGGTGACCAGGTGCCGTAAATCAAACCATAAACCTACTAATAAAACAAAAAGCATGATACAACAACCAGGAATTCAGGAGAGACTCTGCTTACGCACTGAGCCTTCCCTGTTGCTGCTGCTCCCTCTCCTGACACTGCAGAGCTGAGGTGGATTGCTGTGTGCTCTAAGGAAAGCTGATCGAGGGGGGCTCTGTGATACCTTCCATGGGGGAGGTTCTCCACTGAGATTTATGGCTTTGCTGTAACAGAGAGCATGTTTACCTCATGCAGATGAAGTTTATTCCTTTCAACCTGAAGCCTGACTGCTGAGGGACCTACGTTACCCACTGCAGGATTTTTGTGGCAGGTTAAGGTAGGTGTTATGACGTAAATTAAATACAGTCAAAAAAGGTGAAGACAAAGACCTGGTTTTTAGGAAGAGTTCAGAGTAGTCAGTAAATAAAGTTTTTTCAGGAGGAAGGGAAGGGAAGGGAAGGGAAGGGAAGGGAAGGGAAGGGAAGGGAAGGGAAGGGAAGGGAACAATGACACTTGCCATAAAATGACTAAACCAAAAGGAAAAATTGCCTTCATAAACTCAGCTTTGGACAATGAAAGCAATTAAGAAAAAAATCATTAGTTTCATTTCAGCTGAATTACAGCCCTGATGATTACTAAAGAAAATATTATTCCTTCAAAAGAAAACAAAATTGCCTTTTAAATTTGAAAGAAAAAAATAGCTTTTAAAATGCCAGTGAAAATGTTCTCTTCTAAATATTTTTTCCATTGAACCTACTCAGAAGTTATGAATCCCATTTTTTTCAATTTTTTCTTTTACTCAAAAGCATAATTATTTTTTTTTAATTGAACCACAATAGTAGATCATTTTTGATCATTTTATTTAATACAAGACAAGTCAAAAGGCTGTAAATCGTATAAAAGTAGTGCATTTGTAGTCCTGGGAATTTCTCTATCTCACTTAATAGATAAAGAATGCATGAAGCTGGATGAAAAGTACTACCTAGTTTGCAGTGAAATAACAAAAACCATTAAATTATTAAAGGATTGTAATCACCTGATCAATTTGTAGCCTTTCCACCAGTGATGCAAAACTCAAGGTGACTTTTATTTTCTTCTAAACTGTATTTTGTGTCCAAGTGTGGCATCCTGACTGATGTAAGTCATGGACTGAGTAATGGACCAAAAACAATTTAAAAGTATGTAAAATCTTTTTAACTTGTCCTCACACAGGAAGCTTTCATAAGAACATGGAAATTCCATCTTTGTTCACAGGGATTGGGAGCTACATGCAGGGGAATAAACTTGGTATAAAACTGAGGAGGAAACCAAAGGCAGTCTTTATGCTCAAGCTCCAGCCCTTTATCCTTCAGCACAAGAACTTACAAAACAAGAATATTGACAGCTGAGAGACAAAGTCTTCTGTCAGCACAAAAACAGCTCAGTCACAGCTACCCACAGAGCACACAGGACTGAGAAAGTGGGGTAATTAAGGAATGAATATATCTGCAATTTCTTTTAAAGGGTTTTTTAAATCAGTAGGATAATAATGTACATGTTAAACATACTGCTGATAAACTCTTAAACGTGTGAATTCCACAGCCAGCATGTGACTTCAAAAGGCAAACAACATCCTGTTGTATATCAATATAATTTATGATGTTGTTCAGGATTTCAGGGCTATATTGAATTAGTAGATTAAAAATTCCCATAATAGGCCATTTTTGAAAGTTTTTCCACATTGTCAAGCTGTTGTTCCACTGAAGTAGGTTAAATATGAGGTTGATACATGGGTAGTGCTAGTTTTAGGAAGCTTTAGTGCAGTATAGTTCATATATTTTAACTTCATTAGTAAGCCTTCGCTTACTATCAGACAATAAAATAAATCATTAAATATGAAGAAAAGAACAAACCAAACAAGATCTGTGGAGCTGTGTGCATTTTTAATCTGTGTGCATTTTTCTCTTTCGATGTGAAATCTTCACAACTAAACCCAAGATAAGCAGCCTCAGTCTTCAAAATGCCAATACAGATGAAAAAGATTATATCAAATGACAAACTAGTGTCCTTCATTTCCCTGCATTTTATATGGCAATCTATCTTTTTTGAACTCAGGCCCATTCTAAAATATTCCACATCTTGTTTTTTAATTCTGACTTTCATATCTCTGATATCAGGAGAGGAGAGATGTCTTGGCACTCCAGAGAGTTCTGCTAAGGACTGGAAATGATGGGGGGGCGTGTTCTCTGGCTTTCTTGTCTTATATATCAGCAGCATTTTAAATAATAAATTTTTAACCTCTTAGAGGACAAAGAATGTCTTGTAGAAGGTGTCCACCATACTGCCTTTTTTTATTGTTGTTAAGAAAAATCTTTTCCAAAGAATTAATCTAATATTAATCACAGGAAAAAATTCCAACAACCCATTTAAAAATGAATATTGCTCAAAAAGAAACTCTTACCTTAAAATTCTCTTTTTTTTATCTTTTTCCTTTCACCATTACCTTGCTTTTGAGATCTGTATCATAACACTAATGTAGAGTCGTGATATTTCCTCTGTCTTAAAGCGAACATTTTTTCACTTTTTAAGTTTCAATCTCTTGAAAAATTGTGGAGTGGATAACTAAATAAAGGCAAAAAGATTTTTGTTGTTGTTGTTACATTATCTCCTCACACATTGGGATATAATTGGAGGGAATTTTGAAAGACATTTGAAAAGTTGCTCCTGAGTAACAACAGGACAAATGCAGATAGCAGCAAAAATATTTTGTTTCTAGAACATTCTCAGGGAACAACAACATTTTCCTGGCAAACTTACTGATCTTCACTAACAATCCTTTTTACTTGAGAGTTAATTCAAGTATAATAGAGAAAAGCTCTGCCTTTAACAATGATAATTTTTTTTTCAGAAAGATCTGATACATGGTAATGAAGTCATAGATATGTGAATGACAATGCTAAATTATAGTTGTATGATTCTTTCTCTGCATTCAGTGAATTTATTGAATGTTCATTTCATATTTAATAACAGTTAAATATCTGAATGTGGCTTTACTTAACACTCCTTTTGAGTTCAAAAAGACCTATACAGTCACCACTCAAAATATCTTTAGGAACTTCCCACCTCCTATAAGTGGGACACACTCTTGCCTTCCCACAGTAAATCATTGGAAATACCAAGGAGCTACACCCACAAGCCTTGGGAACTCAAATATCTCCTCTACTAACTATAATAATCCTACTGAAGTTTCCTGTAATAAATGAAGGTCAAAGTAAGTTTAGATTCATTTAGAATGAGCAATGAATCCTGTTGTCTGGAAAATGTTTATTCTAACTACTAAATAACACTAAATAATTGAAGAACTTCAAGAAATACATAATTTTGTTCACATCAATGTCATACTACTTAAATTTTTCTATCATATTTAATCCCATGCTGAATGCAGCATACTGGAAGAACAATTCCTCTGATCATATTGTCAAGTACTTGAGATAGCTCTGTACTGAAAAAAAAAAATGCTCTTTATTATAAATTTCCTTTGATTATTAGTTAATCAATGAATTCTAGAGCTTGACCTCTAACCTGCTTCCTTGTGACCATTGATAGAATCATAGCACAGTTTGGGTTGGAAGGGACATTAAAGATCATCCAGTTCCAACCCCCTGCCACAGGCAGGGACTCCTTCCCCTAGAGCAGGTTGCTGGAGCTCCATCCAGCCTGACCTTGAACACTCCCAAGGATAGGACAGCCACAGTTTCTCTGGGAAAATTGGTCCAGTGCCTCATCACCTTCCCAGTTAAGAATGTTTTCTCAATATCTAAACTAAATCTACTCTCTTACAGTTTGAAGCATTACCCCTTTCCTCTCATTGCATGCCCTTTTGAAAAGTCTCTCTTCATCTTTCTTGCCCTGACCCCGGTGCAGCACCTTGCACTTTGTCTTGTTAAACCAGACAAGATTCCCATGGTTTTTCTTTGTGACTGTTCCCTCTTTTATACATAATTGCACGAGTATGAAATATATCACCACATCTTAACAGACTGTCTATTCTCAGGTCCTGCAAGTATGCTACTAGAAATTCCAAAGATAATCTGTCTGCAATTCACTGGTTTGCACAAATATTTGAAGAGAATGAAGAAATTAAAAAACTGAATACTTGGTCCAAATGAGCCAGTTGCTCAGCTAAGAAATTACAATTGTGGTTTAAAGTTGTCAACAGTTTCATATAAAAATTCATGCAAGATTTTTTGTATTTTAACTATTAATTAAAAGGTAATAAAAATTTGCCAGTTGAGGAACGACATATTAAACATTTGTAATTTTTTATTATTTAGATCATGCATTTTGGTTTCAGCTAATTCAATGTTTATCTAGGTTGTGAGAGTTTCAGATACATGAAAAGCATATTCGGCAGTAACCTACTATTTATGATGTCTGCAGGAGAATTATTAGTAGAAATTTTTTAAAATTTCTTAATTAGGACAGTTACATATTCTTTAATATAAAGTACACCATCTTCTGGGTCATGGGATTCTTAGACATGTAACTATATCTGTCATGATAGTTTAAATGAAAAAAATGCAGTTTTACTACTAAAATTTTTTACTATCTTGTATAAAGCCAAAGGTATATATAGAACCAAATACACAGACTAAAAACCAGAAATATCTGACCTAGTTAGGAACTGCATAAAACATCTTTCATGGTAAAATTTATTGTGGACAGAAGGTTAAAAGGGAGCCCTTTAAGGTGTTGGGGTGGTTCATTTCCATTCAGCACATTACATGGGGGCTTTACAGGTAGTTTTGGCATGATAAAGACTTATTGCTGAATGATACCCCCTGATGCAGGTTGCACTTCATTTCATGGCAAAATTGGAGTGTTCCTCACAGGCATGAAAAAAATTAATGATCTGTTTCTGTCAGGTTTATCTTGCAGACGTGTAGAACACAGGACTGGTTTTAGTGCTGGTGCTACTTCAGCATGCCAAGGTCTGTTGTGCTCTACTGAGACATCTGAGATCTTTTAACCCTGAAAGTTCTGACCAAATCCGCTTGGCCATTTTCCCTTCCCAATATCCTCTTGCCCACTGCGTTACCATTCCACCCTGGAATCCCGCAAAGAGGGCTGCAGTTCAGCTCTCAAGGCTGAGAGGGGTCCCTTGGTGAATGGGTGGAAGTTGTATCAGCTTCACATTTTAGAAAGCACTCTGGGGTCTTTGCAGATGGAAAGTCCAAGTTAATGATGCTGAACAGCATCAGATCTGGATGTTCAGACAGTCTGAATATCCAGATATCACTTCAACATCATAAACCTCACACTTCTCACATTTAAAAAAACATGTGTGATGAATGCTGAGAACATTTAAAGATATATTTTATACATTAATATACTATTTTGTTTCCCTGGTATGGATTTAAGCACTAGGTCTGTGAAAGAAATTAGTGTGTAATTTCTTTTTCTTAATAAGTCAAAGAAGATCATCTATTTTTATGTGTTCTTTCACATGATAAGGTTGCAGGTGCAAAAAAGTGCAAATGTATTTTGTTCATGATCTTAGTTATTTTTATGTCACTCCACAGAAAATCCCCATAAATGTCAAATCTGTCTGAGCAGTTTTATTAAGCCACTTTTACTATGCTATTAGGCTCTTTAAAAATAGTTCTTTATTAAGAAAGTTTTTTTATATGTTTACTTTGTGAGTTTGTTAAAGCAAGACCTTTCCTCCTTCACAACAAAGACTGTTCTGATATCCTTTTCTAAAGACTTTTCTGCTTGAATTTATCCTGGAAGTCCTGTAGTAAATTCAAATATCAGGATGAGAAAAAGTTATCAAATGTGAATAAAAACCACACCCCTAGGGGCAACTCTCGGCCTATAGAGAAAGTTATTATTCCCAGATATAACTGTGTAATTACTTCACTATTAATTTGCCTGTTCACTTTTACCTTTCCATTATCACAAGAGGTATTTGATAAAATGTCATATAAAGCATTGAATAATCTAAAGATACAGAAAAAGGGGCTCAGCCAGATGACTGAGCAGTTAGCATCATGTTTATAAAGGGTAAAAGCCTTGTTTATTTAGAAAGCCAAAATGGTGTAGGGGTGAAGACTGCGTGGTGCCCAGAGGCTGCTGAACTCAGAGCTGCTGTGGGTCAGACAGCAGCAGAGCACTGAGCCCCTGGGCTCTGCCCTGACCTGCCAGCTCTGCCTGTGCATGCAGGGAATCATCCCCCAGGCTTTCTTGAACACCCCTGGTTGGGTCACTTGGGTCAGAGGATAAAAGCAAATTCAGTATCTGAAGTAATGCTTAGGTAGTTCAAGTCCAAACCTGCTCTCTACAAGAACTTTTCTAAGCATCTGCCTAAATTTAGAAGTAAATAAAAGAAAACCTCTTTCAGCACTACCAGAGCTGACTATAACCTTGCAAAGCAGTTTTGTACCATATAACTGTACCAGAACTAGCTGATATCTCAGCAGTTAGCAATAGGCCTAATATACAGGTAGAAATAGGGATTATAGAGGTGACGGATCTTGTCTACATAAGTCAAATACAAAATGATAAATAATAAAGAGAGAAGGGGAGGGGGGGCGGGGAGGCAGGGGGGGAAGCCCAGACCTTCTGCACCTTGACAGGAGAGTAACTTCAAACACATCTGCCCAGAATTACCGGCATGGGAAGAGAGACAATAAAACAAAACCAGTGTGTAGGATCAGTTAAGGCCTGGGAGTTCTGATTTCTTACCATGTTTCCCAGATCCTCCCAGTCCCACAATTCCTGTCTAGTGATAAATTTCTCAGTGCTTAGCTAAGCATGTTCAGCTGTGTGAAAGTGCCACGGAAGATGAGTGTCTGAGCAGCACTTCTAGGGCTGCTCTAAACACAGTTCCTTAAAGCTGCTCTTCATTCAATAATGAGCAGATAAAGACCCAAAGCCCAAGGACACAGGGACACCAAGGCATTCACTGGAGACCCAATGGGAAGCACAAAGCTCGCAAAAGTCTCTTTAACATTTTACCTTAACTCAGTGGACAAGACTGAATCTCTACTTCTGTAGTCTAGCTGAGGTTTCTGTCCTTCAGCACCTACCCTTAATCTCAGCACAGATATTTTTTGCTCCCTGTCTGTAGTTAAAGATAAATGAGATTGTTTGATATCAAGCACAAAATAGAAGCAGAAACATCAGGGTTAAATGTATTGCAATATAGAGGCCAATTGATTTCTTGTGGCTCTGAGACTCAGTTTGCTGTCAGAAAACAAAGAAGGGGTTTCTGTGCATGGAAGCCTCCATTTCTCTCTGTTTCAGTCTTCAGTGACTTGTTTAAAAAAGAAAACAAAACAGTTTTGAATTCTTTGACACTGGTGTTGCTGCAAATATGGCATAATATAATTAAATGAGAGTTTCATGTCAACATCATCTATACAACTGTAGTCATAAACTTTCACTAAGTAGGCAATAGCTGAGAATTTATTTTGCCATAGAGAATTTAATTTGTCATAATGTTGCTAAGAGTCTCAGTTGTTTTTTTTTTACCTCAGGGCACATGTCAAACAGCTGGGCATGTGGATGGACAGTAGTGCAGACACATCCTTGTTCCCAGTGTTCATCTACAGCTGGTAGGTGTTTCCTGGCCTTTCATATAGTACTTTCAGTTTGTCAGTTTTCACACTGCGTGATGAGCTGAATTCAGTTCTCATTCTGCAGGCAAATTTGCAATTCATTTCACTGCAAGAAAGGAAACTAAAAGTTAGATGCTGCAATATTTTAACTCACTATTTGGCCTGGACCAAAAAAAGTTTGTTTTGGTTTGTTAAATGTTATGCAGTGTGACTTAGGGATCTTAAATTAAACTGCTATTTATGTCTGCTAAGTAAGACTGGCTTACCAGGTGCTTGCCAGTATCAATCAAACCTGCTTCAAGGACATTTTGAAAAGTAATTGCAGTGCCAGTGACCAGAAAACATTACTATTTAGCCATGTTCCCATAAATAAACCCTGGCTGATAGAGTTTTATAGGAACAGGTTGTAGACAGAATTAATTAAGAGACATTACTGGTAGAATCTGAATCAGTACAATTGGGCCATTAGTGGGATCTGAAAAAATGCAAAAAAAAAATCATATGAAAATTAAAATTGCTGTATTCTACTTCTACATTGCCAGAATTACAGTTTCAACCTATGCAAGGATCAAAAAATACAGCTCTCTCTTAAAACAAATGGGTAACTATTTTTATGACTTTGGGACAAGCAAAGCTTCACTCTAACCCTGGCTGGCTGGTTGAGTGCTGCACACATAGGTAGGTCCCTCATTTCTGCAATCCCTGCTGTACTGGAAGGCTTTTTTCATGTGTCCCACAGTCCATCAGTGATTCATCAGATAGCACAGCTCCATTCTCAGCTAATTACTGAATATGCTTCCCCAGTGTGTTCAGAGAGCAAATTCTGTGACCTGCGTGGTCATGTCGAGAGGCAGTGCATGTGAAATCAGCAAGAGCTATAATGCAGATTTTAAGTACATTTGCTTCCCAAATTAAAGTCTGTTATTTTTGAGTATTTAATGTTCATATTTTCAGGGAAATTCCTCATTATTCTTTTAAGAATGTTGAATCAATTGCTCACTTTTTGAGGAACATTAATTTGGCACACATTATAAGACTCTGAAGGTGCCCAGTTATTGCTTCTTTACATTCAGACATTTTACAGGAAATCAAACACAAAAAGCTATAAAATAAATAATTTGGAATGGAATCATAGAAAGAGAAGTCATATAACTCAGCCTTCCACTTGAGGCAGAACCATTCCACACTAGGTCAGGTCAGATATGGGTCTGCTTAGCTAAATCTTGAAAATCTTCCAGGAATTAAGACACCATAGACTCTCTGAGAAAACTTTTCCTGGACTGCACAGTCCTCTCAGTGGAAAAATCTTTTTCTGATATCAAATATGAACCTTCCTAACTGTAGTTAGGAACAATCAGCATTTGACATAACACTGGACATTACCAAGAAAAGCATTTTTATTTACCAATGTCAATACAATCTACCAGTTGCATATTTTCAGTGTCAGTTAAGGCAGTCTGCATCACAGAAAAAACTTGAAAAAATATTTTTATTTTGGGGAAGGTCATGGGTCAAGATTGTAATGAAGTGAAGTCAGTAGTTTCAACCTGTGGTCCCAAGATTTCTGACTGTTTCTGGATATCTTCCAGACATTTAAACAGTAAAATAATAATAATAATAATAATAATAATAATAATAATAATAATAATTTTAAAATCCAGTAGTCAGCATGAAAATTCTAAACTTGTCCAAAAAAAAAAATCTCAGCTAACTGAAGTGAAATTTATTAATATTATGTTGCAGTGGTTAGGACTGTGAGCTCTATTTCAGTTCTCTGTTTTGTTAAATCTTCTTGTTACATCATATGCAAATAATCAGAATTCTAAGGGAATTCTTCTTCAGTGTAAAATTAAGCTATAGTTAGCAATTTTATTCAGCATACTCTTGTGAAGAAAAGTCTTTTAAAAGTCTTATGAACTTCAAAAAGAAGAAAAAACTAAGAAAATTCAAAGACGAAGCCAGGTACAACTTAAGAAAGATATGAAGAATCTGGGGGTTTGCTAGGGTTTTTCCTTGTTTGATTGATTGTTTGGTTGGTTTTGGTAGCTTATTTGTTTGGGATTTTTTTGTGGTTTATCTTTTTCATGCCGACAACAGGAGTCTTGCATTTGACTTCAGAAGGATCAATTGAGTGATGGAGTGGAACAGCACAGTGAGTCATGTTCTACAGTGGGAAAGACTGATTAAAGGTCAGTGTTTCGGAAAATAGGGACACTTCTCCTCACCTCTTGTGATGTGAGGAATAGTCTTAAGCAAATCACTTCCCTGTCCTTTCCCTTCTCTTACTGCAATAATGGAATACTATTCTTCACTCATACATAAAGCACTGCATGGAGGACAAGTGTGCTACAAAACCTTGAGGTATGACAGAATGTCAAAGCCAACAAACATAAATACAGGCAATGGCATTGAAATACTTCACTTTATCCATTCTTTTTCTTTTTTTTTCTTGAATGACGTGTGGGATAATGACTACAAGATCTCTTGACTGCTAAGCTGACATTTCCCTGTGAACTGGTGAAGGGCATTGCCATTAGAGTTTTTGCTTTTTCAAGTGTTTCAGCAAGGATTTGATTGGCAGACCACAGACAGTCACTTGGAAAGTTACAAAACACAGGAACTGCAAATAAGGTAAACTACTTTTACCTGAAAATTTCCCCACAATGGAGTATGGAAAATGCTATTTTGCTAACTCTGGGATAATGCTGTATAAGTTATTGCTGAAAAAAATAGAACTACTGGATAATTAATCAAGGTTATATTTAGCATTCATATTGGTTTCCTAGAACCATTTTCAGTATTTTTGATAGTCAGGAGGCAAAATTATTTCCTGTATTCCCATTTTTTCCCTCTAAGGAAAGTTTAAATTGATTTCCCTTCTTATCTAAATGCGTGTAAGTAAAATGCTTCCTTTTCATCTCCAGGTAGCACTCAGACCTCCATAAAGAGGTAATCTGCATGGAGTATTCACAGTATAGAATAGAAGGAAATAATAGTCTCCAACCTGAGTATTTCAACACAAATTTCTTCATGAATTTTGACAAAAATTTTAGATGGCTGCAGCTGGTGTTCATAGCCAAACTGAGAGTGATCTTCACTTTCTTAAAAAAATAGTCCATTTTAAGGTAGTATATTCTGTTAACTTATCTCTTTCAGTACAGTTCCTTTAGCTGAACCTATAAAATAATAACCTTGAGGAGTAATTATTCTAAGCTACACATCCATGAAAAAATTAATTTAGATTTTGTATCTGTCTTTATGCTCGTGTTAACTCAAAATTAATTAAGATTCTTTTCCTCACAGCTTTTTGAACACACCCAACCTCCTTGATGGTGGATCAGTCTGAGGAGCAGAAAAGACCTTGATGCTGTGTAAGCACTGCCCAGGAATGAATAAATAAAATATCCCTGTGAAATCATCACTGTTTTCATCATGGATCCCAAACATAAGCCCATTCAATCTACTACGAAAAAAATTAACACTACCCCAGTAAAAGCCAGCACAGTTTCAAAAAATCCACCCAGATATTCAGCATCATGTTGCAATTCCATAATTTAGATCCAGCTTAGCTGTAGTCCTTATTAATATGTTTATGAAATAGGATGGATGAACTGCTAGATTTATTTTATTTGCTGGGGTAGAGGAAATTATATCAAAAAGGTTGCATCTTTAAAGCATTTGTTGCTTTTACTAAATAATTTAAAATTTGAAATTTCTTTTTTGAAATTTAATTTGAAAATTATTTACCTTTATCATTGAATTAAGATACAGGTCAGGGGGTGGGGGAGCAAACAGAATTTTTTTTATCACCTCTTTTCCCTTAATAACACCTAATAAATCTAAAAAGAAAGTTAAATTTAAAAACTTAAAACCAAAATGCTCTGTTTCAGAAACATTAAAGTTGAGTGTGCAACTGTTCTCAATTTAGAGCTAGTGGCAGAGTACTGATCCAGTTCCTCCCACCTTCCCAGATTTTTTTTCCCTGTCTGCTTTTCTGGACCATGCAAGATTTACCAACTAAAAAAAAGGCAAACAAAAAAATTTCCCTCTATTTCAATATGTTTCTCTCCTTTAAGGACTGCTTTAGAGGAAAGGACAAGTTTGGCTTCAGTGGTGCAGGGATGTATGAGATCTGTTGGTACTGAGCTGAATTTAGAACCAGCTTGAGTTCTGCCATAAATAACAATTGCTTGCTTTGAGAATCTTTAAATTGAAGCTCTGTGTGTGCAGAGATGTTTGTTATTCAAGAGACTAAACATTTACAGAGCAGTAGCTACATTCTCAAAGTTATGTCAACACTGAATTACACAGTGTTAAGGCAATTTAAAAACATCTGGAGTTTTAGTCTTCTCCTGGATATGGAATTGGAATATCTCATCTGGCAAGGTCTACTTGCTTATGTTACATGTTATTGACTGATTACTGTGTATTAAATGCTATCCTGATATTCTGATATTTTAAAAACCATGGCTAATCACCTAAATTGGCCTACAAAAATAAGCATGTATATAAAATTGTCTTTTAAGGTACTTTGATAATTAAATAATTTTACAATGGAGCTTTGTGCTCTCTCATCCCCACTGATTTTAATGTGATGAACAATTAATTTCTCACTGGCTTTTAGTTAGACAAGATGATGGGCCTCTTTCCTGCTAATTCCTGCCCCTTACAGAGCAAGACTATGGATGTTCAGCTGTTCAAGAAGACTGACATTCTTCCTATTATAGTTCACCCTGCTAATGTCAGAGATCCATGTATTTTAACATGTTTCACTGTAACAAAGAAGAGAAGCAAATGAAAAGGAACTGTACCCAGGAAAATCCCCAGGCCATCTTCAAGGCAGAGTCTTTGACATAAAAAACTGTACATCACATGAAAAACAAATATTTTTTCCAATACGATTTATTTTTGTTGTTATTGTTGTTAATGTTAGTTTTTTATCATCTCTATTAGTTTTTTATCATTGTTGTTGATATATGAACCCTAAGGGTCGCTGGTTTTTTAATATGGATTTTTTTTCAATACCAGACATCTAGTGCTTCCTATATGGAGAGAATTTAAACTGAAATTGAAAGTCATAGCCACTGGCAATGAAACAAATATAATTTAGTTAAGTTTGCCATGACAGTTTCTGAATGTAGATCATGTGTTTTGCTAAGTTAAACTTTCTGGAACCTGAAACCATGCATTCCTTTTTCAAATGCAAAGAATTGGCATGAATTATCATCAGCTAGTGATGATGAAGATATTAATGAAATCAGTTCATTTCCAAAGCTGAACCACAACTTCCAAATTATTAATTTGCTTATTAAAATAATGTAATTTCTTAGTTATTATTACCTTTCTTGATAAGCAGATTGACAGTCCCCCAGGCTTATAATGTGAAAATCTTAATCAAACTGATAATTAATTCCCTCCACTCATGACAGAACTTAGGTGGCTGAGTGAGCAGTCTCGCTGAAGCCCACAAGGATGCTACAACAGGGAACATTGGTAAATTTTCAATGGCACTGCTTCCTGATTTCAGTGTTTCCTTTAAAAACCACATGGAGTTCCAACAAGCACCTTGAAATCAAGAATCTTACTTCTCATTGCCAAACTTCTGCAATAGTACTATAGTTGTGTTAGCCTTGTGTTTAATGAGCTAGATTTGGATCAGATATGTCAGTTATTTAGATCATTTTTAGCAACTTAGACTTCACTCATTTGCACCATAAATGAAACTCTTATGTGAGAATGGGGAGTCTAATTTTCATTCCAGCTGCGATAATATCTGCAAAATCAATAAATTTAACATCATCAAATGTGCAGCTGCACTAAGAAAGAAACGTGTATATATATCAGGGTAGTTGAGAAATAGAGATTGAAAACTGTCTAAAACTCTCAATTCTCAAGTATTTTAATTTACACAAATTTTCGTCATGTAGGGACTAATTCCAGATCTCATCAAACTCTGAGAAGCCAAAGTAACTCCTGCTTTTATCCATGGTAAGGTAATGTAAGTGGGAGCTAGAATTAGTGCACAGCCTTTGTTTTGGTTTAGATTTTTTTTTCCCTCAGGATAGCAAGATATTGCACCAATTAACTCATGAACCCAAACTAAAAATGTATGTTTTTTTGTCCCTTGAAAGATGTCATTACATCAGTAAATTTTCTGCCATCTCTACATGTTTTCACAGCTCTGAAAAAAATCTGTAGAATAAGACATTCCGTATGAAGTTTTTCTGGACAGTATGTCAGAATGGAATTCAGCTTAATTTTAAATTAAACTTAAGATTAAATAGATTATTTTTACCTGCTCTCATATAGTCTAAGAGGAGGCATTATCTGTGGAAGAATTCTGTCTCAGCTTACTCTGGGTCATGTACACATCAGGTCATGAGAGTTGCATTCCAATGCCCTGCATTATTTCTTCTCTTACAATCTGAAAAGAAAATTAGTGCAAATGACTAACAGAGCAGAGATCTAACTTCAGGGAAATAAAGTTACAGGAGATCAATCTGACCCTCCATATCCATTTTCACTCAATAGCCATAAGCAACAACACTCATAAATTCTGCCTTACAGGAATATGGGCAATTACTCTGTTTAGCATTCCTACTATATCTTGACTCAAAATAAAAATTATTCTTGGTCTATCTAATTGATTCAGACTCAACTCTGTATACAAACCAATCACTCATTTTTTTCATTCAGAATTATATTTATCGTTTGTCAGTGTAAGATCTTTTCCAATGCCCAAACTGTGATTCATTCTACTCATTACATTTCTCTGAAAAAAAAAAATAAAATAAAATAAAATAAAATAAAATAAAATAAAATAAAATAAAATAAATTTAAAAAAAAATAGACTAGACTATTATGGTTGTAAGGGACCTAAAACAATCATCCAGTCCAACTGCCTGAGCACTGCAGGAATGACCAAATGTTAAAGCATGTTCTTCAGGGTATCATCCAAATGCCTCCTGAACACTGACAGGCTTGTGGCATCGGCCACCTCTCTAGGAAATGTCCTGGTGCCCTCTCAGTAAAGAAAAGCTGCCTAATGTCCAGTCTAAACCTTGCCTGGTACAGCTTAGAACCAATCCCACATGTCCAGTCTCTGGATGCCAGGGAGAGGAGTGCAGCTCCTCCCTTTCCACCTGCCCTCCTCAGGAAGTTTTGCAGAGCAATGAGATCATCCCTCAGCTTCCTTTTCTCCAGGCTGGACAAGCCCAGAGCCCTCAGCTGCTCCTCACAGGACATCCCTTCCAGCCCTTTCACATGCTTTTTTACCCTCCTCTGGATGCATTCAAGGACCCTCACGTTTTCTGCCCCAGAATTGCCCACAGTGCTCAAGGGGAGACTGCACCAGCCCTGAAGAAGTCAAAAATGTATGAATATTGCTGTGTGAGTAATGTCTACTTTTTATTCTTCTATTTTCATTATTACATGAAGTCGGTATCAATTTGTGCCCAGCTCTGGAGAGATAGATATTTGTGGTTCATGTACAGACAAACATTTATGTATCTGGCAACCCTGGCTCCCAGTAGCAGACCGAGGGTGAGGTTGGATCAATATTCAGTCTGCTACAGGGGAATTCTGTGAGTCAATGTTTGCCTGTCATCACTGCCTTTGCAATTTGGAGTGTGCCAAGTGCTTTGGAGTAACCAAAGTTGACATGATAGATTAAAACCTAGTTCTTGAAAGAATTGAATTCAAGAAATATTTATTAGAGTTAATATCTTTGTTCAGCAAGATGTTTCTAAGCAGTTACTTACTGTGACTAAGTTGTAAAATATAATGTATGGGAAGAAAGCTAGACATCCAGTTATTTTGTTAACCAAGGAGAAGTTTAGAAATTTTCTGTCATGCTACATATTACTCTAGCACAACAATAAGCCATAGATCCCCTTTAGTCTCTTCCACCACCTCTTCTTACTCCATCCTCTCCCAGCTGCAAGTCATAAATAGAACTAATGGAGCACAAGAATAAAGTAATAATTCCTGGTCCCATCCTACCCCCCAGGAACTATGTAATTTCCTTCCAAGCACCCATGGGCTGGAGACTTCAGAGATTTCTTGCTATGTTCTAAATAAAAACTATATTCCTGAAAAGAAATCCATGACCATTCACTATGAATGGACAAAGCTGACATCTTCATTATGAATATAACAGAATTTATATATATATATATATATATATATATAACTGTAATATTCTGAATGCTTCGAGGTACTTACAGCAATCATCATAAATACATTACTTATTATTGGATTTTAACTAGAACTCAGTCTAAATTAATACATGAACCTTTACACAATACAAGAGACAGCAATAAAATAAAATTTCAACTACTGAATCTAAAGCCAAAAAGAAGTTTCTCATTGCCCTCCAATATCTCGAGAGAGAGCTGATGTTGCCAATAATGTAAGACCTGAAAGATACAGAAAGTGATTCTGAAAAAGTATTGGCGTATTTTGAAGGTTTTTGTTTTTAAAAAAGTGAAGTAAAGAGATTTGAAGGGTGTGCTTTATCATTATGATGTGGGCTGGGAATATTCTTTTTCTCACTGAAAGTGGGGAAACAATCTTTTCCACTTCATGGAGTGCTCTTCTTCAACAAATAAAAGGCATAAAAATCACAAGTTAAATGTGCATGAGCCAGACAAGTGTGTACAGAGAATAACTAGAATTCAAGCACTACAGGGCTGTAACACAGCACGTTGCAACAATAATTCATCATCCTGCTTGCCAGCAGATCCATGTGAGGGATAGGTTACTTTCCATTTTAGTGTGTCACAACAGAGCAGACAAAGCAGAGACCACTGGAGCACTGCACTCAGCAGTCATACATGTGTGCTGGAACAATTCTTTGTCCCAACTCAGCTCATAGCTTAGTCATAACTTGGAGGCATTGTCCAAAAAAAACTGTTATAGGTGCTTATCTTAACCCCCTCTAACAGATAACAAATTACCTCTCACTAGTAGATGAGAAGCCAAAGATTAGTTGCTCTTCCAAGTACAAAGAAAAATGTTGCTGTAAAAGTTTAAATTATTTTTGCACATTTAGAGTTAATATAGGGTTGTGTAACCAGAAACTGTTTACACAGGGATAGCTCAGTTGGGTAGAGCAGGGTGCTAATAACACCAAGGTTGTGTATTCAACCCCATATGGGCCATTCACTTCAGAGATGGACTTGATGATCCTGGTAGGTCCTTCTCAACTCAGAATATTCTGTGGTGTTACACATACACATGTGCATTGATGGATGCACAGATGAAATAAAATGTTGCTTGACTGGGTTTTTCAAGAAAGCTTTTTCTATTCTGTTCGATGGCTACAGGAGGTTCCTGCTTCTTTGAGCTTGGCATTGGCCTGTGAATACAGAACTAGAAGGTCTGTGGCTTTGCCCTTTTTACTGACTCCCTAGCAATCATGCATTCAGTCTCCAGAGAAAGCATGGAATAGGGAATGGCAAACCTAATGGGTTTTCCCTGAGGATAGATCCCAAGAGCTCGGTTGGCACAGCACTGCTGGGGCTGGTGCCAGGAGGGCACTTAGAGCAGAGCCTGAGCTCAGCCACAGGGCTGTGTCCCTCCTGCTGGAGCACAGTGAACCATGCATTCTGCATGGCTGGGCTCTTCCAGGAACCCCTTGTAGAGAAACTAATGCTTTGTTTTGAGAAAAGAACTACCTGAAGGTAACAGTGGTGAAATGTTCTCTCTTGTTTGAGTTTTAGTGCAGCAACAAATACTTTACCCTACTTGAAATGTTCAGTGTATTGTTTCTTATAAAAAACTACACCATAACCCTTAGCAACCAAAGAGTGAGTGCCCTCTTAAAAATTAATCACTAGGAGGTGTGTGCACAGAGCTGCGGGTATTAAGCGGTACAGACAATAGAGAGCTTGATAAAAACATCTTGGCAGAGAAGTGGTTCAGGTGTTTTACATGTCGCCTCCAGCTTTAATCTTGATTAATGAACTGAATGAGGGTATTTTTTTTTCACGAGCTAGCAAAGTGTTTTCATGTTCTTTTCTTTAAATAAGACAAGAAAAATCCCACATCCTCATTTTGAGATTCTCCCTCTCATCTCTCACCAAGAGAAGAAAAGACAAAAAAGGTCTTACAACAACTTTGTGACATTCTGCACATCCTTAATTTACACTCTGTCCTAGCAGCTCCTGTACTAGCTCATTAAAAAAATTATATTAAGAAAGAATAAAGGAAACTAATTAGGTCCCTAAGAAATGTATGGTGCAATTTAAGGCACCATAGAATAACCAAAATGCTTGGAAAAGAGGTACCAACAGAAATGCCAGAGATTCTTGTGGTGACTACTGCCCTCTGGCAAAGTTTTCTGGAGGCCAGGAAAAATGTTCTAGGAAAAAAACTGCTTAACTTTGTAAAGTAAAACAGAGATTCAGGCTCTGCTATATAAATGAAGTAGATAATAAGTAATAAATAAAGTGAATCTATGTGGTGATATTTTTATGCAGCCTTAATATTTAGATGGAAATAGCTGCTGAATCTAATGGGTTTATGGAATTTCATAAGAGGGCTCATTACGTTCACCATGGTATGAATGCAAAAACTAACTCTTCTGTACGGAAAATCAGGCTTCAACAAGAGATTGGGATTCACACTCTTTTCTTGCACTTAATATTTCTAAGTTTTATCTTCCAAAGAAGACATCATAACTACTCTGCTTTGGCAAGGGAGAGTGAGGAGATTCTCCCTTGTATTCAGTGGATCACTGGCTAACCCATCCATTTGGGATTATTTTTTATTCTTTAGGGAGGGTTTCATACTTTCATGGGTTTCATGGTGCATCAGCCTGGGGAAGATAAAAATTTTTATTTTCTATTTACATGGAGAATATACCTGGCTGGTTTGCAATATGACTACCATCTGCTTCAGCAATTCTGCTTTGCAAAAAGTTGATATTTAATGGGCTGAGAGCACAAGCATCTGGGGGAAACAAATGCTAAGACCCAGGTTCTAGCTTTTGTCATGAGGACTATTATATATTTTATCTCATATGAGATGCATAATCAGTCTTTAAAATAGGTATCAGAACATATAATTCCCTGGTCTGACCCCAAATTACCACTTAGTGGATTGGCAGTGTTTCTGCACTGGGCACAGAGCATGTCATAGAATATTTTTATTAGAGAAATTAATGTACTTGCCTAAAATTGACTCAAATATCTTGCAGAATTTCCCTCTAAAACTGTCCAGCATTTTTAATTTGAGCTTTTTGTCACATTAATAAATTCTAAAGATAGTCTTAATCTTATGTTTCACTCTGGCATTATATTTCTTTTATTATTGCTCTCAAGCTTAAAATAGCACAAAGGATAAGTGGACATAAACACATGGTGAATATCAGCCCATTAATTGGCTCAAATAACTCCTAAAAATACTCCAAAAACATTAACTCTTCATCAATTTCAAGAGAAGGTTAGTTTTAATTGGGTATGTTGGCAGCTGCCTATTTGCAAAAGGAGAAAAATAGGGATAAAGGTACACCACAGCCATAATGCACCAATTTTAAATGTAATTATTATATTTCAAGTAATTATATTTGTTTTTGAATTTTATATAATACATATAATTGTATAGGTATGCACTTATATAGTACACCAGTATATTGTCATATATTTTATTTGAGGTTCGATTTCCTGCTAGAAGAGAATCATCTTTAAACTGTAGCTCACACTTATCAACAAGAACAGTGTAATACAGTGTGCTGCATCTGCATAGCCAGATTTTGGTACCAGGGACAGTACAGGGGTGGCTTCTGTGGGAATATGCCAGAAGCTTCCCCTTGTCTGACAAAGCTGATGCCATCTGGCTCAAAGATGGACCTGCTGCTGCTCAAGGCTGAGCCCGTCAGTGAGGGTGGTCACAGCTCTGTGATAACATATTTAAGAAAGAAACAAAAGTTAGCAGCATAAGTAATTGTGGCTGGAGAAGAGCAGAGTGAGAGTACGTGAGAGAAATAGCCCTGCAGACACCAAGGGCACTGAACAAGGAGGTGCAGGAGGTGCTCCAGGCGCTGGAGTAGAGATTCCCCTGCAGCCCATAGAGCACCACAGGGGTACAGAACTTCATCTGCGTCCCATGGAGGATCCCAGCAGAAGCAGGTGGATGCTGGGAAGGGCTGTGATCCCATGGGAAACCCATGATGGAGCAGGTTCCTGGCAGGGACCTGCAGACCCGCAGAGAGAGGAGCCCACCCCGAAGCAGGTTTCCTGGTAGGACCTGTGACCCTGTGGGGGATCCACACTGAAGCAGCCTGTTCCTAAAGGACTGTACCCTGTGGAAAAATGACCCACATTGTAGCAGTTCATGGAGAACTGTTGCTGGTGAGATGGACTTGTATTGGAGAAGTTTGTGGAGAATGGTGTCCTGTGGGAAGGACTCCCCTCCCTGACCAGCAGCAGAAACAGTGTGATGAACTGAACACAACACCCATTCCCCATCTGCCTTCACAGAGGAGAGAGGTAGAGCTTGGGCAGGAGGTAGGGGGGTTGAAAGGTGTTTTTAAGATTTATTCTACTTCTCATTATCCTGCTCTGATTTTGTTAATAATGAATTCGGTTAATATCCCCAAGCTGAGTCTCTTTGCCCATGATGGTATTTGGTGAGTGACCTCTCCCAGTCCTTATCTCAATTCATAAATCCCTATATTTTCTTTTACCTTACAGTTGCAGAGAGGAGTGATAGTGAGGCTTTCTTTGGTGGGTGCTTGGAATTCAGCCTGGGTCAACCCCCTACACAGAGTTAACAATAAAATCTTTAGGCTAAGGTTATTTTTATAGCCCACATAATTTTATAAGACTTTTATTCTGTATTTTATGGGACATTCAAATACTTTGATTCTTGTGGTCCTTAAATCTACTGCACAATTATAATTCTTTGTAACCACCTACTAAAGTTAACTGCTCCCTCAAGAACACTTGGGAAATTATTCTCAGGAGAAAAGCAGAAGCAAGGCATAGTGTCTTGGTGTCTTTGGGCATCCTTCTGAACCTCCACTAAAGCTCCACCTTGGCTGCAGGTGACAACACTCCTACAGATGCCAATATATGGCAGAGCAAAGTCTAGCAGTGTTGAAGCTTTTGCTAAACAAAACTTGCTTTGGTTGGAAAATCAAAACTCAAAACACATAGAGAAGACAGAAGAGTCTGTCTTGGCAAATGGAAGAGGGGTTAAAAAGCAGCACCACTTTGAATACACTTGTTCTGTCTCTAAATAACACTCCAGTGGTGTTTAGTTGGCTAAAGGTATGCCAGGCCATTTTTAAGGCATCATGACACTGCATAAAGGTCCAGATTTCTTACCCAGTCTTCTGTATTTCAGGAAAGAGAAATTCTATACTGCATAAACTCATCTAGTCATCCAATGCCTTTCTTCTCTTCCACATTAAATGGTAAATTAGATGATTCTAATCAACTGAATATTGACCTTAAGCATTGTCAATTAACTCTGACTGAGGATCTGTCTTGATTTTTAGACCACTGCAATTTTTTTTCCTTCCTAATGAGGGATACACTCTTACTGCTGCTCATTTTGAATGCTGTGTGGGAGGACACAGAGTGAGAGAATATTGTTTTCCCTGTTCCTTTGTATGATCTGGGCTCAGCAAAAGCAGAACCGTCTGTTGTATGCATGATCTGAGAACTGCAGACTGTTTCGTCTTGAATCCTAAATAAGAAATTGCTAGGAAAATACAGAAAATTTGTAAGAGTGCTTTCCCTTCAATTTTCAGACTCATGCTTGCCTAGAAGAAGAGTAGCATCTTTTAAGGAAATTTAGGTGCCAAGCCTAAGAAATGATCGTGAGTGGAGGGCACTCTTTTACAATTAATGCAAAAACATGCTGTGAAATTCAATGCTCATTTTTCTGTACAGAACACACCCTACAGCAGATCAACACATGCCCCAGCAGAGTCACTTGAGCACTCAGATATTTTCTTACTTAACTCCAACAAAAGCTGGGTGGAATAAACATATTACAAATCTTTGATTTTTTTTTTTTGCATGTATTTCTTCCTTTAGATTAAATAGTACTTCTTTTTCTCTGATTTTTAAAATTTTATTTTAATTTATGCTTTTTCAAGGAAATTAATTCATATCCACAACCAATCTTGAAACAAGTCACCTGAATAAGGTAAATAGATGGCTATAATCAAAGAATGCCATTTAACAGTCATAGGAACTTAAGGAGAATAGAGATTAAATTTGGAATTACTTGGCCTTTAATGAAATTTAAATGTTGTTCTATTGTTCAAAAATGAACTCTGCTTATGATGATAAATCATCCACTTTTTGATTTGGTAATGCCCCATGAGAATTTAGGGTGACCCTTAGTCTCAGCCAGAGTTTTACCCATTTCTTTCAGTTCCCAGCCCTGTGCTAAGATAATGCTTCATCACCAAACAGAGATAACTCCACTGAACAGAGCTGGGTGTGACCAAGCAACTTTATAAACATCAGTTCAGCTGTGTGTGCTCTTGCTTCAGGTATAAACATCCCCACTCTAATAATAATATCGCAGGCACAGACATTTTACACCATTTCCCTCTGCCTTTAGGGACACACCCACTGTGAACGAAGATAAGTGATCCTGAACTTGCTTTGGCTGAGCTCCACTAGACAATGATTTGGGTCTGGAGAAGTGTGGCCACATTAGTTCAGTGCTGCATCCAAGGGGCTGCAGGCAGTGTCACAGTGTCACACTAACTCAGCATCTGTGGGGGCTTTCAGGCTCTAAAATGAGGGCAGAAATTCTGCATACAGGTGCCCATTCAGACAGGTCCTATGGCTCTTCTAGTGCATCTCTGTTAATAAATTAAACAGATAATGGGCAGAGGTGCCAGAGCAGAACTTTGGGCACTGCCTTTTTACACTGACAGAGCAGTTCCTGCAGCATTTTGATGTGGGTAGTCTCTAAAATGACACTTAGGTATAATTTTGGAACTGCCACAGTCTTAAGACCATTCCTAACAGCAAATTACAAGCAGTCACCCAGTCTCAGGACTCAGGACAGTCTAGTAATTATGGTCTGACCATGCCACCTCTGGTCTCAATCCAGGAAGCATACTCTACCACTACTCCAGTTTACAAGACGTTTAACTCTTGATAGCACTCCACCTCTGAATCATGAGCCTTGAAACAGCCACATTCACATTTCTTTGTCCAGCCTAAGCTGTAACTTGATCTAAGAGTGGCTAAGCAATCTGCTGGCTTTATACATGCAGAATTCCCTTTAAGGCTCAAAGCAGGCTATTGCACTCTCTTTTCCCTGATTTAAGGACCTGATTTTACTCTCACTAATAACAATGGAAATATTCTCATGAGTTTCATAATAGGAAAATCATGTCTCAGACAACACAGAAAGTTGCGTGGCCCAAGGAGTTCTTCAGAGGAAATACCCTTGCAGCTGACTCCAGTAGGAGTCAGCAAACCCTTGTTATATAGCTGTAATGAATCAAGATCTAGATTTGCACACAATGAATTGGATGCCTCACTTCACAGGTCAATATATTGGCAGAAGCATTTTCATCTCTAATCTAGTTCAAAACATAGACATAATACACTTCTTTTCTTTTAAAACTTTTCTGTCCTAACCACAAGTCTTTCCAGCAGAGTTAAGTGAACTGATAAATCTGTCTCTGTTGTTTTTGTACTCGATTGATTAGTTCTGCTTCATCCCACAAGAGCTGTACAAGAAGTCCCTTTTTGATAACTAGAAATAATCTATTTTATGTTGGAAACCATACTAGGTGAAAATATAAATTTTTTATCAATTCATTTCAAAAGTAGAACAAATTATATTTTCCAAGTTAAGATACAGTCATCACCATTAGGAAATTACTTATCATCATTCAACGTGTCTTTTAAATTTTCATACATTTTTTGAACTGTTAAGGGTTGAAAATGCTTTTTCACAGAGGGCATCAAAGCCAAATGACTCATAACCACATCCTAGGTGGGGTGGTGATTAGGAGTCAGTGAGTAAGCTCAGAGAATAATGAATTCAGTGACAGGGCAATCTTTTATCTGTTACGTGGAAAAAATTGTGCTTTCCCATGAACACTTCCTGCTGGATATTTGATAAATTGAGGCATATGAAAACTGTGTCAGTAAAAGTACTCGTGCAATGTATTTCCAGTCTTTGCATTCACAAAGCACAGAATTCTTTTCATGCAATTGTGTAAATTTGGATTATAGACCTCAAGAGTAAAGCAATATTTTCCTCAATATTAGGAAGCCATATTTTTCTTATGGTAGAAAGGCTCCATCCCTTTTAGTCACAGAACACAGTGGGAAATAACAGTTCAGTTCTGTAATTTCCATCTCTGCTGTGTTCTCTGTCAATGAGCCCAAATCCCTGTAATTCACCTCCATCATTGTGCTGATCTGAACTTTACAATCACTCCATTGTTTACTCTACAAGATCTCCCCTTGCCCTTTTCTTCTCATCTTTCAATTGTTTCTTCTGCTCATTCCTTCCTATTAGGTTTATTCCTTCCTAGGAGGTGCACATTTGCTCTTTTTCACTCTTCCATGTAGCCAGTGGCATCCAGTTCAGGGAGGGACAAATATAACTTTCTAAAGACCTTATCTGCTTTTGAAATTGGCAGCTCTGCACACTCCACTTAAGCATTTAGAGAAAGACCCAAGGGTGTGACAAGAAGAAGAAGAAGAGAAGGATAAAAAGATACCTCATGTGGTTTCCGCTAGTTTGGCTGTAGCTTTAGGATTTTGAAATGACATGTTTGTATTTGATTTGTTGGGTTTGATGTGTCAAGGCAATAGTAGATCAATATTTATGTACTGGTAATTAAGGTACTCTCCCTACCCCCTCTCCTCCAATCCCAGTAGCACAGCTATGGTTTATAGTCTGTCAGTATTTCCATTACAAAGTCCATTTTTCAGAGGTCAATAACTCAGCAATTTAAGACTACATCAACTCAAAAGTAGATGTACAAGTTGTCAGAGACTCTTAATTCACTTTTTATATCCATGGTGGAAGCAAAAGTTGGTTTGAGCTTTTTTGTTCTGTTTCCTTAGGTTTTTTGGTAATGTATGAGATTTTGTTTCCTTTTTGAGCTACAACCTGGCTTTTGAAACTGAAATGTTGCAGCTAAATTGTAACTTACATGGATAAATATTTCAAGATTTTTTAAAGTATAACTAAATATACAAACTTCCAGATAAAGAGCACAGCTAACAAGCTCTCAGTGCAAATGGGTTTTGTCCCCTTTTAGACTGCAGAAAATGTTACCCTTAGCTGTCATGGTAAATTGCATGCTATGAGTTTTCCAAGAAAATCACATTATGTACATGCAAGACAATGGCAAATAAAAGGACTCTGATTCTCAGATTAGGCTTTTTGGTGCAATTCCATCCAAGTGATGGACTGGTATCAGTCTGAGCCACTGGAAATTGTATTCCATGCAATAAACAGAAGTGGAAATGTTTCTGTCAAATTTTCATCCACATCAGCTCTTTCCAGTTGCATTAGGGAACTATGAAGTCATGAGCTCAAGTGGAAACACCATTGATTCCTAAGACATCTTACAATAATGAGGATGTACTTTGTATTGTTTTACTTATTTAAAAGGATTTATTTTGCCATATCTGAAAAGACACCTTGAACCAGTAGTGTGGTTGCTTGGTTTTACTATGGGCTGTTTAAGGACTCTCTGAAAGTTGGTCTCCCTTGAATAAGTGCATCTTTTTGTGCCAAAATATTTTTTGAGCACAATGCGGAAGCAAGGGACCATAGCACAAAATCAGAAAGATTTTGTGAAAGATGCAGTTTCCCTCCATTGAGAAAGAAAAAACTACTTGTTTGTAATTTTACAAGCTTTCCAAGCAAGGTGAATGTCTTTGATCCATTAGGAGAACCCAGGTGAAGTAATTTTTCCCACTAATGCATACCATAGTATGACAGTGAAAGACAAACAGGCACAAGCAATAAAATTGACAGAAGAAATTAATTTGTCCTGTTACCTTGTCATCAGCAGTTTCATGTGTATGTATGCTGTATTTGTGATTGTAAAGATGATATCGAGCAATAATGCACTACAGACTACACTGAAATCATTACAGAGAAAGTGCTTGTATTGCATTCACTATTGCTTCTGGAAAAATAAACCTGAAGAAAAAGCAAATCCTGGATAACTGAAAAACAAGAGTACCAAGTGTAAATAATCAGCCACTACATTTGTTCCCAGTAGCTGCTAGGAACAAGTTCATATATTTAATTCAGAAATAGTGCATACTGAAGTCACAGCCATTCTTTCCAAAAATTATCCTAGCTCTACAAAAAATGGAAGTCTGGAATTTTTTTTACCAGCAAAGTTTCACTATTTTCCTCAGCCAGTTTTCACATGCACAGTCACCCAGAGGCAGGCCAGTGGGCATCAGAGGCTGTGCGCATCTGGTTCCTGAGCAAGCCGAACACTTTCCACTCTGTGCTCCCTCTCTGCAGCAACGTGCTGCCATTCAAGGGCCACAGGACTTGAGGCAGCTGGCTCCCTTCCTCAAAGCCCAATTTTTGGCATAGAGTGTGTTAATGCAGTATCAGCCAGCCTTGTCCTTTGGGATTTGCTGTAACTATAGAAGAAATGTAAATCGGCAATGCCTGTGTGCTTTGCGCAGCACCGTGCAACACACAATGATTCATTACAGTTTACAAACCTTTGAGAGCCCTGTGGCAAAAGGAGATTGTCACTGCCAGATGTGGTTTAGCCTTCATATGTTTTAATTTGGAAAGTGTTCTATGAATGTGTATTCATGGTCATCATAAAATTTAACTATAAATAATCAGGGATTTTAAAATTATTTTAAAAAATGGCTTCAAAATTTTCAGCACTGTGTTGAAAAATTCTTTAATGTTTTTAAAAATGCTTTCAAAAATGCTTTCTTTTACTACAGTCATCAAAGGAAAATAAATGGCAATAAAATCAATGAATAACCATTTTTTGTAAATGGTAATGGGAAAATATCCTAATTAGCTCAAGTACTATTGCTATTACTTAAGTAATATCTGTCATTATGTTACAGAATGCAAGCTGTCAGATCAGAGTTCAGCTGCACAATCCCAGTGAAGTGTCAGAGCAAATTTTCAAAACACAAAATATTCCTTTTGTATTTTGACAGAGTTAATTCTTGTCAAAGCATTGTGAGCAGGAAGTTCCATTCTGAAGAGGATTTTATTAGTCTTTATAGTTCATATTCATGCTGTGCAGACTATATTGTTGTGTAAAGTATGAGCCTCCTCTGAAATTGCTAACAAAAACTATTTTCCACTTAGAATAAATGACTCTCAGTGACCATTAGTATCTGAAAATGAATGCCTATAGTCTAGGGAATTGTTCAGGCTTTTCCTCTATCCAGTGGGCAGAAATGGAAATCCCAGTGTTCTTCATTTTAGCTGCATAATAACCTTTATAAAACAGTACATTTTTCTCCATCTGTAATGACTCCTTAAGTGACCAGAGAGCTTAGAGCAGGTTCTTAACTGTAAGGAAGGTAAAGCTGGGTGAAATTAATCAAGAGCATCTAATCAGCTTAGTTTGTGTTAACTTAATTCCTCTGATCACTAAGGAATAAACTGGAATAAACTTGAAGAGCCAACATATTCCCCCTGTCCTTAGTTCCCTGACATAAACTAGAGGCCAACCTGTAACTGCTTCCTCACTGTCCTGCCACCTTCACCATTCCTGCAGATCAATAACTGTACTTTTGCAGCTGAAAGCTTATTGTAGATATCTAACAGCAACATCTCAGGTGTGTACCACATTTTATACCAACTGGGCCACTCAAGTCATCGCTTTGCCTGATAGGGCCAGGAAGCAGGATGTTACTCAAAATGTCTAAATCAACACAACATTAAATATAGTGACTTTAACATCTCAGATACACTGGATATATATACATAATTTGCACATGCACAGTGGTGGAGAGTTTTCTGTGTAACCAGCCCAGACCACCAGAAACTAATAAGAGTTTCTACTACCAAGAGCAGTTAAATTTATATCTTTAACATTAGGCTTAATCAGCAGAAAGGGCAGTTCCATTAATGTACAGATTCAGTAGCTATGTGGCTTTCCTCTAAAAGAATTGATTTAAAGTCAGTTTTAAGGATATTGAATGATGCTGTTACCCAAACAAATGAAACAAATTTTCAAATACGTGCTTAAATATTACTTATTTCAACACAAACTGTCCCATGGGACACAAGATTTAAAAAATCATTAAAGAACAAGGTTTATCAAACTGTTTCTGAGCATTGCCAAAGATGCTAAAAAAGTCACAGAATACAGAGCAATTAAATGGCAAAACTTCACCAATGTGTCTTCCCACCTTTCAGCAAGTCTTGTTCAGTGATCTCATCAGTCAGAGGCAGCAACCTTAACATTGAATGGACACCTAAATTTACATTTCTATATCGAGTCATGACATGGAAGATTCACCAAATTTATGCCAGAAAGTTACTTTCTGCACCCAGAATTCCACAAGAGTATTTGTTTTGACAGTTTACAAAACATATTAGTAGCAGTAAGTGAGAGAGAGTTTGATACTAAAAACTCTGCCTGGGGCAAAGAATGCAAAGAGCTTGACTCCAGGGAGCATTTTCTGATTTATGACATCTAAAACATTGCCCCTAGGAGACCATCCGTTTCTGTAAATTCACATAAAATTTGCTGATGCTGTCCTAAACTATAATATAGTCGTAACATAGCTTAAAATCTCCTCAGGCACTAGGAGATTTGTACAAACACAGGTTCTGACCTTTGGGCTACTGGGAAAAAGAAAGAAAATGTTTATTCTAGATTTTTGAGAGGAACAGAGATGAAGGACTGCATTTTAGTACCCAAGCAATACCTAACAATAAGATTAAAGCTTATAAAAGAGTAAGAACTTCTGGATAAATCTGTCAGTACATTTTCAGCTTGAAATGTTTTGTCTCTTTAGTTAGTATCAGTAGCCAAGATGTGCTTTTTGCAGCAGCCAAGACAAAGTTTGCAGTTAGATTGCAGGTACAAATTCTTGCTTTCATATTGACATGCAAAATCTGGGTCAAGATTTGGAGGCTTTTGTACTCAAATCTATAAATACACAGATCAAGACCTTTCCTGTACCAAGGATGTTACAAAACTCTCTGTTCTTCAGACACAAGTTGTACTCAGAGGCTACTGTAAGCAACAACATCCTCCAATTTAACTGTTTTCTGTCTGTTCTGTGTTGTGCAGGAGTTGTCCTCTTACCTTGTGTTGGAATGTGCCCCCTAATGACAGAGTGGCAAAACTAACCTTTGTCCCCCAAAACAGGAAAGAAGCCCAGAAGTTTCTCTCAACTCTTAGGTGAAAAGCCACCTCATAGGGCCTCAGGGACTTCACCAAACACCAGAGAACATCTAATTGGATAGAAGCCAAAAAAGTCCCGCCTGAACCATCAGATAGAAAAGAAGAAAACAAAAGACAAAAGAGGCTTTTGTGAAGTGTTTTTACCAGGAGCAGACCTCTGTACCTGGCTCGAGTTTTTCTGTTTGTTATTTTGCCTTTTATTAAACCTTTTTTGTTTCTAACACCACAGCAGAAGCCATCCTGCTTATTTTATGCCCCCAAAGCAATAGCTGAGCTATCCTTGGGTGTATTAAGTTTCTTTTGAGGGCTTATAAGAACTTATAATGGCCAGAGAAAAACAACTTAATAACCTTGGAGCTGGCTGCTCCTTTGAAAGCATTGGAAATGCAACATGTAGCACAACTCCCTTTTTCAAAATGATCAATAATTGGAATCCATTTGTGCTGGGAATGCTAAGTCACTTGCCCCCAGTATGGAAATATGTGTTTCTATGGAGACCTGTAATACAAATTGAAGTGAGAGAGCGGGAAGGTCCAAAAGAGAGCCATTGCCTTCTGCATGACTGTTGCTGCTTTTTAAAATTTTGGTGAAAATTCTGTTTTTATCCTCAACCCCACTGAATTTTTTGCAAGGTGTACAGTGACCACTACTTCTCATGCTGCTCACCATGTTCTTTTTGGTGTCTTTTCTCCTGGAGATGGTTTCCTACACCTCTCAAGGCTCTGACTGCCAGCACTGTGATGAGGACAGTACTTTTGTTATTAGATTCTACCCAGAACAGCAGGGTCCTGAGCCCTGTTCTGGCTCTACAAGGTTACAGGCACAATGCTAAAACTTTCCATGTTGGTCCAGCTGTCATTGGAAGGCAGAGCCCACCTGCAGAGAAAACCTGGTGACACAGAACAAACAGCCAAGATCTGCACTTCAGCCCTCACTTCTCTGACGCGTGTGCCAGCTGCACATCAAACCCTGAGCGAGGACTCCCCAAGCTATGAGCTGCCTTCCTCCTTCTGCACAGAACTGAGCAGCAGGCACTGAGAAATGTTCGTCTACTTTTGCACATCTACCTGGTATATGGCAGAGTTATCCCAGATGGAATTCATATTACAAACATTATTACGGCAGTGCTCAGTGCTTCAAGCTTCATTTACATATGTGAAAATGTCCTGTGACTTCAATTCAGGTGCGAGGCTCTTCCATTTGTGTTTTCTTTGCAAAAGTATAAATGACAATGCAATAAGGAGGATATTGGTGCTCTAAAGATGCAGAATAGAACAAGGTTTACTGAAAAATCAGCATCACTGCCCCTAACTGACTAGATTAATATATATATAAAAGTATATAATTTATTTTTATACTGAAATTTTTACTTACCTTTCACTGTAACAGAATTCTTCCACAGATTTATCCAACACTGATGAAGACAATACTGGTTCCCACTGTACTGCAGATCAGTTTTAAATGGTAAATGGTTGTTCTTCAAAAACAAAACAAAACCAAAAAACCTAAACAAACAAAAAAGCCAGTAGTTTTCCTTAAACCATCTGGAGGAAAAAGGCTTTTATAGTAATAAATATGTATGTATTTATATTTGCATAATGTTTTGTAACAGTACAATACTTAGCACATTAAGAAAATAGCAATATAGTAATAATAATGGATCTGGAAAAATCAACATGAACCAAAGCTCAATGAAAGAAATAAACTTTCATTAAAAATGTGTCTGCTGAAAACGTACAGGGAGATGGGATCAAAGCTGAAAATGTAGCCACTTCAATTATATTTCAAATGGGCTTGCTAATGAAGTGTTCATACTTTAAATTATTACTACATCTTGTGCAAGTTACTGTAAAAGTCATCTAGTACAAGAATTTGTGTTTAATACTTGCATCGTATTTTCCTAGAATAATCTTCTGGCTTTGTGGCTAATTACATATTGTGTTTTTGCCTTTCTGCCATTGAGACATGTCTAGACTAGAATAAATATTTTTCAGGTATCATTTCTTGTTTTCAAAATGTACAAATCTGTGTTTGTGAGTCATAATAAGCTATCAAAACATGCATTTTTCAAACTAGCTATGAATAATAGAGTAGAAGATCTGGAACTCTGTGTTACTTTTATGTTTTTTCATTTAAAGTCATTAATAATGATAGAATTATAGTCCTTTTTCTCTTAATGACTATGATTTTTTTTGTATGAAAATCAATCTTTTGTTATTACCTTTGATCTCCCTCAGATAATAATTTTTTTTTTTTTTTTTGGCTTACCATGCTGATCATACAGTCCTTTTTTCTACACCTTTTATTTTTCATTTAAAATTCTGGTATTTTTTACTCAAACTGAAAGCACTATCACTGTTTTTTTCCTCTGAACCTCCCTCCCCAGAGTACATATCCAGTCCTCACGCTGAAAAACCAATATCCACTGAAATCAATGAAGTCTACAGATTTACAAGACCTTTTTACCTCACAAAGCAAAGCACACTTTTGATGTTGAACAATAAATGATAGTCACAGAGTATGATCTTAGCTGTGTGAGAATTGATGGTAACTTTCAGTAGTCTCCAGTTCATTTTGGATTTCAGAAACAGGTTTTGTCTCTCTTTGCTTAACACAGGTGCTGCATTTCAAACACCTAAGAGCACTGAAAGGTCCTCATAATATAGATGAAATACCTGGCTTTGCTCAAGGTCAGCTCAGAGCTGTATTGCCAAAAATACTTGTCTGAAGATAGAGTCTGCAGGTTTGCTGCACAATCAGTGCTGGGGATTTCTGGATGGAAAGAGGAGCTATGCTCATGGCTTTCCACAGACAGTATGGTTCACAGGGGGAGGAGACAGCAGCACCAAGGAGGAAGAGAACTGCAGACAGTTATTAAAGGAGGTCACTAATTATGACTTTAACACATATTTTTTACCAAAATAGACCAAACCACTTTATATGTAGCACTGGACAATAAGATATTCCATGGTATTTAGTAGCTAAGAACTTTATACATCTTTCAGGAGAAAGAATATGTATTTGTCTATATTGGTTTAATACGTAGCTGCAAAACATTCCAGTCTTGAGTTGAGTCTGTGGTTATTCTTGCAGCAGAGATATCCCATTCTAATCATAATTACTGTGCCACTGACAGCAGATGAATGCAGAACTCCAAGGTTCAGTTCTTTGTTGATTACCAGGCTTTCAGTTCATTGCTTCCTCCTCTAGAAAATACTGAGATGCACAACCAGGATATTATTCTGCAGTGAATAGGCAGATTGATTATGTAGAGTGTGAATGCACTTTGGGTTTTTGCACAGCAAACATCCTTTGGGGCTGTACAACTGGATACTAGGGAAAATGTACAGTCAGCTCTTATGAAACAGCCTGGGGAGTATTTGCAAACTTACAGTTACATTTCACAAGTACTTTGCAGCTGTTAAAAACAAATATGTTATAATGATCATTCAAAAATTGCCAGCTGCATTAGAGTATTACATGTGTACTTTGATTCAATGTTTAAACATGCATTTTTGGCAAGTTGTCTTCCCACACATACACAGAGAAATATTACATTTTGAGAGAAATACTAATGCCTTAGATAACTTTATTTACAGAGGATCATGGTTACTGTGGTACATATCCTCTAAAAAGACTGAGGATAACAGGGGACCCTGAGAATCTACTCATGTTTCTAAGCTATCTTAAAACACACATCACTTAATTTTTACTTCAATTACTATCAGGTCACACCAGAGTAAAAGCAGGTCAGATTTGCCTGTACATAGGTACATCCACAACACTGGCTGCAGCACAGGCTGATGCTAAGCACTGTATTAGAACATCTATGTGTTCAGCTTTGAACCTGACATGATACCTGGTTCTGCTCCTGGCAGTGGGGAATGCCTCTGGACTGCAATGTTGTTAGCGTCTGCAAACATTATGTTGTCAGTGTCTGCAAAAATTAATTCTATTTAATCCCACCTGAAGGTTAAGTACAGAATCTTGCTGATGCCAAGAAAACCATAGCTTTTCTAGTAAATAAGAAATAGCCACAGTCTTTTCCTGCTTATTTTCTAGCTGTACTTTTGAATAATTGATCCTTTCCATTCTAGATGGACCAGCCTAGTGGGGAAAACACAGTTGATCAAATTACAGTTGATCAAAAAACAGCTCAGAGCTCAAATGAGATCTTTGTTAAAATTCTGTCCCTCAAAACCTCTTGTCACGACAAAGACTGTTCTTTGATGTGACTCAAGTGTTTTGTCCAAGAGTAAATCCAGATTGTACAGAATCTGGTGGTTTTTTGCTACCTTCCCTATTCCTAAGTAGGATATTTACTGGACCTGCTTTTTCATTTATTTTAGTGCAGTTTATTGTCAGTCATTATAGATTCTGCAGTCCTGTTGGGTGTATGTTCTTAAATGTTTTATACAGTGCTGCATTTTGAATACCATTCAAATTTGGTCAATCATGTACATTAGGAAGTGTATTTGTCTTTAAAATTCCAAGAATCTTGACAAAACTTGACATTTTGAATCTTTGCAACATAACCTTCCTAAGGTAACTGCACTTGAAAAATGTGTGTGAGCTCGAAGCTGATGATTCCTGAGCCTGAGCCAGCCACAATCCTGTATATCTTTTAATGTCAACCATCCTCTGCTTCCCTTGACCTTTAGGGACAGCTTCCATGTGAACTGGAGTTCTCTATCCTTCCCTAGATGGGGCTGCCTAGCAGAAAATCTGCTCACCCACAGCTGCATTGCCGATGCACAAGGATGAACAACCAGAGTTCCCCCATCCTTTGCTGGCATTCTCCCTTGTAGGTAGAATACAAACCAGAAGCTATAAACTGCTTGTTAAATTATGAAAAAATGTTGTTAAATGCATAAAAGCACATGTAGTTAAATAAATTATAGCTTGTAATCAATTTGTCTGAGAGCAAAATGGCAAATCAAGGATGGAAGATTATTTGGAACCACTCACAGAACAATTACTCTGCACTAGTAGCACTGAACAAAGGAAATTATTGAGATGTTTCCTGTAAGAATTCTCAGCCACTGCATTGCAGGAACAACTTGGAGTATCACTAACACATAACAGCCTCTAATGCTTCCACAAATGAAATCTTGTAAAAGGCTGCTATCATTAATCATCAGTTGTAATGTGCTATCGAGCAATTGAACCTACAGAATCAGCCCACTGTAGCAACCACAGTATAGTTCAATCTCCGTAACAATGCATATTCAATTATCTCACTCATCTTCTGTCTTCATTATAATTGATAGTCACAAACTGCTTAACTGAAGCTCTCCATAAGAAAGAAAAAAAAAAAAAAGAAGTTTGGCATGTGATCATTCCTACGTGTAGGGCATATGAAAAGGTCAATATGCAAGCTGTATTTTTCAAATCAACTTGGGTCTTGTAATTGTTCTTAGTGCACTGCCTTAGGACAAGTCTGTATACTTCACCCCCTACCAAAAGTGGCAGATGTGCAGATGTCTACAAAGATGTCTGGGGAACTACACTAACTGGTCCCAAAGTGTGGGCGCAGTCACTGGAGCTGGCTGCCAGCACCACCCCATTTTTGGACCAGCCCCAGTGTTTCTCTGGCCAGGACTGCCTATTTTTGTCTCAAGCCGTGCTTGGGAACAGATCAGGGTTGATACACACCAGGAACAATTTCCACTGACTGTTGGCATTCAATAGCCCCATTTTGTAGCCTTAACATGTCCAGACCATGCTACAAAGCAAGTCCTGATATTATTTGCTGAACTGGGTCATAGAGACATAGCTGTGATGCATTTGTACAAAGCCAATGGTTTCAGGAGCAAGGTCAGTACTTTACAAGGCAGGTATGTTACCGTGGGCCTGACTTCCCCATATGATTCAGATTTTATAGCAGTGATTAGACCATCTGAAGGAAAGCCTGGGATTTCCACTTCTGGGCAACACTACTCTAGATAACCTCTTGAAGTACCAACTCACTACTGATGCATGTGAATTTGACTACTGGTTTCATGGATCTTTTAAATTTCCAACAACAGAGAATGAAAGAACCTTACCTGGACATAGAGATAAAACAAAATAAAATATAGAATCATAGACTCATTAAAGCTGGGAAAGGCCTCCAAGATCACTGAGTGTAGGGGTAAATTTACTTCCCTGGTCCTGATGGCCACACTATTCCTGACCCAGGCCAGGATGCCACTGGCTGTCCTGGCCACCTTGGCACAATCCTGGCTCATATTGAGGTGGCTATTGACCAGCACCTTAGGTCCTTTTCTGCTGGAGAGATTTCCAGCCACTCTGCCTCAGACTGCGGCGCTGCAAGGGGTTGCTGTAACCCAGAGGCAGGACTCGACACTTTGTCTTGCTGAATCAAATAATAGAGGGCATCCATTATTTTGTTATCACTGAAGATAACCCACGAACACCAATAACTTAGGGATGCCTACAGAGAGAGTACAGAAAAAGAGCATGGAGCATTTTCTTCCCCTTGGTATTTACTTTTCAGCTTCCAGCAGAAAACAATTTTGGAATTTCTTGACTTGAAAATCATATTCAGACTCTTTTTTTTTCTGATTTTCTGTTCTGAGTTTATTCAAAGTCTTTCTACCATTCCTTATACTTACACTTTCAAAAAAATCCCATGGCAATCCTATACAATTCAATCCTCCGTTCTGTGAAAAGTGTGTAAGGGATGAATAACTAGGTTACACAAAAGGACTGGGAAATAAATAATGCATTCAATTTTGGTATTTCAGAAACATTTTTGAGTGCTGTGATATTTAAAAAAAATAAATAGATGGCCAGAACTTTTGAACTCTGTACCTAGATTGTTGGAGTATTCAGACCCCTTTATGCTCTGAATACTTAGACTTAAGGACATGGCAAAATTTGTCTTTCATTTTTTTCACCTTTATAAACTTATAACAATGTTACTATCTTCCATGTGTCAGGAAAATATACTGTTTATACTGACAGTGTTAATGTTATCATGCTGTTCCATCTGCTGATTCCAACTTTTGATGTTATTCTCATGAAGAATTTCCCTTTGGGGAATGTGCTGTACGCATTTAATTTCGTTTTTATGGTATGTTTTTGAATATTGAAAGACATGTGCTTTCTTTTTTATAATCCAATAAGAACAAAACAATGTATTCATGACTTGTTTGTTAACCAGTTGTACAAAGAGAAAATTTTATGTTTGCATAATTTGCTGATTTGTAAATTTTTTCTCCTCTGTCCTGTCTATGTCGTGGCATTTTGCAGAAAGAAATAGACTGTAAAGAAATAAGTCAAAATGTAGTTGATTTATAGGTAGCAAGTTTATTTTTCTTTTTGTCTACTGCAATGAAAGAGGTTACGTTGGGAAAATCAACTCCACAACAGTTTTTCAATCACAAGAATATCATTGGACACTAAAGGTTGCAGGATATGTTTTCTGATGTGTTGAAAGGAAGTTTGAAGGATTTGGGCTGGTGAATTTTCTTCTGGGTTAGACAGAGCTTAACAGAGACCTCTCCAGGAACTGTGCATACTTATTTCCTGGACTGTTAGTCATAGTAATAATGATGTGGCACTGCTTGATGAAAACCTGAGCAGAGATATTAAGTGACCTGTTCTGAAGAGGTAGCTTCACCAGAGTTTATCTTTTCCTGGCACACAAACCAAATTAGTTTGATATCTCAGGGGGAAAGCAGGGCAAGGTGAGGCAGAAAGTGCATAAGACAGGTGAGATGAGTTACTCTCTGAACTAGTATGATTTTTTTTTTTTTTATTGAAGATAAAGAGGTCTTAGCTGACTGGACAAACAGACTTTGTAAACAAAATGGTGCAGGGACAGCCTTTGGCAGTGAACCAACCAGATGTGATTGGTTTGTATCCATATCACTAAACTCTCCTACCTTCTCAATGGGTTGGCTGTACTGGCTATGTCACCCCAGAACATCCTAAACCCTAGACCATGCTAGATCATCAGGCATGGACAAGACACTGAGCAACCCTCTTTGACCAGCAAATTAGACTGGATAATCCCCAGAGGCATCTTCCAACCTAAATCATTGTACATGCCTATGATTGTTTGGGAGACTGCTGTGTCACATGGACCACACACCTGCCAGTGTGCATAGTAATAGCTTAGCACAAGGGATCACATTGCAGCAGCCTTGGCTCTTTGGCTGCTGTGGCTCAAACTATGGGCTACGTATACAATAGGGGAACAAGAATGTTAAAAAATAAAAACCTGATCTTTTCTTGGTTGTACTTCTGATTTAAGTAAATACTATTTTCTGATCAAATCTCTTGTCCTGAAATTTCTGAACACCCTTAGTAAAATGAGCAATTTCCTTATTCTTTGATTTTGTGATTATTTCCCTGACAAATGGGGAAGATGTGACTCCAGCTCTAAGGCATAACTGGCAAAATATATATTATTAATAAAAAAATCTATTTAGGTACTCCTGTAAGTTCAGATTACTATTACAGCACTAATATTGCAGCGCTGAGACTTGTACTCTGTTATGTTGCTGGATGGGTAGGTCTGGCAGGAGGTTGTCTTAAAGGGGAAAAAATAGGTAAGAGAAAGTCATGAAAGTATCATACATCCAGTTTTGTGAGTCTGAAGGTACAAACTTCATCCATGTAGATCTCATCCAAGACAGCTTGAAGTTCAAAGTTTAATCAAATTTAGGGGGAGGAGTAATTGTCTTTATAATTGTAGAAGACTCACAGAGGCAACCTATGACTTACAATCTGGTTGGAAATGCAGTGCAATAAAATACATTGTGTTCTACAGAGTTTGGATATGACAAAATTCACGTTGCCATTCAAGTTAAGATAATTTCCCTCTGAAGTTTTAAGTGTAATTTCAGCACACGTGGCTGCGTTCAGAACATCCAGCCTGCTTATGTTTTGATAGCAGCACATCCGTGTCAGGGTGGATATGTGAGATCCACAGCAGCTCCTCACGACTTCACACAGAGTTTTACAGCACAGGAAGCTGTGGCTCTTCACAACTGAACTGAGTAATGAGGGCTGCACACGTGAACACAGCCACACAGCTGGCACCCCTCCAGACATCCCTTTTATTTTTGGTAGTACAACAATGTGACTAAAAATGAAGCTCCTCAGCACACCCAGCCAGAGGTGGAACTCGCTCATTCCTAGGAAATGGAAAGCAATGCAGCAGTGAGATGTACAGTGGTTATTTGAGTTTGATATCAGTACAGGAAGGCGTGAGGAAAAAGAGGGTGCAGAGACAGAGTTTCAGATAAGTAAGGATTTGTTCAGAGAAAAAAATAAAGTGTAAAGATGATCATAGACCATCTTGCTCATTTAAATTATTTTTAAAATACTGCTTTTCTTGACTGCAATTTTTATCTGCTGGCTACTGCCACAAATAATGTGATTTTTTTAAGTAACTTATTAATATGAGCCTAAATAAGTATGGTTTTTAGAGCATTCAGGTACTTTGGGAATATTTAATATTAAATTAAGCCTTTACTGAAAAACATAGAGCCACCAAGATTGTCAGAGCATTTGGCTTATGAGGGGAGGCTGAGGGAACTGATCTTATTCAGTTTGGAGAAGAGATGTCTTTGGGAGACATAACAGCAAATTATGAGGAACTTGGAGATGGTTGTGGAGCCAGACTGTTCTCAGTGGTGTATGGCAAGAGACTGAGGCAAGAGCTCAGGAGCTGAATCAGAAAAGGTTCAGGCTGAATATAAGGAAAAAAGGATAGTCAAGCATCAGTACTAATAACGTTATGGCATCTTTGGAGATTTTCAAGACCTGGATGGAAAAATACCTGAAGAATGTAGTCTGACCTTACAGCTGACCGTGCTTTCAGCAGAAGGTTGGAACAGAGACCTCCAGAAGGTCCCCCCAAACTGAATTGTCCCATGTCGCTATGATCTTGAACATCACTTTCCACAAAAGTGTATTATAAACCAGGAAAGTCTAAGAAATTATTTTAATATTCTTGGCATTACAAACTCAAAACCATATATTTTTAAAAAGAAATTAAAATTCTAAGTGCTTTTCCACTTTCTGCCAAAAATACCTTACATTAATTTTTCCCAAGTACTGTCTTAGCAGCTGAAATTATTTCCCTACTAAGAACATCCTGAAAAATCCATAGCACATCACTTTATTAGACAGTGGATATGCTTTCCATTACTTAGCATTTTACTACATTACACCTTAAGAAAATCCTTGATTGTCTAATGTGGATAATTTTAAGAAATAATTCTAAAGAGAAGACATTTATTCAAATGAGTTGATATCAATTTCACTAACTAGATCTGAAAATAATTTCATAGAGAATAAAAAAATATCCTTAAAAACCCAACCTTGCATCTGGAATCTATGTGCATTTTGATTGGTGAGTTTTTGTTTTAAATGAGTGTTCTTTTATGAAGCATTAAAAAAACAGCTTTGAACCGTTTTAGGATAGAATCATTCCTGTTGAATCACATAATCTTTAATTTATAAAACCTGGAGATAACTTTTAAGTTCTGCTGCACAAACAGAGCAAATGCGTCAGCAGCTGCTTTATTTTCTCTCCATTAAAACACAGTTAGGAAAACATTCTTTGACATAAAGAAAGCAAAAAATGCAGACTGAGGTGGGGGAAAGGATGATTGGGGTCCAAACATAACAAAAGTCTCAAGTCAAGAGGATAACCTTACTAGAAAAAATAATGCAGCAATAACTCAGCTAAACAATGGAAAAATGAAAATATGAGTTGCAAATTAAAAGAAATCTGAGGAGTGGGTGGAGGGGGAAAGCAATCAATATTTTTTATTATATTTTCTGGTACAGGAATAGAAAAGCTGTGTGTAATAAATAACCATGTTGCTTGTACTTGGTGGGGGGAAGTTGCAAATGCTTGCATATGGGATACAACTATTGGCTTTTTGTCAATAGTGCCCAACAGCAGAGGAGTCCCAGGACACGGCAAGTCTGCAGCTTACCCAAAGCCTCTTCCCAGCCTCCAGCAATTTGTATCTCAGGGACTTCCTGATCAAGAAAGTCTGCTTTCCGTACCAATACATCCAATAAATTTCTGAGGATTTTCAAGATGTTTAATGAACCCATGTAAAACTTAGCATCTTTAGTACCCCATTGGAGGGAATTAGCAACTAAGCTATACACAATACAAAGCAGTGTCTACTTCTGTCGGTTTTGAACCCATCACCTGCTGGAATCAGCTGAATCTACTAAGCCTTTCTCAATTTTCTGCATGACACTCAGGGTCTATAAAACTTGGAGACTTTTATTATGTGCTGCCATTATCCCTGCCTCCCCCAGACAACCTCTTTTCACTCTCAGTCTATGGTTTTAGTCATCTTTATGATCCTCTCTGGGGTTTTTTTTATATAGACTTTCTGAGACAAGAAAACCAGATTATGTGTAGCATTTAAGATGTGATAATGCAATGTACAGTGATAAAAGTTGCTGGTTTCTTCTCTATTCCTTTTCTAAAATACCTACTGATCAATTTGCTTGGCTGAATCTTAATGAGCATTAATCTGATGTTTTCACAAAGTTGTTATAAAGTTAGATATTTTCTCTTAGTACCAATGTTCAACTTAAAGACTACCACTGTGAATATTTTTTAAAAAATCCTTTTTTTTTTACAGAAGGACAACTTTTCCACTGACCTTGCTTTCACTTTGCCTCTCTTATGATGGCAGCTCAATATAGGGAAATATAAAGCAATGAAGGAATTTCTTTATTCTGGGTTTAATCTCAGGGTGCATTGGTGAGATATATTCTTCAGACCTGTACAAGTAATATACAGGCAAGGTTAACAGTGAAGTGCTAAACAGAATTGATTAACAGCTGAAAGGTTTGAAAGATGGATGAAAGACCTCAAAAAGTTCCAAGGTAAGAAAAACAAAACCTTACTTTAATCTGCTATTATCAGGGACTATTGAAGGATGGAAAATTCTGTGCTTGTCCTTAAGAACTGCTTTGGCAACAATCCAGAACTATAAATTAGTAACTTTTACTTCAGCATTGGGCAAATTGGAGTGGAAATGGAAATTAAGTTTGAGAGTACCTAGGTGAATGTATGATGCTGGCAACATTCTATTGCTTCCAAGAAAGGAAACTCATACCCCTCTATTTTATTTTTTCATTATTTTATTTTTATTTTTTCAAGCAAACTAGAAAAAATTATTAAAACAAAACCTGACTATAGGAATTATAAGCCTTTAAAATTTTACAGTATAAAATTTTACTATTCCTGTCATTAAGAAATTGTCCAGTATTTTACCAGAATTAATAAAAGGTTAAAAATGTAGTAACATGAGAGGCAATAAAAACCTGATTTGTGTTTGCTTTTACCTAACTTTTGCAAATAAATCTTAGACTGTTATTTAGCAGTCCCTCTCCAGTCAATAGAGCCAAATACGTACATTTAGATAATGGTTTATCATATCCTAACCCAAATCTCTGATAGGTCAGAGGAGTTGTTCTCTGTAGATATGTCTCTCACACTGATGGTAGATAGAGATTAAAGGAATTATTGAGATCAGCAAACTAAATTTTATATAGTCAAATTCAGTGAGATGAATGCTTCTCTCTACAGAGACACGGGGAAGCCATTGTGCAGTACCACTGGCAGTGCACAAAACTCACATTGTGCTGGCCTCAAATATTGGGTAGAGTCACTGATCTTCTGTTTGTGTCAAACCTACACAAGCCCACAAAAGTTCTCTTGTCTGAGAGGTATGGTTATGAAATGAAGCAGATTTAGTTCTTCAAATGGAGATTTGATAACTGGATCCACATGACTTTAGCATCTCTGACCTACAAGGCATCCTTTCTGAGACAGGCTGTCCTCAGTCTTGTGAGACAGAAAAAAATAAAAAGAGGAAAAAAATGTCCATCCTAAGCTGTGTGACCTTTGAGGGACTTCAGGGGTTTATGCCATCAGCATATTCTCTGCTCAATGAGTTATACACTCACCTGTGCTGCGATGCCAGGGATATTTCTGCTTAGTTGCTAATTCAGTTTAGGAATTATATAACAAAATCAATGCTCCCATTACTTCTAATGGGAGATATTGACTTTTCCTTTACTTCAGAGGATGCAAGTAAAAGAATTTCCCCACTGTAAAGCAGGGGGAAAAAAAAATATTAGTAAGGTGTAGAAGGAGCAATACTGCTCTACTGGGAATGCAGTTTCTGGTTCCGAGTAACCTCATCAAGTAGAAAGTTTCCTGCCATGGCAGGGAAGTTGAAACCAGGTGATCTTTAAGGTCTCTTCCAACACAAACCATTCTATGATTCTATGAAAACCATCCGCAGAGCTTATCACTAGGCTGTCTGTTGTGTTGTTTGCAAAGACCTTGTAGATTGGGTCTCTTCACATCATATAATTTATATGTAGTGTGTTTATGTGGTGCTCATTCATTTAGTCTGATTTTATTAGTGTTCCTTTTTTTCTTATTTAAGAGTGACAACTAAAGATCCCCCTATTATCAAAGATTTCTTGGATTTGGTCTAAGAATACAGAAACACCACTAGTCTGAGACCAGGAAAGAGCCAAATGTCTGAGACACGGATAGATATTTGCCTCCATGCACAAGTGTCCCCATCTGCAAGCTCGCTGCTCGGTGCCATGAGGAACACAGAACACCAAGTGACCACCCTTTGCAGGGCCACTTTCAAAGCCCTGCTCTGAAGAAGCCAAAGCAGGCAATTCAGCCCACACTGTCTGCATTCACGTCTTCCAAGGCAGAATAAATGCTGGGAATTTGTGGACTCTTTCTTGAAGAGCTGGTTAATGTGAAACACCTAAGCATGCTTTGGAGTTTAGATACCATTCTCTTTTTTGCTAATGCACACCTGAAGATGAGCTGTGGGCATCTTTCCCCTTGCTTTTTCTCCCTATAGGCCTTTGAAATTTGCAGAGTGGCACAAATTTTGAAGAGGAGCAGGATATGCCTTCCCCATCCTGTCCCATTTTGAGGTCATCCCATATTTCACAATGTACCTAACTCAAATTTGTGAGTAGTACCAAAGTCTAGAAGACAATGAATATTTCAGATTCAGTCTTCATCTGTTTTCTACTGTATGGTTTCAGTGACCCTCTGGATATTTGTGCACTTAAAGCTGCTCCAAGCTCCCTGGTTCAGCAAACTGAACTGAGGGAAAGCATTTCGAGAGCTGGCTATGTAAAAGCTGGCTACTTGGCAAAATACAATTTCTGATTTGAGTATTCAGAAAAGAGGAGGCTGTAAACAGCCTTTAGATAGTTATTATATACAGAATCAGTAGTTCACCCTGACAGGGTTATTAATATCCATAAAATAGTCTTTCACTATTATTGATAGGAGAATAGAAGAGTCCCTCCAGGGCCTTTTGTCAACAAGCCAGATGGCAACGACTTGCTTAGAGTTGTAAATTTCTTAAACAAAGGTCGAAAACAAAAATTGTTGTCAGCAAATAAGGCTTTGTTACCACACAGTGTTTAGAGTTCCCAAAAAAAAAAAAAACCAAAAACAAAAAGAAAAAAAAAAACAAAAAAAAAAACAAAAAAAACCCACAAAAACCAATAACAACCCTAAGTATAGTATTAGTTATCAAATGCTTTTTGCTGTGTTATTCAATTTTAAATTGAATTATCCATAACTAAATTCTTGACTAGTACTTGTCAATGAGAATCATATAATGTGAAGGGGTTGGAATGGACCTTGAAGATCATCTAGTCCTGACCTGTCATGCCATGGGCATGGACATGTCCTGTTAGACCAGATTGCTCAAGGCCTCATCCACCCTGGCTCTGAACACTGCCAGGCTTGGGGCACCTACAGTGTCCTAGGACAACCTGTTCCAGCGTCTTCCCACCCTCACAGTAAAAATTCTTCCTAACACCTAACTCAAATTTCCCCTCTTGCAATTGGTACCCATTACTCCTTCTATCACTGCAGTTCCTGACACAGAGCCCCTCTCTGGTTTCCTTGGGGGCACCTGCAGATACTGGAAGGTGCTTTAAAGTCTCCTCACAATCTTCTCTTCTCCAGGCAGAACAATAAGGACTGAATCTTCCCTAAGGTGATGATTTATTTTTACCATTAGTCCAGAACAAATTAAAAAAATCATTACTGAAAATCATTACTGATAAGATCTGTAAGACAGAGATGTAAATAATAGGCAGAATTACTCTTTCATGGTCCTTTTTCCAAAGAGCCAAGTACAAAGTCGCATATGATGGCACAATTTGGACTTTGTCTAGAACGTGGGTTTCTCTTGTTAAGGCCTGGGTGAGCCAACAATGGGAGCAAAAAAGCTAATACAGACTTGAAGTATATGCAAGAAAATATGAAGTGGAACTAGCAAGTCTAACTCTAAAGTTTGGAGAGTGACACATCTCTGATTGAAGTATTTGTTCTACATCTTGTATCTGCAATTCAAGAAGGAAGTTGAGAAATTTGAGAAGGTTCAGGAATGAGTCATTCATATACATAACTAATGAGAAATTTAGCATCATTGACATGTAAAAGTTCCAAGAGAAGAAACACAAATATGATTACTCAGAAGGCTCTCGTCAGAAAATACCTGCAAAATCTGGTGAAGGTGTTCAGCTGAAGCTGTGTAAATTCAGGCATAATGCTTTAGTAGAGAAGCTATTTAACAAAGTTAACAGGACACATGGAGGACTTATTTTACTGGAAATTAAGTTAAATCTGGATATGGTTTTCTAACTATATTCCATTTCAATCACAGTTATTTGGACATTTTTTTCTGACAGTATTAAGGAGAATGTGAGAGATGATAATTAATAAATTTCCCTTAGTGTCTAAAATCTGTGAACAATCCTACTCTTCTGGAGCAGAGATGGGAATGGGCTCAGAATTAAAAAAAAAAAAGGAGCTAATGACACAGAAATAAATTAGGTTTTTAAAAATCTCTCCATTCTCTTCACATGGCTTAAGTAAGCAAACTATACTCTTGTACAAATCATCTGCCAGGTTGTTTTAAAGGCTCACTTAATTTCAAACTGAATTGTGCTCCACATATTTGATCCCAGGTGTCCCACTTCCACAGAGTGCACCTCAGCTGCTGAACCACTGTCAATGTGACCTTCCCTTCCATGTAGTGCAGACAGTGCTGGGATGGAAAGAAAGATTACAGAGCTCCAGGGTTAAATGCTTATATAGCCTCTGATAGCCTTCCTAACAAAAGCAGAAAAGCAGAGATTGCTGGAGAAAAGTTCCAAAAGAGGACACTTCCTTGTACTGACATTTCACATAAATAAGGAAATGGGAAAACTTGGCTGAACCTCTGCTTCAACTGTCCACAGCAATGATTTCAAGATTTCCAGCTACCAGGAGATCACTGGCAAGAACCAGCAGGCTGGACATGCTGTCTTGGTGAGCTGCATTTGCTCTCAGGATACAAATGGTATCAGCCCAAGAGAGTCATGGATCTGCTGCTGTGGGGCTTTCACTCAAACAGAGGTTCCTTAGAACTTAATATCTTTAAGGAAATGTGGAGTTTTCTAGCACTCATCTGGTACAAGAGGCATTGGCTAGGTCCTCTATGCTCTGGCAAGTCCTATGCCTATAGGTGATTTTGTTAATACCCTTCAAATGCCAAAATACTGATTTGAACATGACAGCTGCTGGTTTCAACATTCAAGGATGTGGATATATAATACCAAAAAGCATGACACACCATCTTGGTGGAATTCTTTTCCACTAGGAAATCTCTTGCCTTCTTTGAAATCTAGGATGTTACGATATGTCCTCTTCAGTTTTGGATTTAAGTCCCCTTCAAGATGGACTTCAGCCTTGATAATTTGCCTGAGCAAAATTTATTTTTATCATGAACTTTCCTAACTGAAATCAATAACTTGCTTTCAGAAAGTCACTTGCCTCTTTGCACTAATCACAGATGCAAATGAGTATAAGAAATCTTACATTCCTCCTGATTTGAGCAGTGCATGCCACACATTCTCATTCCAATTGAAATTTCTGAGTCATGCAGCCTTAAAGCTCAAACAAAATTCACTTATAAATATCAGAAATCTGTACCTTTCTCCATATAAGGGCCTCATTGTACTGCCATTCCTCATAATCTGTAACAAGCAGAATATCAGAAAGATCAGGGGTAAAAAGAATTAATTTCTGTTTTGTATGATCATAGCCAACAACTGACAGCTTCACCCGAATTAGTTTACTCTTCTTCTTTTTAACACTGGAGCTTCTTCTGTCTCTGCCCTTCATGTTCATTTTGATTGCTGTCTGGAAGATCTGCAGCATTCAGGATTGGTTTCTGATTATGGCAATTTGATTTTCCCTATGCTTGCCTAATTGCATCTTTCATTTTGCACTGTTCATTATGAGAACAGATGACAACAGAAATCAGTTCCTTCAGAAAAAATATTTTTTTTCAGTTCCAGAACTTCAAACACACTAAATCTAAATCCTTCAGCATATTGTTGCATCTTTTTTTTCAAAAGTATGTTAATATGTGAATTTATTTGTAAATTCTATCAAAAAGGAAAATTTGCAAGAACTGAGCTGACTTACAGACTTAGCAACACATATCCCATTAGAAGCATATGTGATTGTGGAAAAACCTTTGAATATCCTAAAATTTAAGCAATTGTACTGAAAATGAAAGCTCTTGTGCATCCAATATTTTCATAGAGTGCTCCTTGCTATAGCCTCCTAAATCTGAGGCCATAATTGTCCCTTCAAACTAACAAGAGCTAACAGTGTCAAGAGAAGCTGCCTGGACACATCACTGGCCTCTCCCTGTGCAGTACAGGTGTTTTCATTTTTGCCTGATTTAGCCTGGATCAGATTTTGCTGGTTACTCCTTCTCTGGAACCTCACTAAGAGGATGTGCACTGGGTCTTGACACCATCTCCACTTAAATGGAGACTGTATCCTTTTGTCATCTACTATGAGCCAACTCATATACAGGTCTTAGCTGTGGTTGTACCACAAAAATAAGTCATATTTTCTGTGTGATTGTGAACTCATGCTAACTGGAGGCATCCAACACTTCTTGAAGGCAATATTCAGAAGATAGCTCTTCCACATCTCTCCTCATAATTGCAATGCTTCTTCTTTTACATCCTTTCCTGAGAGTATCTACATAGGCTTGAATTAGCTAATTCTGAATGGAGTTAAAAGAAAAGTAGGAAGTTACGTAGAAAAATGGCTAGCATGTGAAAATTTGGCAGAGGGTGGGGATAGAATGAGTCCTGTATATCTATGGTATCCCAAACCATTAACCGGTCGTTTAGGACTCCCCTCCAGTCAATCAGGCAGTTTATTGAAGACAATTTGCGTCTCACCATGCAGAAATCCCCAATAAAGAGATTCAAACTGATAATCCAGAGAGACCAGAGCAAAACAAACAAGTTCAGAAACAGCACAAATATGTGCAGAGGTGTTCCTGAGTTGGTGGGTAGAAACGTCATTTCATTTCCAGTTTCATATTAGTTTTCATATCTTCAGGACACAACTACACATAGCTGGACTCCCCTTGATATATAAGCTAAGAGAACTTCTGACAAGTCACTCTCTAGGTCCATGATTTTAACAAATTGAGGGATGTTGGCAAAGTGTTTCCATTCAACTGCAACACTTAGTGAATCCTATTGTCTTACAGATGCATCCTATTATTGCAGACCTGCAGGATTTCAGACTGAAAATTATTTTGAGCAAGTTGTTGTCCCTTTTTGCCTTCCAGTAGCTTGAGGTAGAATTCAATTTCTCTGTCTTTCAGGATGTGAAAAATGTAAAAGGATAAAGTCTACTATAAGAAACATGTCTGATAAGCTCAGGCATAGATTTGTATCATCACAAGTCCAATAATGTGTCCTGGTTTTAAGGAGTTCTGAATAAGCTATCAATCTTGGTCCAACTTGCCTTCCTCAGAAATCAACCAGAGCCACATCATTAAATCCTGTGGAAGAAGCCATAATCCAGAAATTAAATTTACTGAAAAATTCATCCTTGTTAGAGAGATTCAGCTGAAAATTAGTAACCAGCAGTGGCAGTGCAATTTGCATTCTATTGAATATCTACTTTGCCATGACCAAGATACGGAGGTTGCAATATCTGTTCTTGTCTATAGTGACATATACACGTGAAGGGCCTAGATCCATCATTAAAAAAAATTGCATTAAAAATTTCTTAATTTCTAAACCCACATTTATCCACAGAAAATATCTTCCATAGGATAAGACATATGTTCCATGATAAAAATCTCAAAGAAACTGTACAGTCCACAGAAAAATGTCCCATACATCCAATCGCAAGGAGAGCATTGTTTTATATACATTAATGACGTATTCTTAGCTTTTTACTGAGCTACTGAATGTTTGTTTTTTTCTATGCTGACTAATGTTCCATGCTGCAGGATATTGGAGTCTAGTGGACCATGCAATTAGAATGCCAGGGCAATGGTAATATGCAATTTAGATATGAAATTTTGCATGAAATAAAGAAACTATGCACTGCTTATGTTCCAGTGCAAAATCTGTCACTAGCTGAAGGATAATTCCATAAGGCTTGACAAAAAATAGGAAGTGTAGCACAACAAAATGCTATGCCAGTAATATTATATTGTTATCTAACAGTATCTGCTAATGAGAATGTAAAAATATAATTCCCTCCCAAAATGATCCAGCCGCCTCTAACATTAACTAATGACACAACCACAGACAGGCCTATGCTGTGCTTACCAAGTACTTTTCAAAAATTACCAGCTGAGAGAAGTGAATCATGCTGTAGCCATATACTATTCTTTCATGTTCAGATATGTCCTCCTCTTTTTTGTACTTGTTATTGCCTCCAGCAAACTTTCCTAACTCCATCAGACCAGGGTGAAACTCTTCTAGATTGTGAGAGTATCCAGTAATTCAGCATGAGACTGTTAATGTGATTCTCCAGAGAACCAGATTTTTGTCACTGGATATTGAATTGAGAGACAAAGATTGCATTGAAGAAAGATTAAATATTAAATCAAGTTCCCTCACTAAATTTCAGGTAGGAAAACAGGATATCCTCTGAGGCATTCAAAGGCATGTATCCTTGTTCTCTTACTATACTGAGAATTTGGGTTCATTTTAGATGCTAAAATTAGACCCCATATTACATTGTTGTTTAGAAATGTTAGTTCCACACTTTACAGAAGTTAAGGATGGCTGGTACAGATTTTTTTGCACATTAATATTTAAGTACATAATTTTGCATATATGACTTCAAATAATAAATTTTTTTTGACAGTCATCAGGACAGTCTATCTGTCCCTTTCCTGTATAATTAGTAAAAGAAAATTTAGGCTGTAAAATCAAGACAACTGGCATGGAAATTTATACAGGTTTTTACAAAATCTGCTCTTGAACACTGAAGTTTTTGGTGGATGTAGTAGCAAATTTAAGCAACTCTTTTTTTTTTTTCTTTTTTTCTTTTTTTTTTTTTTTTTTAAGATATGATAAATATCCTTGGGGCATACACCTTAAAAAAAGGCACTTGTAAGTAGCTGCAGAATTTAAATTCAGTTTCTCTGGTCATTAGAAATAGATTTGAAAAGCCAGATGTCAAGGCAGGTGCTCCATTCTATTTGATAGTAAGTTAATGACCCTTGAAATGCAGAAGCAGTATGTCAGCCCTAACAGCCCCCTTTGTAACAACTCCCCCTCTTTCTGGCTTCTAACTTTCTGTGTCTCCACTGCTTTTATTAAGATCATCAACTGAATGTGAGAGGGATATTGTTTTTCTATTTAGATGAGAGAGCATATCATGTTATATCATTTTAATGTTCACCATCTCTGGATCTTTATGTCTCTGATGCTTCAGTTCTATGAGTGCTTTTTCAAATCCAGAAAAATTATGTTGGTGTACTCCAAATAAACCTTAGTTTCTATTAAATGCAGTTGTGCTGCTTCTGTTCTTGGTTATTAAAATTTTTCTATTAAGGCATGTTTGTAGGGTCTTCTATTTTTCTGCCCTATGAGCTGGAGAAGAATCTTTGGAACGCTAAAGAGAGAACACTAAAATTTCATTGCAGAGTGCTGGACCAAATGTCGACTTTGACTCTCAATACAGAGCTGCAGGTGCAATTTGCCTTCCTAGCTTTTAAAACATCCATTTGGGTAAGACAATCACCCTCTTTTCAGGCTCCCTCAAGTGCCTCATCAGATGGTAGCAGTGTTTTATAGCCAGCAGTTGAAAGACATGGCACAGACACTGCAGGGAATGAAAAGGAATTTAAAAACTGAGGCAGAGTTTTCTGAATGCTGTGCAGAGTCATCAGTTGCAGCGACGTTCTTTGCATATTTGAACACAGAATATCCCTGAATGTGGAATCATTGAATAAATCAGCCCTTAGTAGCAAAAGATAATCCTCAGCAAGTAAAAAAGTTTAACTGTTTGCTGGTTTTTTATCTACCTGAGCACTTATTTTTTGCACTTAGGTGATGATTACTGAAATTTGCCCAGCTTTAATATCAGCTAGATAAGTTTTCCTTGGTACGTCTGGTACATCTATCACACTCATTATATTTTAGAAATGACCATAACATGAATATTTAACCAAATCTGTGGAACATTCAAAAACATCTGCCAAAACAAGCAATGTCTGCAGACCCAGGTCTTCACACTAAATCAGATTTTGTGCAGGTTGCTACTGATGAGGTCAATGTCTTTTCCAGCCATGGCCACCCATGCTTATACCTTTTATTGGATCAGGTTTAGGCATCTGAGCCTGTGATGACTCAGATCAACTTTCACTTTAAATGTCTTTGGCCCAGCTAAGGATGATCTTTACAAAGTGCTTATGGTTCCTTCCACTGGCTCATTATTCCACTGAATAAAATTAGCTGGTGTAAATGGATGAAATACACCCACTCACCGTGACATGCTTAGCATTTCCATTCCCTTGAAGAGAAGACTCCTGCCACTTACTTACTAATACATTGATTTGGAGAAAGAATTGCAATATATAAACTAAGCTTGTAAGAGGGAGGATATGATAAAATGGTGGGGAACAACTGAAAGAAAAAAACCCACAGTATTTTGACTGCAACCATAGTATTCTGGATATTTTTTAATAACTGAGAATATTCAGAAGATAACAGTAAACTTCTTGACATTTGTTCCCATTCCTTCCTACATATTCCTGCATACCTATACCTCTGAGAAATCTTGGTTGTATTTTAAAACAGAAAAAGATGTAAAATACCCTAGTGCATTTAAAATCCCTGCAGCTGGCATGTGGCATTAGCCTTCCTTGTGAGAGCACCCCTCTCCAGTGGCTGTGGGAGCACCCAGCTGGCTGAGAGGCACAGGGAGCGCCAGGCACACCTGGGGAGCTGCCAGCACACATCTGATTTCCTTCTAATTGCATCCCAGCAGCCACCCACGTGAGAAAACAGTTTATGTAAACATGTCTCTTCAAATTCTGTCATGTGGCAAATATTCCAGAAGTTACTGTTTAATTTAATTGATTCCAAGTGGAGAATACACAAAGGGCTGATGCTGGGCAATCCAGATCCCTGCTGTGAACATTTGCCAAGTCAGTAACCCCAGAGGCACAGCCTCCAGGGGAGGGGTGATGTGCAGCCTGAGCTCATCAGCAAGGGCACATTGAACTGTGTACCAGGGTTCAGACTTCAAAAAACTTACTCCACAGAAAATTCCTGAGTTACCTTTTATTCCACATCATTGCAGAAACACAGAACTTTAATATATATTGAAATTCAATTTTAAAAATGTATTATACATTAACATATTTCTTACTAGATTAAAAAAAAATTAGTCATTGTTCAGACCCAGAACAGGGAAAGATGGTCTCATTTAAGAGTTCTAAAATATGAGTGGGAACACTTTAAAAGTGGAAATAATCTCCTTATAGGTATAATACTTTCTCCTTCAACATTAAAACAAAATGAACATACTCCCATGATAAGTTCATGTTTTGACAAGCTACTTTTTCTGACCAAAACAGTCCATTTGAATTTTACTATTCATAGCTCCATTGTTGTACTTTCAGCTACAGGATGAATCAAAATGACAATTATAGACTTCCTTTGACATTGAAAGTTTATATAGCTTTCCTTAAAGCCTATTCAAAAGTCAGATGAGAAGAGGTTCATTAAGAAAATATTCCATGACAGTGCAATTTTTCTGCTCAGCAATACAGAAAGAAAAGGGGACCATGACGAAAGCTTTTTCCCCTACCACAACACCTCCCCTGAGATTGTTTCCTATATGAAAGTACATTGGTATAGTGGTTTGTTTCCTAGTGAAGGAATTTTTACATTAGTAACCTTCTGCTTCCATAATGTGGCAAACAGATCAGGTTCCTGTCTAGTACACATGACACAAGGTTCTGGACATTCTCTTATTTGGTAACTTACAGAATTCAGTGCACGTCTCCCTGGCTGCTGGCAGAAAGAGGCAGAAGAGCCCACTCTGGTTCAAACAGCTCATTTTGGAAGCGTTGGTTTCAGTTCTATTGCAAGTTCAATAACACATTATGTTTCAGCCCTGTATCTTTTCAGCAGTAATAATACCAACCTCACTTTATAACAGTGATCATAATAACGAAACCAGGTCTGGAGGCTGCTGCTGTAGAGAAGCTCAGGGGCTGTTTGATCTCCCTGAGACAGAATTTCCCATGCCATATCTGTTTTGGCAGGTACCTTAGGGTATAATTTATTGGTACATGACAGATAAGAGAGGAAATTCTGGAGATTTATTCTCACTTACATACAGACAGGATTATAAGTGCTTCCTCCTTTGCCTGCCCTCTTCTGCTTCCCAATTCCTCTCCAAAGCCATATTTCATGTACCGAAAGAAAAAAATTACTTCAGTTACCACTATACTTTAAAGAGTGAGTGATCAAGCTACAGTGAAGTTTCCCAGAATTTCTGCACTGGCTTCACAAACTGATCCTTGCTGAAGCACAGCAGCTGAGGGTAAAAAAAGAAAAACGGAAAAAAAAAAAAAAAAAAAAGCAACATAATTGTGTGATTCTTCCAGGAGTATGCTAGAAAAATAAAATTGGCAGAAAGAGGCTGATCTTGGGACCCACAGAGAATTTGTGTCATGCCACAGCCACCCATGAGGCTTGTTCCTGTCACTAATGGGTCTACAATAAAGTGTCACCTTTCAGCAAGGAGGTGTATTTTTATAGCTTTTACTGAAGCAAGGATGGCCATCCAGGATAACATTACTGTTAGTTGCATTTCTCTTGCAAATCCTGATTTCCACTTACATTTCCAGGTGAAGGGACACAGAAAGGCTATTGTCTGTTTGTATTTACAGTGCTGTGTTTCCTTTGAAATTTGGTTAGGAGGTTTTTGACCTTGACGGTTTGGATTTAAGTGATATGCTGTATGGTATAAAGACACATCCCAGGCAATTGATTATGATGGGTAACAACCACAGGAGTTGGAACTTGAGCATCCCTTTTCTGAAGTGTCTGGAGTAGCCTTCTCACACATTTGGCTCATGTCATGAAGCACCGTCCCAAGGAACTCTTAGAAATAATTTGGAAATTAGCACTTGTTAGGAAATATTCCCTAGAGGTAGTCAGGATGGAGCCATACACCTCTGAGACTGGAGGAGCTAGATGATGTACACGTGGTCAAAATGTGCCAGCTGGGTTCTGTGCCAAGAGCAGGTCCTGACACTGTTATTTTGCTCCTATAGATGCAGCCAAACAGAAGTACTAATACAATTAACAACAGGTAATAGATAAAGCCAATCCAAATACACTCATCTGAAAAAGAACACAATGATCTGAGTTACAAAACTCTTCTTAGAAAAGTTTCTGATATAGGAAAACATCTGCATACACCAAACTTTTCTCAGAATCTTTTAGGTTGAGAAAGATCTCTATGTTATTGAGTTCAGTTTTAGACCTATCACCACAACCATTTTACTCAGATGAAACAGGGCTTTAAGTACCCTACATTTCCTCTTGAGTAATTGACAATCCAAACTTAGCTGGATTTTGCAATCCGAACTTGGTTGTGCCTGATTAAATAAATTATGATTAATACTATGAGAGTCAACATTTCTCTGACAGTAATTAAAAACACCTATCCAAAATGAAAATTTTGGGTAATCCCAAAAGCTTTAAGCTACCCCTTAAAGACACCCTCATATGTCCTGGATATTCAGTCTGGTTCAGCAGTATTCTGTATTTATCCAAGACTGGATGGATATTGCTCCAAAATTTATGATTTATCTACCTTGTATTTTAAAAAGTTACATTATATATACCTATATTTACATTACTTGAAAATGTGTTACAATGATTTAAAAGAGAATTGTGGGCCATCATGAAAAAAAAGTTTATTAAAAAATCAGCATAAGAGGTTGTAATTCTTTCTGTAATACAGAGTAAACTTGTGAAACTGAAATAATTCTTTCTGCAATACACTGTAAACTTGTGATATTAAGAGAATGAAATACAGACTTTTCAGTTAGAATCCAGTCTGGAAAACAGGTCTGGTTAAATCTTTTTAAGTGGAACTTTTAATCCAAATATCTACTGTACAGAATTTTTATACTGTATACATATTTTAGGCCAAATTTATCCCTTTTTATGATCAAAAGTTTAATTAAAAGAGGGTCCCAGCTCAGAATCCCCTAAACCTAATGGTCTGCTGTCGTTAGGGGAAGGACATGACTCTGTTGATCACTGAGTGCCACTAGCAGCTTTTCCCAACTGTGTTTCAGAAGCTCTAGGAGATTTTGAAACAGCAAAATGAAGGAGTGTATGCTCAGTTGGTGTCTCTCAAAGTATCCCATGACCATAATGGGACTCCAAAATCTCACTACCTAATATCTTGGCTTGCCAATAGCTCTTCCCCAGCTCCTAAGCACCCGGAGGTCTTTTCAGCTCTGTCCCTCCCAAACATGCCACATATAAGGCAGTGGGTGTCCATCTCCTCTTTTAACCTTGCAGCTCAAACCCTTCCCACCTCCAGAGGAATGCAATGTCACTGTAATTACTTTCTGGTACTCAGTAGCATATGTGAAAGGCAAAGGTCAGCTCATGCCTTACAAGACCCAGCATTACCTGGAGCAGTCTGCCCAGAGCCACTCAGTGTGACAAAATCCAGCAGGCTCAGGACCCATTCAAAAATCCCAACAGTTTCTTTAGTAATAGTCAGTCAATAAAAAAAATCCTGCATGATAAAAGTGTTGAATCTTCATATCATAGGAAAAATTAATATTCATGCAGTGTTTCAGTTCAAGTTCTATCTCTGTAGCAACCCTCAGCAGCATGTCTCATTAGTCTCAGTGAGTATATTATCTTTCTTAATTATAAACTCTTAAACTTTTTAGTCATGGGAATTCAAGAGTTGCAAAAGAAGAAGAAATTTTGAGTGATTCATTTTAATTACAGATGTACACATTGGAATAGGAAATGGAAGTAATAATCTTAGTCTAGTATTAGCTAGGTAGTCATGTCTCAGATGTACAGTGCACCACTCAGGGAACATAACTAGCCTAGGATAAACACAAAATAAAAAAATCAGAGGGCAAGAGGGACTATAAATTAAGAGTTTTCTGAAACATTTAAAAATCTTCCCCTTCGTGTGCAAAGTTTTGTCAGGGAGCTGAATACCTTGCCTGTGAGGTCAAGAGGAGAAATGCTCCAAATACAGGGGATTCTGGAAATCTTGGAGTTCTTTAGTGAACAGCAAAACTCACACTGACATCAGGCTGTTCATGACCTTGTCCTGCTCAGGGCAGCAGAAGAAATTTGGCTCCTTCTAAGGGGAAGAGGTTTCCTTTTACCTTCCTTGCCTTTACCCACGAGCTGCTATCCCCTGTAGCCTCCTAGAAAAAATGATGGATTTGGATATTTCAAAAACTGTAGATGTTAATTTACATTTTGTAATTGTCTAATGTTGTGGTTTTTCTGTTGTGTTGTTGATATTAATATTAAATGTATTGTTCACTGGTTGATGATTAAATGTTGTTAATAAATCAATAAGCCATTTTGATGGTGAATTGGTTTAACCAAATGAACTGAGCAGTTTTCCCCAGCATTGTTATTGCCAAGTGTTATTAGGTTGCCACTGGTTTGAGGCCACTCATGTGGCTGTTTGCAACTCAGGTCCTCAGCAAAGAGGAGCTTCCCCCTCTTCCCAGCATGCAGGGAAGTGGCCTTGTTTTTGAATTCAACTACTTGGGCTTGTCAATATAATAAACTCCTTGTTGTCTGATGTTGAGAACTTCTCCCTAAATACAGGAAGGCTTTTTTTTTTATCTAGTGACACTAAAAATTTAATAATAATAGCAGTATGTTATACAGCAATGATGATTTTATTAAGACAGACAGAAATAATCAGTCTTTTTGACACATACAGTACAAGCAAAGAACTTCTATCCATCAGAGACTACAGAGGAAAAAACTATACTGTGCTAAATTTACCTTAAATTTTGGTCCACTTAATGTCTTTCATCAATTTCTATTGTCTTAGTTTAACAAATGGAATCATAAATAATGCAATCTACATCAACTGCACTTATTTGCAATTAGAACTTTTTTTTTGTTCTCTGTTTTATGAATATTTAATAAACTGTGTAACCTTGATGGAAGGACTGCAATTTAGGAGGCCATAATGAAAATGTAGAAAGTGTTGCTTTGTGAGCTCAACTTCTGGTTTAAATTAACATCCAGTAAAGCTTTCTGCACAATGCTCATCTCATCCAGTCTAAGATTTTCCTTTTCTAGAAGTGCATAGGCAATTTCAAGATATGTTTTCTGCTTCAAAGGGACTGGGTGCTTTTTTTTAAGCTTCTATTGATTATAACCTAAAATTTTAGAGTACCTATTTTAGGGTATCTATCTAAAAAAATAAAATTTAAAAAAATGAAAAAGTTACTGCTAAAATATGTATTTAGGATGTCTGATGCTCAAAATAAACATTATATATACCAGTAGCTATGAAAACTGGTGAAGTCACTTGAAAAGTTTTTGCTTCTTGATAGACAGGAAACTCCAATTGAATAGTTTTGTTTGATTTTCTTGTTTGCCACAGCAAATTTATTTTAAAATACAAGATCACAGGGGAATCACACACTGCTAAACATTTACATTTACCAGTCATTTAAAATACAGTAAAGAGAAACAAAAAAAGAGAAGTACTTATGAGAGATATTCTGGTAATAAGAAAAAACTTGTGACTAAGCATTATTCAATCAAACTAAGGCCTAATTCTGAAATATGTGTGAGATACAAGTGGACAGATACTCAAAATTAGGTAGTAAAATTTCTAGCAAAGGGCCCAGATTCTGGTGGGGGCAGCAAAAGAAAGCATTTGTTTTCTGACAGCCTTTCTTTTATGTACCACACCAATACCATTACAGCTGCAAACACTGGGGTGTAATTGTTGCTTCAAACATAGCTGCTCCATTTGGAATTGGATTATTAAATTACTTGTTTGGTATTTGATCATAAAATAGTTTTCAGCTTGCTGCCATTTCTTGTTATTCTTATCAATGTTGACACAGGAAAATATTTATATTTGCTAAGAAAATGAAAATTATCTTGTGGAATATGAGCATTACTGCTTAATATATGGGTTTCAATGTCTTCATAAGCAAGCTATTACTCTGTATTTCATTTCAGAGTCAAGACAAAATATAAGCAGAAATAAGCTTTTTTCCCTGAAGCTGGAGCTGATTTTAAGAATGTTCTAAGTGCAAAGATGAAAACAATACTTCAAGTATTTGCACTGTAACTGTCTTCAATTAGAGTTTGATCAAAAAAACAAAGAAGGGAGGAAAACTGATTGACTTGGCTGAGTGCTATTATATATTTTTCTTCCAATTAAAAAAAATCATAAGGAAAGATGATTATTCAAAGGGCAAGGAGAAATAGTACATCTCACAAAGCAATCACACATAGAAGGTGCTTTAAGAGAAGAACAAGTTGTTAAAGCTGAAGTTGAAAAAGTTGAGAGCTGTGATTCACAGGTCCTGGGCTACCTCTCACTTTGACGTGGAGTCTGCACACAGAGCTGCTGACTTACACTGTGTTACTGAAGGAGGATGACAGTGAGGAAGTCTCTGTTGCTGAGCATTTGTAAAAGGAATTTTTACTTCTTTGTCCTGCTAACAAAATCAGACCATCAGGGGTGCCATAAGCAGATACTTCATCCAGCCTTCCTGTAGTTAAATGTGATAGTGGCCCTACATGCACAGAATTTACCTTTCCAGTGTAACTTGGTATTCCATGAAAAAGTCTGAAGGGGTTATTAACTAATTCATTTCATTTCAATGAAAAAAGCTTTCAAAAGAAACTGTCTTGAAAGGAAAGGTTTTCTAATCTGCAAGCTGTATAAACAAGACCACTTTTTTTCTGGGTTCAGTAAACTATATATACCAGATATATAGCAGTCTATAAAGTACTACTAGTGCCTGAAAAATTTGTTTTTCATAAAACAGAATTTTAGCTGACTGATTACAGCTCAGTGGATTTTTTTTCTTTTTCAAAAACACCACTAAACAATGTATACTCTTATAAGCTATAAATTGTTATTTAAAAAAATTTCCCTCCTGTGGCTGAGACTGTGATAGTCTTCAAATAATCAGGTAATGGTTTTTAGGTTAGCTGCTTCTTTTACTGGAAAAATTCTAAAGGGAAAGAAAACAAATAAATACTTGCAACTTACTTCCTTAGAAGTTTTAGCCATATTCCAGTAACACATTACAAAAGATTGACATAATTCAAAAAGTACCAGAAAAATCAGTACATGAGAAAGAAATACTGTAGGCAAATTAACTTAATGCTGCAAACAGGCAGTCTTTCTTAGCTTTTGTTTCTGCTGCAATCTGAAAAAACTCCCATTAGTATCAATGTATGTAGGAAGTTTCCTGGCCATGAAGTCACAAAATAGTAAAAGCAATAGCTCTTTGATTTTTACGGTATCAGAATAATTATCTATGTTTTCAAGACTAGTCGGAATGGTCAGGTATAATATTATGGAATCACTAAGGTTGGAAAAGACCCGTGAGATCATCAAGACCAACCACTAACCCAGCCCCGCCAGGTGCACAACTAAACCAGTCCTAAGCCCAGCAGGGCCGGAGCTTGCGGAGTGAGCTCTGTGTGAGCCAGCGTGGGCCAGCCCAGCATTATTCAGCTGCAGGAGCTCCGGGAGAACAAGATGGGCTGTATGTCCTGAGCTGTCTCCAGCACACCCACGGCGGGGCTGCTGCCGTGCCCGGTCAGGCCGCTCCAGGCACGGCGCTGTCGAAGGCGGGCAGGAGGCGGCGGCCGCCAGGCCCAGGGCAGAGCGGCTGGCTCAGCCCCTCTGCACCCCTGCAGCCATGGCTCCCGCCCAGGCACTGCACTGGAGAGCCTCCACCACCCTGCAACGCTCCCTGCTTTTCTCACACGCTGCGTGAGGAGAGCCAGCAGGAGACGCGCTGATTCACCGATCCTTCCCAGGAGCTGATTGTGCTCTCACAGTTGTCAGCTCCTCGACAGCCCCCAGGAGCCATGGTGACTACACTGCTTCTGAGGTGCCCTTTCCTGTGGGGGTAGAAAATACAATACCATTTTATCTAATATTCCCTGAACTGAACACAGCAGTGATTCCCATTAGTTTCAGTCAGTACCTTTGCACCACTGGACAGGCACACTTTGTGAGATGGCCATGGACCTGTTAGACTTAATAGACTAGTCCATAGCTTTTTCCCAGCCCTTATATTTAGATTTCCTTTCAAAACAAAGTAGGACATGCTGGTCTATGGTTGCACTCAGGTCTCATCCTCATCCAGACGGTTGGAATGGTCCAGGTTGCAAAGCTGAGCACCAGAGCAATTGCAAAGCTATGAGGCATATCTGCTTATCTGACACAGCCTAAGGGCTTGTGGCATTGCTTACAGTGAAAACTATAAATTTTGGATAAAGGCTTGAAACCTGGAGGTGAATCTCACTCTTGTTGTTACAGGTTTCATGTATCATGGTCAATCTCTGCTGGTTTTGGTCGCTTCAGCACTAAGAGTGGATAGGATGCTGGACAGGCCAAGTGGACATTAATTAGGTAAGTTAAGAAAATCAGAAGTCTAATATTTACTTAGAAGTTGCAAGTTACTAAAACAAGTGCACTAAAGCAAGTTACTAGAACCTTAGGATGGCATAAAATTACCACAAGATTTACTTTGTAAGTTTTTGTAGGGCACGAACTGGAAACTGCAGTAAAAGCAGTACAGAGAGGACCAGCCAACAAAGTAAGTCATGCTGACAGGGCTAATGCAGGAACACTTTTCAAACTGTACAAACATTCGGAATAAAAATGGCCTATTCCAGTCCTTTAAGCACAGCTTGTTTTGCTCTACAAATGTCTTGAGCTTTGATTTAGCAAAGCATTCAGCCATGTTCTTGCCTCTAAGCACAGAGTTAAACTCTGCTTGCCACATACTAGATTTATTATGCTGCAGGTCTGGAAACTCATGGCATTTGACACTGAAATAGAAAGCTTCTCTTTGCTCTGGAGAAGTCTATCATCGATCCATCAGTCAAGTCATTTTAACTTTTTTGTTCTAGTTGTTTTGTTTGGTTTTGGTTTTGTTTTCGTTTTTGAACTGATTGAGCAAGATGTACTTCTAGGGGTAAAATAACCTAGGCAGTAAAAACTAGCAACTCTAACAAAATAAAGTCAATTGAATACCAAGGTTATGCCTTGGCAAAACTATTTCAAACTGGTGAATGTAGTCCTCCTCTGCTTTGGCCTGTGCAGATGATGCTGAAGGTTGCCACTGTGGTTCAATCACAGACAGCAAAGGTTTTTATGCATAAACCTGGGACCAAAGTGGAGGAGAAACAAGGCATTTTCCAGGAGGCAAAATGTTTCCTGATCCCATAGTGCAAAGAGCAAGGAGGAACAGGAATAAAGAAAAATTAACACCACAACCTGAACAAGCCCTAGAAACTTACTCTGGGAAATGAAGGGGGGATTTGGGGGCTACTCTTGATTAAAAAGAGCCTGTAGTAGTGTACTCTGCTAAGATACTCTATTGATTCATTCACAGTGAGTTCAGATGGAAAGGGACTTAGCATTTCTTTCCCAATTAACATCAAAGAATCATCCTGAGCAATTGGCAGAACCTTGAAGTTCCTGCATTTTTGGTTAAGTGTTTAGATCAAAAGCAATAATTTAAAGACCTCTGACTATGTTCCTGTTCCTTATCCTTCTCTGTCTCTGAACTGACTGCACAAAACCTCTGCATTTAGGTTTATAATCAATAGATTTATATTTAAATCACCTTTTCTCTCCCTAGTCTCATTGCATTTTCATACTTTAAAACCATTAAATTGATCATGGTGGAATCTCTCATCATAAAATACTCATTACTTTAAATACATGTGTTTCATTTAGCATTTTAGAGCAATCTCCATCTGCTGATTTTTCAGTGGTATCTTTTTCATTATCTCCATGCCTTTCCCTGCAGCCTATTGTATAACCTTGCAGTGTACTTGAAGAACAAAAAATGCCCTAGGTTTTTATTTCACTCCCTTTATTGAAAATAGTGCCATTAGCAGTCCAGATTGTCCTTCACTAAGCCTTTTTACTACAAATTATGAAGCACTTCACTAATAAAATTAACATTATGAATAAATTCTACATTCTGCGCCATACCATTACTCCGTTAATAAATCTGGTCTTCTTTTGAAAATCCATAAATCTCTTATTAAACCTTACTGAAAATAATGGCAGGGCAGAATTCTATACTGGGGTTTTTTGCCTTCTAAGATTGGCACTTTCTAAAACTTCTTGAATCAAATATGATAAACAGCACAGTTCAGTATCCCAGCTGATGCAGGATTAAAAAGCTGTAGTTGCTCTAGAACAAGCTGTCCTCTCTACTGAGACTCTCAATACCTGAAAACTGTTGATCAGAGTTCTGAGAAGTGACACAGATCAGTAAGCAAGACATATTTAGCACAAGAAATTACAGCCAGCAGTGGGTTTAATAGTGTCTGTGTTACCAAAGCAGATTAAATTTGAAGACAGACTGCAGTTACACATGATTCTTTTCTTTCCCTGCAGCTCTTCTCATTTTGAAGCACTAATCAAATGGCAAACCCTTTCAAGCACTTTTGCACTGGGAGGGGCACTGTTTCATATACCATAAACAGTATGCCTATCCCAAATTTAATCTTCTGGCCTGTTCCTTTGCTATTTTAAAGAGACATCATAACTGTAGGCCTGCCTTTTCGTTTTTAAAGGCTTTAACTTGAGTATGAGATTAATAGTTTGGGGAGTTTTAATCAGTTGAAAACAGAGTTGGGGGAATTAAATCATGTTCATAAATACTGACAGAGAAAGCATAGATTATTACACTAGAACTTGACCTTAGAATTAAAAATAAATCTGTGCCAAATGTCAGTGTGAAGACTGAATATAATCGAATTCAACCTTAATATGGTCGACTGACCTGGCATTACCCCACAGGTAACAATTTTGTGTTACAGACCAGGCTAGGAAACTTACTTGTGTTTTGCTTTCAAAAAAAATTGTCCATTTATCACACTGAAAATTCTTTATGGTTTAAACTTTCCAGCTAACCAAGGTTTTATCATGTTGAATCTGTCTAGACTATCCTAAGTGCTATTGCCGGCACAATCGACATGATTATTTTTCATATTTATCCTGAAGTTATTTTTAAAATGTTTTCAGTAAGACGGGTCAATTATTTCTGGAACAACATCAGGGACTGCACTGTCTTCTTCGTGATTCTCCCAGGCTCTCTGCAGTCCTGGAACTGAAGCAGAAATTTGAATGATGGCCCACTCATACTTTTGACAGATGCAGTTCATTTGATACATTAAGGAATATTTTGGGATTGGTAGTCTATTTAAGGCAGTTGCAATTAAATTGTCATCATTTATCTTTGATTGTCACACAGTGTTATCTACAGTCTGGAAACACGTCCTGGCTTTGGAATTAAAGCTAAGATAACCACTGACCTTTTGACTCTGTCTTTAGCCTAAGACTTCAAGACATTTTCACCATTAAATTGCCAGTTTATCTCCAGTGTTGCAGTTAGATGGGCAGTGTTGGAATGGGATTTCTTCAGCCTAATGTAGCCACTTGAATTTACTCATCTAGTGAAATGCAGTCATCTGCTTCTCTCCAAAACTACCACAAAGAGTTCAGAAACTCCAGGGAACAATCAGCTGCTTCCCAATGTGCCTGTGCTCACTGGTATGCCAAGTTATCTTGTGGAGGTACCTGCCTAGTTTAGGCTGAACACCTGACTTTGAAGCACTGTTTTACCTGAGATGAATAATTTCCCTAATTGAGAATGTCCTCTTGACCTTCAAATGCTACAGCTAAAAAATGTAGACACTTAAAAGACAATTCTATAAAGATACTTGCACTGGCTGTGCTGAAGCACCTCACTTTCCATTGTCTTTGCCTCAAACAGAATGTACAGGTTTGATGGACACTTCTGTTTTTGCTTCTGTGTGTTTAGTAGCCAACTGACAGTCTGTCTCTTCACCTACAAGATGGAGCTTACACAAAGCAGAATGCTGAACCTCACAAGAAAGTAAAATACTGGCCTGACCATGAGATCTGATGAGCCCATGGAAATTCAACCCTTTCATGCTATAAGACAGCTAAGGTTGGCAACATAGCATCATACATGCCTGGTTTTTCTGTCAATGTTCTACAAAGAAACATTTTAAAATAATATCCTCTCTTTATTTTCTCCTCCTAGAAACAAACTTCTGGTCATTTGACATGAGTTTATTTCAACCTGACCTCTCCTAAGCAAATGGGATTCGTGTTCACATCTGTACACACTAGATGCCTTTGAATGTACTGCTTGAACAACAGGCTGATATAGCCCGCTTGGATACTTGTGAAAAGTGCCTGCAGGTGTCAAAGGACACATTTATCATCCACTAGTCCTGTTGTTTGGATGGTCTCTGCTCTTACATATCATGCAGATTCAATAGGCTAGCATGACAGAAAAATTAGACATCTCTTGTAAGCCCTGCAGAGCACAGGATGAAAATGTCTCTCTAATTGTAGTGCTGAAATCAGAGGCTCAGGAAATTTAAATACAAAAAAAGATGTAAATGAGTGAGAATTCACACAAATTGGGTGCAACATAATTTTATTTAGTGCTTATCTCTATAGAGAACTTTAGAGAAGACTGTGATGTTACCTATTCTGCAGGAACGCTAAATATCCAGTCCTAAATTAATATTTTCTCTGAAATCCCTGAATATACCCTTTCTTCCCCCATCACCTCAAAATATGGAATATTACTTGTCTGCTGATGACTGCCCTGCCTCTGACTAAGTGCTTGTGTCAGTGTATGTGAAAAAAGAGCAGCTGTCCTAAAAGTATTAGTTAGTATTTAGCTGTCTTTATGAAAGACTGTTCATTGGAGTGCTAGAAGGTATTTGAAACACAAATTAAAATATCTCCCATCTTCTACTCCTTGAACGTCCTCTTCTCTGTATCTTCAGCCAAAAGTTTTGGCAATCTGTTTGAGCTTTTGGAGGATATTAGTGTGGAGCAAGTCACTACAGGACAGCCCTGCTCCATGTTGTGTTTTACAAGAGTAAGCTTCTTTCACGTGCTGGTAGCGCATGGACAAACACTTTCAGAGCCCTCCATGTGTATAACCCCAGGTATGCAAGCTGTGCCTGCCACCAGCCCTCAGTCCTGCCTCTCATGCTGGAATTCCCAATGTGCTTGGCACAGTGTGCCTGCCCTTATCCATCACCTTCATCTTCAGCCCTGGATTCTAAAAATGAAGCTGCCCCTGGCTCCTGGGGCACCCTCCCTTCCTTGCTCATTGCAATGAGTCTGCAAGGGCCTCTGTAAGATTTTCTGCAACTTCTTTTCTTGCTATTCCCTCCTTTTTTCCTTCCTTTTCTTTGGGAAAACTGAGATGCAGAAGTTCAGCATAAATAAAATAAGCTTATTCTACAGCAAACAAATCAATCAGCCAGTTATTTCCACCAAACAGGTCAGTGTGGCACATACAGCTTTTGTAAATGGAAGAGACAAATTTTTGTTTGAGAATGGCTTGGCATCAGGCCTGGGAAAATGCTAAGCAAAATAGCTACAGAGATAGAGGAAAGAAGAAGCACCTGTGCTCTCTGGATGACCAGAAAAGCATCCCAGATTACAGCATCCGAAGCAGTACAAATGAAGAGCCCAAAGGTCAGACAAAAGGGAGTCTTCCCAAGCTTCTTTCTGGGAATGGCCTTGAATAGTTGCACATGTATCCAAGGCTGGCTGACTGCTGCTTCTGCTGCCCAAGAGGAATGTTTATGGAAACTAAAAGAGGCCAAAGTACAAGGAACAAGGGATGTTCAGAGTCAGTCTGTTAAGCTCCAAAATGTTCCCCTGCAGTTCTTCAGAAATGGACCAAAAATGGCACTGATTGCCTTTGACATATGCCTAGGCAGGGTGCTAAAAGAGAACACATAGCAGAGATTTCAGATACTTCTGTCAGAAAGGAAAAAATTAAGAATACAAAACCTGCACTCTGCTACCCACTAACCAGTGCTCTGTGATTGTTATTTCAGTTAAAGCCTCTGTTGTTTCCTGCCCCTGGCAATCAGATTGTATTAGCAAAGAAAATAATGAAAAGAAAATGGAACGTATAAATAATTGCCATAAATGATATATTGCTTTCTTGTGTACAGAAGTATCTGACATTTTAACTGCTTCTGTGAGGAGCACAAGACTCAGTAAAAGTCCCAGGTTTGCACAATCTTTAAAAAAAAGCTTAAATGCATTAAAATTTTCAACAAAGCTTGGACAGTACTCTCAGGCTAGAGACCGACAGATAATGTACAGGGAATGGAAAAGAAGCACCTTTATCAACCAGAGCTTTCCTGTGAGAAGGAATGGTGGGGTTTTATCAGTTGTTATTCAGAGCTGTAGATCAGTTTAAGTGCTGTAATTGAAACCATCATGGAATTATCTATTCAAAATATAAGTATGTCAGACAGTCATTTTATGGGTGGGCATTTCCACATACTGAGAGAAGTTTAGGCTCCCAGCAGAGTCTCTTTAGTTTACAGAAGTATCCATCTGACCCAAGATAACTTTGCCTAAACACAGCTGAACAGTGCCTCGTCAGACCCTGCGAGGGTATCCAGGGCAGGCTTCCTGCCCTAGGTCTCATGCATTTCTGCCAGTCCTTAGAGGACATTTTGGAAGAGGAACACATCTCAAACAGCAGCTGTTACTTAAATTTAGGCACCTTTCTCATTTAGGATGAGCAGGACAGGTTTCCATTGACAGTATTGGCTGGGTGTCCTCTGACCACTCAACACCAGCTCATGTTCTAGCACTCACACATAAATACCTGAAGTCAAATACCTTATTCCAAAGCTAAATCCCACCCCAATACTAGATCACATCAAAACCCCAATGTTCATAGCAGGAGCTGCATCTTAGATTCAGGTCAAGAATAGCTGTGGCTCTTGAGTATTTTTACTGTAATGCCCTTTTCATTTTGATTGAGTCAATCTGCCTCCACGGCCTGCCAGGAAGAGAGCTGAGCTTTAGGGCCCACCCTTCAACATGAACACCGACAAGGAAAGCAATATTTTTTCAGCTTTTCTAGCTTTCATAACACAGTACTTGAGAATCCCAGAGTCCTTTTTTACCAACATTTTTTTAGAGGCTCACTGAAAGGGAGCAGCTACTGATTTTATTCCATTTTGGAGAAAAGTGTGCAGCTCAGGAGTCATATTTTGAAGGTAACACCATCACTGTGGACACACAGAGCCCAAGTGGAATTTTTAAAGCACCTCAGACTCTAATTTCAGATGAAAAATTAGGCTCTTTGTGTCTAAGTGCTTCTGAAAATCCCACTAGGGTCCCATTTGCTGATTCATTGCCTAACTTGCTTGTAAATTCAGCTATGGCTTTTTCAAGGTGACATACAACTTTTGAATTCTACTTTTCATCTTGTTATCTCCTAGCTCACTTTGGTTTTGGTCACTGGTCTTTTTCATCCCTGACCCCAAACCCAAACTCATTCCTAGGGTCCATCTGGCATGAATGCATCACGGTGTGATGGGGGCTGGATGATTTGCTGACCATTTGCTGTTTTCCTCTGCGTACAGCAAGACCCAAGACGCTCCTCCTCACAGCCCTACACTCACTTTGCATTTTTGCTATTAAAAATATCCCCACGGTCTTAGTACTCTGCTATGGTTTATTTATATTTGAGTTAACCACTTAAACACATCCAGGTGAAACAGGTACCACAACTTTTCTAGGCAGCTGCTGAACCACAATTTCATCAGAAAGCTAAGAAAAAAAAAGTTTATTAATATCCAGCATAAATATTTCTTTCAAATACAAAAAAAAAAATAAAAAAATCCTGTTTTCTTCTACCAGTAAGATACTTGGAAAATAACCTATCATTGTTTCATTTCTAACCACTTTTTCCAGACATGGAAACAGCAAAGAATATTATTTTCTCTTAAGAAAATAAATCAATTTCCTCATAGCTTTAAGCTGATTTGTCTGTAACAAGAAAAGTTGCCGTTATTTTACATATCCCTGATTTAAAATTTGGGGGCGGGGGGGTGGAATAAACAAAGACATAATAGAAGATGGCACTAATAAATGAGAAATGGTTTATTCCACCAATTAGATACCAGTTTCTGCCAGGTTGTCTCAGGAGATGTTGGCCTGCTGTCTGTAAGCTACTTCTCCAACACCTTGGATGCCTTTGACAATACATACAGAATGATGAAGAAAATATCTTCTGAATGTCAGAAGGGACTAATTTCCTCAGTATCCTGAACAATTTTCCAAAGCTGTAAAGTAGTATACAGGAGAATTAGCTCATAGCTGTGCTGTGATTTCCCTAGCCAGTAAATTCAAGATCTATCTCTGCATTTTAAAATGTTTTATAATAGAAAGTGAACTCCATAATTCATAATCCCTTTCTCTCCTTATATGAGTTTAAAATTCATCTCCTCATCTTTTGTGAGGCAGATAAGCAACAGTGAAATCAAAATAATTTTTTTCATTATTTGTAAGAATTGTTGTATCTTTAGAAGGGTTATCTGAAAAACAAACAAAAGAGCTTGTGGGTTACAAATAGTTTAGAAAATCTAATGAAATCCTCACACTCAAAAGATAAGTGATACACCATATAAATGACAAATGCCTGTTGAGAAACTACTTAAGCTGGTGCAGCCAGCTTTAGACACCACCAAGACACTTGCTGATGAAAAAAAAGCATATCAGAAACTTGCTGGCTTGAAGGACTTAGAAGAGGGAGTAGAGGTATGCTTCAGATAGTTTTTGCCACAGTATTAGGAATGCTGACTTTCTTTCTTTCTTTGGAACTGCACGTGAGACAAGGATCAGAAAAGAATATGTGGCTTCTGTGATGGAAATGATTATTCATTTCATATTAACAGAGTGGCAGCTGATTTTGTGGAAAAACAAAAAAGCAAAAGAGTCACAAGACAAAATATTTTTTTAATGAAAACAACTTTCAGAGCAAAAAATCTGATCAAACAGGAAAATGAAACTAAATTTCTGTCTTTTTATAAAATAAAAAGAAAAATATATTTCCTGACCGGCTGTGATTAATTCAGCCACACAGATATTGGTGAATAAAGGAATATATGGCATTACTTTGTGCAATGCATTACTTTCAGAAATGATAGAAAGACCATGTTAAGCCTTTTTAACAGATCTTGAAAAAAATATACATTATTATAGCATTTAATATTAGATACCATTTTCTCTTTGTTGTAAGTTGTCATAGAAGTTCTGTCTTAAAATACACATTTTACCCAGTTTTCTTTAGGCTTAACAAAAGATTTGCCAACAATTATGCTGAAGAAAGCTAAAAGGAACATTTAATCTTCTGTAACACATGGGATCTCCCCAGTGGGTCTGCTACTGGGAAAATGCCATGCTACCAAAATAAAACAAATCATAATGGCAAATTTGTGCAACCACACTTCTTATTTTTTTCTGCATAAACTTCTTATTTTTTCTCCACAATTACATCAAATGACATTTTAGACTTTTAGGGTATTTCAAAGGGAAAGCAGAAAGCAGGAGTACCCAGTTTCCTCTGGAAACAAACTTTATGCAAACCCTGTCTACCAACACTTCACCTTACCTCCTCAACAAGAATTCAAACCTAGTTGCCTATCAAGAATTAAATGCTACAAGGTGGAATGGCAAGACCTGTTAAAACCTGACATCATGTTGCTGCATAGTAGGCATATAAACTATTCCCTTCTGTCATGGCCCCAAAATGCTATGAGATTTTTGCAAGCACAAAGTTCATGGTATTACTATTAATATAGAGCTGAGTAGATCCAAATGGGCAGTGTAGTCAGCATCTGGAACCTATAGAATATGGCCAAAACAAAGTTGAACCTGAAAAATGCTCTTCAGTTTATGTAACTTATATAGCTCCAACAACTCTAAAGAATTTACAAACTTATCTCAAATCCCACTTGTCAACCAACTGATCCATAGTGCTTAGCCATAATCTGTACACTTCCTCTAAAGAGCAAAACATTGTGGTTGACGTGCAGAGAAAATGCATTAAGCAGTAAATAACATCTATTGCTTGACAGATATTTTCTTCTTAAAAGTAATATCTAAATAAATAGTAACATAAGAATCTTATTTTCTCCAGGATTTTGCATGCAAATGAAAGAAAGATATATGTTACTTGGGTTGTTTGGAACATCCAACAGTTCTGCAGTATGCCAGCAAAGCCCAGCTCATATAGCTGATTCAGTGAGCATTAATATTCATTAAAAGCAATAATGAAGGGATATAGCTGTAATTTAGCTGTCTGGCAGGAAGATGGTGGCAAGAGTCAAAGCTGGCCCCAAATGCCCTGTCTTAATCCTGACCCGAGCAGGTGCGTGCACCAGCCCACAGCTCACTAGGTCTGCTGGCAAAGTCTGCTCCCCGTGGAGAGCAGTGGGGTCAGGCTGAGAGCCACTTATGTCTTCATGACTTTTCACTAGGACATAAAGCTGTGGCTTGCCATGGAATTGACAAGCTGGCACATCAGGACCAAAGTTTTAAAGACTGGGGAATGATATGCTGGAAAGTAGTGCCATGGAAAGGGACCTGGGGGTCCTGGTTGATACAAAGCTGAACATGAGCCAGCAGTGCCCTGGCAGCCAGGAGGGCCATCCCTGCCCTGGGGGCATCAGGGACAGCATGGCCACCTGGGCAAGGGAGGGGATTGAGGGGATTGTCCCGCTCTGCTCTGCACTGGGACAGCCTCACCTCCAGTGCTGGGGACAGTTTTGGGTGCCATGATATAAGAAAGACTTTAAACTATTGCAGTGTCCAAGGAAAGGCAGCAAAGATGGTGAAGGGCCCTGAGGGGAAGCCGTGTGAGGAGTGGCTGAGGTCACTTGGTCTGTTCAGCCTGGAGGAGACTGAGGGCAGACCTCACTGCAGTCACAGCTTCTTGTGAGGGGAAGAAGAGGGGCAGGCACTGATCTCTGCTCTGTGGTGACAGTGACAGCACCCGAGGGAATGGCCTGAAGTTTCAGGAAAAGTTTAGGTTGGATATTAGATAAACGTTTTTCACCCAGAGGGTTGTTGGGCACTGGAACAGGCTCCCCAGGGAAGTGGTCACAGCACCAAGCCTGACAGAGCTCAAGGAGCATTTGGACAACACTCTCAGGCACATGGTATGACTCCTGGGGATGGTGCTGTGCAGGGCTGGGAGTTGGACTGGATGACCCGTGTGGGTGCCTTCCAACCTAGCATAGAGTGTGGGTCCTTGATTCTCAGTAAGCGAGGTTCAGCCTTGAGCTGGGCACAGAATCTCTTTATTATACACCAGGATATTGTTATACATAACAGGATATTGTTATACCCACTTCCCAGTAAAAATTCTTAGATGGCAAGCTAGAAGCCATTTCGCTGTCAGGGTGTCCTGAATTTCTGCAGAAAAGTTTATAAGATTAGCTGGGCCATCAGTGACACAAAAGCTCTTTGCCTTTGAAGAGATGAACATGAAGTCACAGGTTCCAGTCCCAGCTCTCTAGCTAGTTTTAGCTAACTCTCTCTAGTTTGTTTATTTTATACACTGTCTGTTTAATATTCAATATATAAACACTATTTAGGACAAGAACAGGAATTCACAACTTACCCTTTTTAGGCAAATTTCCTCATAACATTACTAAAGACTTTTTTGCTGTTCTTGTGTTTTCTGATTTTTTTAAATGGGTCTTCATTTCTTTGCTGCACAAAAAGGGAAGTGTCTCACAGATGCCAAGATCATCTCTTGTTTGGATAGTTTCCTGAAGAATAGCTTTGAACTTCTTCAGCATTAAGAGGTTTGTGTGAGGGTGTTGACTGTCAGGGTGAATTACCCCTGACACCTGATCCAGGTGAACCACAAAGTGATTTCTCTTTCCTGTTAATTAATAAAATGGTCTCATCTTATTAATTAGGTGATGCTTTTTTTTCTCTTTTTCACAGATATATAGGTATATTTTGAATACCTTTGACTGAGCTTTTCAAGAAACTAGATAGCAAAGCAAAACAAAAGATCTCTGAGCTTGGACTCAGGTAAGACACAGAGATGAAGGAAGGAGCATTTGGTGGGATGAACTTCAGCTACCTTTGCAACTTCATCAGCATTTGCAGACTTGAGGATTTCTGGGTTTTCCTCCTTAGGTGGCATCCTAAATTCTAACTACATGCATTTTTAAAAACTCAGTTGAGAAGTCTTCAGTGATCCCATGTTCCTCTGTCTCAGTTTTCTTGTCACATATAGCTGGCACCATTTCCTGCTTCTGGGTGGAGGTTTAAGAACAACTACTGAAAATTTGGAAGATTTTGTTGTGTTAAACATTTCCCAGGATGCAATTTTCTTTAAGCTTGCTGGAGTTTGACTGTTGCTATTCTTAAGTTAGATCAGTATCAGCATAGACACCCAATGGGAAACACCCAATGAAGTTTTCACTCAACCAGGAGAAAAGATGGATTGAAAATGAAGCAAAGAACAAAGAATGAGAGATAAAAGTGAAGGAAGAAGTGGGACAGTTTTGTCCTTCTGAGTCCTAGAAGCTCATATCCACAGCAATAATTTGTTATTGCAATGCTTGATTTTTTTAGATCATAAAAAATAGTTTCCTGCAAAACTTAACTTTCCATGGTACTGCTTCAAGTGGGGTCCTTAATTTCAGTTGGAAATATAAACACTTATTCCAGTGATTGCATTGGAATGACAAACTAAAAGAAACATGAGATGGAAAAACACAAGATGTGTGTTAAGAATGCTCAACTGAGCTGAGAAAACAAGGTAGCATCCCTCCAGAGGAGATCACCTGATCAGAATCTCAGTCCTTACTGCTGGTAAGATGCTGAAAGGGTCTGAAAGCAAATTTTTCTGATTTATTCCAGCTGGATGATAAAAGTACAGCCTGCATAGAAAGCGTATTTTACTAGTGCTCACTAAAGGAACTGAATTTAAGAATAACGCTTTGGTCCTGCATTTAAAAAACAAACTTGAGAAATGTTTCCATATGGAAACTGATAGGATTGTACTTTGAAGAAAAAAAATGCCTCCTAAACTAAACCAGACCTGTCCAGTCCTGTTCTAACGTGAGGTTAGAGGAATATTTTGTGTGCTTCTCTGAAACACATTACTTCTAGGATTCTTTCCCCATTTTAAGTAAGGAAGGCTGGAAGACAGTCCATCTGATTTAAGCTATTTTACTGGGAATTTCTGCCATATTTTGAGCATGTTCCAAGTAGCAGTTGAGATATAAATAGCAGAATAAACAAACAGCTGCGCAAGCAAAGTTGAAAAGTCAGAGACCAACAAGATTATCAGTTGTTTCTGCAGTACTTCCAGACTGCTAACATACCAAATGTGATATCATGTGACAAACAAATTCTTTATTGCCAGCAGCTAGATTTGGCATTGCTTCATTTTCCCTACTTACTCATTCTGAAGACTTTTTTCCATATCTTCATCCTGAAAATAGGGAAAATTACATTAAAATCACTGACAATGAAAATCCCATGGTTTTGGTCAAAAATCCTGGCTTATACTTTGCATTTAACTTGCTTTATGGTATATTTATAAATATAAGGGCAGTTATATATTGAGAAACAAAAGTCCGCAGATAAAATAAAATGTACCCCCCCTTCCAAATCTACCTTTATTTAAGAAGTGGGAAGATGTCTTTTATCCAATATTTGTGTGCAAATACTGTTTATAATAAAATAATGAGCAGGCATAAGACTTTCTGTATCCCATATCTGGTTATGAATACTACTCATTTGGCATTTCTTCCTGACTATAAACACTAAGCAATAGACAATTCTGCATAATGAAACAGCTAGAATCATGAGAACGCCAGTCTTTTGATGCTCTCTACAAATGCAAATAAGTTAAAATGTATTTATTGATTGCTGAATAACTACCTGTCTTCACTGGGTTTCAATCTGAGTTTATGTCCTCTAGTTCACAGGAAATTTTTTTTTATTAAAGTGAGTCAAAGCCTTTTGGTTTTTAATGGGCTATAGTGTATGTGACCAAAATGTTTAGATCTGTTAACATTTTCCAGAGCTCTGGTACTGAAGATGATTTATGATTCTTACTTACAAGGACCAAAGTCTCTGCTGAAAGTACTGTGAAGAATCACATTTACTTTAATGTCTTGAAATTAAGCATAAAATTGAGCTTCTTTCATTTATTTTACTGCCACTTTCAATAGTGTAGTAGCAGCATTTGAATGCATTGCATTGGTGTTCACTCATTAATGTGCAAAGGAAGTTAAAGTGTATTTTAAAGACTCACTGCCCAAAAGTAATTTTTAAGCTGTTTTGAAATTCTTCATATTTTGACATTATTTATGTGTTTTGACTTATTTATTTCAGTGGAAATGGCCATTTGCCCTTTAAATGTTCCAGTCCTTTTTAGAATCCTGGTAGTTCATTTTCTAACTTGGCTGTAAGTCTCCTCTGATTCAGGTTCTCATGTCAACATTGAAGTGCTCTTTCATTGCTGTTTTCTTGAGTGATGGTGGCATTTGTAAATCCTGTAAGCATGACTGCAGTTTGAAATTGGAGAGAGTTAATCTAGGAACACTTATTCTGCTACTATTAAACCACAGTCTCATGGGATGAGCTGAGAGGAAAGTACAGGATGCCCGAAACATTTACTATATTGGACAAGAAATTGGAGCCCTTTGAGCTCTTTCCAAGTGCTTGTGATGTTTGACCTATCCATTAGTCATATTTGGTCTATGATCTCCGGAGTATCTTTTATAGGAGGTGAGCTAATAACCACAAAAGATGGATAGTCAGCTAAAACACTTAAAGGGATACAGCCTATCAAAACAAGATGATGTTTATATTAATAGTTTAAGTAATTCACTAATATGCCAATTACCGATCTCAACATACTGTAGAGAGGAAAGGGGTATCATTATTCCCACCTGACAAAAATGATATCCAGCTTCCCAAGGTCACCCATGCCATAGGTAGCAGAGTTAAGAATAAAACGAAGGTCTAAGAGAACATTGCTTGCAATCAAGCCAACAACAACAGCCTCTGTAAGAAACTACTTACTATCTCAAGAGTTAAGGCATGGGGCAAGGAGGGAAGCAGAGCAGAGCAGCAAAGGGACAGAGAAGCAAAAAGAGGTGACTTCCCCAAGGAAATTCAGTGACCTGAAACTCAGTGACCTTCCTTCAAGGAAATTCAAACTCAGAATTCACGCGCACCTCTCGTAGTCCTGTTCATGCCACCACTGGGACCTCCATGGTACAGTGCAGAAGAATGTGTTTTCCTGAGTGTTGATGTTTATGGCACTGAATATCCAGGCCACCAGATATTTTAGAGGACTGTCCTCAGACAGTGTCAGGCAAGAGCTAGAAGATGTTTCTATTACTTTTCTCGAGGTCCTGTAAATATTATCTTTTATCCCAGTCTCTCTGTGCTAGTTGCTATTCCCCTTTCATTGTCAAGAGCTTTCTTCTCTCATCAGAAAATACTGTCAGTGAGTTCTCAGCTTAGTGTTCTTCACATTGCTCCTGGGACTTTTATTACTTAGAAATACCCTTATACAATTGCAAAACTCCTCTCAAAGCTTTTCTTTGCCAGAACACCTTACAATAGTTCACAAACAGCGTGCTCTTTTTAAATGTTGCTGCCCAAGTGTTAAAATATTTATCTTCTATCTGTGCCTAGCTGTGGTCCCCAGATTTATAAACACTTCATACAAGACAATCCAGGTTAAACAGACGAGTATCTGTGCACTACTGAAATACAAATATGCCTTTGTTCACGTTTCTCTCTCAATACATCTGTTTAATCTAGAACATGATCTTTGGATGCAGTCAGCCAAATATGAGAAGAGATTTGTGTCAAAAGCATTGACTCAGAATCGTTCCTCAGCCCTTACTGAGCAGGATATGCCACTGAGAAATGACCAGAACTTCAAGAACAACCAGTTTCCTCAGGGAACAAAAACTTGGCAGAAAGAATCAGTATGGGGTCTGATCAGACCTGTCAGGAGAGCAATCTTTTTTTGTAGAAATGGTAAAATTAACAGTAAATATAGATTATTGCTGGTATGTTACTCCTGGTAGTGGAACTAGAAACTAGTAGAATTAGAAGGAAATTAAGTTTTCTTCAACATTTTTTAAATTATTTCAGATATGTAATGCTTTTTACATAGCCATGTGCACTGTGTTGATTTATTCTAGTTACAGCAGCTAAGATATCTTTGAGATGATGATTCTTATCACAATGATATATGTACCAGGGTTCTTGTTTTGTAGACAGAGATTAGGTTAAAATTTGAAAATGCAGAATTTTTTGTTCTTCAGTGCATAATTTTGGTCATAAATATTGAAAATAAACACACACTTTGACCTCTTAGTATAAAAATAAAGTTACAAAACCAAAATTATCATGGACCTCTTTCTCTAGAGATATGATTGATACTATCAGGCAGACAAACTTTCTAGTAGCATGGATACATCCTGACTCTAGGATAGCTAAAATCCATTTATAGAATTTTTCTTTATTTTACAACAGGCACAACAGCATGGAGAATCTGACACCTAGTGTAGACTTTAAATGCTCATATAGAAGTAGAGTAAACATCTCGAGATTTGCTTACTGGAAGATTTTCTCATCTTCCATAATTTAAAATATTTATTACGGTAATCTTTATTTTGTCTATTCTACCTGAGTGCCTGAAGCTCACATGTCTGTATGAGAGAAAAAATGATGTGCTTCATGAAAAAATAAAGCTTAATACTTTGTCCAAAACAGAAGCACATCATGCGTGGGAAAGGGAGCCTGGCACTTTTTCTTCTCAACCTTTAATACCATGACATTCACAGTAATGAGCCACTTTACACAGGGCTTTGATTACCTGGGGTGAGAAGGGGATGTAATAGCTGATGTGGATATCACTGCACTGAGCTCTTCAGCTATTATCTCTCCCTATCAAATGCAAATCTCTAGCCAGATTAGGATTTTCTATGTCTCTTCTTCTATACATTGCAGTAAATCGTCTGAGACAGTTAAAGGAACTAGAAATGTAGATTTTATTTCCTTCCACTAATCTTGTGACATACATTCAGCTCAGCTTAAATCAAGCACTCAAGCTGAACTGCCTGTTTTGCCTACTGATCTGCCAGTTGTCAGCAGCGAGCTGAATGGAAATCAAAACCAGTATTTCAATATTTGAGCAACTGTTATTGTAAATAATTGCAGGAGTGCAGCCTCTTAGAGGATGACTGTATATTGAGGGTATGAATACTGTGCCTCTAAAATGCTTACACTGCTGCTTGTAGACAAATGAAAGACAGAACATATCAATGCAACAAAAAAGACAGAAAGAAGAAATGAAACATAAAATTTTCACAGTTCACATAAATATTTAAGCATCACCTATAGTGAGAATTGTCAGTAACAATGTTAATGTCAGCAGCATTTCCAGGAAGAAGCTGTGATAAATTTTGGAGGAAAATGTCACCCTGTATCTTGTCACTTGCTCAAATTAATCTGAAGTCCCAAGATGAAACTCAACCTAAAGAATTCCATCTTCTTGTTTCATACAATAGTAGGGCATTTTTGTGACTATAATTTGGTCTCAGCTGACTTGAAAATTGCTCCGTGCCACAATAAAGTGTTTAAAGTTGATAATACAAAATGCAAAAAATTTGCAACCTCTGTATCTCAATTTGATTGTTTTGCATAGTTCATTTTTCTCCACTCCCAGGCACTAACATGAACTTTTCAGGTCTGACAACACAATGTACCTTTTCAGATTATAGCATCTACTCCACCATCCTTCAATCAAAGTTCTTTTGAAAGAACTTTGTTTCTTTTATTATATTTTAAATAAAGTGACATCTTTAGGGAAATAAGGAAACAAATGGGCTGTCTCCCCCATCTGTCTGGAAAAGTGCAAATCAAAAGTAAAGCAGAACTAATAAAATAGGAGAATAAAACAGGAAAAAGGACCATTGAAAAGTGAAATAGAAAATAATAGCTTTGTTTTTTAAAGTCAGCAAGAAGCTTGCATGTTGAAAGTGTATAATATGAAATGAGCCAGGTAAAATAAATATTTATTATTGGCTAACACAGAGTGAATTAACTGGTCATGAGTAAATTAACTGGTCATGCTGCACTTACCTGAGGTTATGTTGCATAATCAATCATGAAGAAGTGTTATTTGCCTTCTGCTTATGAGCCAATGGTCCCAATACTTATTTTAAAACTAAAATATTCTTTTTAAAATGAGGGGACTCAATGGCCATACTTGACTCTCACTGCAAAAAATTGAATAAAAGAAGTCTGTTGGCTCTGTTAATGCAAATTTCAAAATATTTTGAAGATAAACATTAGAGATGTTGGCATATAACAACAGAAAGAAACATGGCATTATCCCTCTGAAGCAACTCCATGGTTACTTTTATAAAGAAAATTATTTCACTCTTGTTAATTACTGGATACTATAAAAGTCAAAAGAGGCAATTAAAGTGTTATGTAAAGGGATGCATGTAAATGGTCTGTATTCCCTCTTTGTATGCTGAAAGATGGTCAACAGTCCCCTAAACCAGCATTTATATTGCATCATTTGGTGTCTTTTAGCATTTGTCCTGAAGTGATTTCTCTCCTAGGGGAACCAAAATTTCACTCGTCTGCCACCTAGAACCCCTTTGCAATGCTTCTCCAAGGCTTTGTGTTGTCCAGCTCTCCATGAGCCTGAAATTTTATGGAAAAAAGACAACAAACTTGATGAAGGGTCTGGAGTACAAGTCTGGGCAGGAGGGGGTTGGAGGTGCTTAGCCTGGAGAAAAAGAGGCTCGGGAATGACCTTATCACTCTCCACAACTGCCTGAAAGGAGGTTGTAGTGGGGGTCAATCTCTTCTCCCAGATAACAAGTGGTAAGACAGGAGGAAACAACCATCAAATTGTCTCAGGGCAGTTTTATATTGGATATCAGGAAAATTTTCTTCAATGAAAGGTTAGTCAAGCATTTGAACAGGCTGCCCAGGGAAGAAGAGTCATCACCCCTGGGGATATTTAAAAGATGTATAGATGTGGCACTTAGGGATGTGGTTTAGTGGTGGACTTGGCAGTGTCAGATTAACAGCTGGACTTGGCTCAGAGAGGGGCTCAGAGGTCTTCTCCACCCCAGAGGACTCTGTGACTCTAAGATGGAAAGGCCCCCAGGGACAGCCATACAGAAATCTGCTTTGCAGCACCTTAGACAGGCTGCATGGCTGAGACCAGCAATGGGTGCAGACACCACTGATGGAAAAGTTGTCCTGGCACCACCGTGAATCACCCCACAGCCCACAGGGTGCTCACACAGAGACAGATGTAACTGCAGGCACAATATCACACATTCCTGTGCAACACAGACATAGCGTCCCATCCTGCATCTCCTTCCAGAGGAATATTCAAGCATGATAGAATGAAGATTTTTCAGAAAGGACCCAAGATTTGGGGTTCCTCTTGAACATAACATATAACTGTGCTAAGCTCTCTCCTTCCCAAATTTGAAGTCTTTACAATTTACAATTTATTCAAGTCTTTTTCAATTTATCACTGAAGGTACGTATCAGACCTGATTCATTTTCAGTCTCTTGAGCTTCTTTACTAGTCACCTTCAGAATTTCAGCCTGTTGCCTACTTTTCTCTAGCTAAACAAACATATTCTGCACTCAGGAGCACAAAATGCAATTTGTGCTGACTTTACAATTGCTTAGGGCAAAGCAGTTTTGTCTCCAGAAAAAGAACTCCCAAAACCTTTGTAATGGAAACAAATATTAATGATGCTCAGGTCTTGGAGCAGTCTACCCTTCCCATGCCAAAGTATTCAGTTAAAAATTGATATATGCATGAGGCAATGGGAGATGATGTTGATAACAATTTAAAGCATTATTAAAATTTAGCTTGCTTCAATTAATAAATATAATGGATAATTGTATTATTTTGATTTAATAAGTACATATATAAATGCACAAGTGACAGTACTTGTAAAATATCAAAGAGGAATTCTGTTTTTCACAAATATAAATATTTCAAATAAGTTGAGAGGAACTGCCCATGTACTTACTAGTAAGCATGTGCACAAAGATCTGAGGAATGATTGCATAGTTGGAGGCATTATTTTCAGAAGGCAGCAAAGTTTTTTTAGATACAACCACTGAATCACCCTAGAATTTCAAGCATTTTATAAAAGCTAGTTAATTATACTTCTTGTTTACTGAACTATTAATCAGAAGAGCTCAACATCTTTTGCAGTAATTAATTAATTTTCTCTTCTGACACCACAGTGAGGTAGGAAAATGTTATGGTTCCCTCTTATAATTTGAGCAGTGCCTCTTTTCAGTGGTGCTGCAGTCTGTACTGCCTCCAGCAGCTGCCTCAGCAGCACACTGAACACTGAACACTACTCACTTGCCCTCTGCTTTTTGCAGGTGTTGGAACTTTTTTCAAGCAGTGATCTGTAAGAAAGTCAGAAATAGCACCTGACAGTGATGACTTTGAATCCCTGAGCTAACCAGTAGGAGAACATTTTTGCTAAAGAATGTTAACTAACTTGTAAGGCACTTCTTCACTCCCTTTATTAAAGTCAGCAACACCTTTATTAAAGTCAGCTTCAGACACTTAGCAGTCGCTGTTAACCGAGTGCATTGACACCAAGGTGAGCAGAAGGGTGGTGCTAACAGAGACAAGATGTGTTACAAAGGGAGCTGAGCCCTGTGAAACAGAGAAAGCAATTCCCCAGGAAGTGCTAATGGGTGAAAGACATGCCTGCATCCCAGTAGGTCCTGTGGTTGAAACCCTCCTGATAACTAATGCTGTGCTAATTAAATAAGATGCAGTAAGTTTATTGCCATGGTTATTATGTATCAGACACCACTTTTCTCAAAACTTATGCAAGAATTTCAAAGTACTGGTGAAAGTGTAGTTGGCATTCAAGCAATATAGGATGTACACAGGAAATTGTGTTGTGTTGGGCATTTGTGACAGAACAGGAATAGACATTTTCCTCTTAACCCTGCCTGCAGATACCAAAGGCATGAGATGCACACCTCAGTAGTTTTGGTTACTGGGTATTGTTCTTCAGCTGCTGGGCAGCATATTAGTGATATGTCTGATGTAACTTACAGGCAATGTGCCTGGTGCATCCACTCACCCCTGCTGGAACATCTTCAGGCAGGGCTTAGGGACTGCTTTACAGAAACCACCTTGATGACACTGCTAATGTGTTTCATTCTCCATTTGTCCCTCTGTGCAGTTTTCTACAGCTACCACTAAGGAATGCCAGCAGAATTTGGGAGATGAAAGGAAAAGCAATCTCTACATTCCTGATATTCCTGAAAATACTAGTCAATCACTTGCTTATCTTCTGCTGTTAGCTGTCACCACAGCTTCTCTTAGGCAACTTTGTAGGGAAAGGGCAGAAAATCTGACTTGTCTCACCTCATAAAATAGCAGGTCCTTGTCTTCTAACTTCTGTCCAAGGTCACAGACAGGGAATATTTGCTAAGAGTTAGCCAGTAATCCTCTCAGAGATAAGGATTCCCTCCTGCAACTGAATACTACAGGGGTTTCAGCAGAAGAGGATCTCATCTGCTTTGTCTCCTCCATTTTTCCATCTTCCAAGAAGGGAGCCATAAAAATAGCCTTGGATGCTTACAGAAATCCTTTGAACATTTCTGGGAGTCAATGGCTGATATGATCCAAGACTCTGTGAAGAAGAGAGAAAGTGTTCCTGGGGTGATGTCAATCAAATATCTTTAGAAATAGTGGCTTTGGCTCATGGCCAGCACAGGACAGAGTCTCTATCCATGGCCCACTTAGATGGGGTTCATTGTTCAAGGTTGTCACATACCTTTCTCCACTCTTTTTTTAATCAAACCAACTCTGAACAATTGATACGTTTTTCTTGCAAATACAGAATGGCATCTATTGAGGCATCATTGATGAATGAAAGGGACTTCTTTCTCTTCACATCCAAAGATATACAAAGCCAGATAGAAAAGATTATGCTATATATATATATATTAAAAAATAGAAAAAGCAGTTGGGGAAAAAAGATCTATAAGTCTGTTTTGGAGCTTGACCCTCACCAAGTTCAATCCTAGCTCTGCTGCAATTTCTTTTAGGTCATGAAGAATTCTACTGCATGAAGAATTTTCTAAAACCTCTCTTCCATCAAGCCATTTACTTTAATTTCAGAGAAATAATTTAAAAGGTTCTTAAGAGTAGAAACTTATTCTGTGTGCATTTACTAAGTCAAAATACACCATATTAATGCAAAAATAGACCTATAAATGTTGTATATATGTATGTGTATATGTATAAAGATATGAAAATAGATATAATAAATAAAAATCACCCCTCTATTTCATGATGGGTATTCCAGTCCGAACACTCTAACACTCTGCCTTTCTTAAACTCTCCACTTTGAATTCAAAGAGGAAAAATGGAATTGCATTTCTTTTCAATTGTAAAGCTTATTCAGCACCTTTGGTTCCAGAGATGGGATTGGTACTTTGTCAGAAGCTCACACTAAAAATGCTTCATCAACAATGCACTGTTCCCTCCTCCTGCAGTGTAACTGCTCTTCAATTTACTGAAACCTGAAGGTGATTCACTGGGAAAAGAGAAAAAATCACCTTGTCTTGACAGTTATTCATAACCCTAAAGATATAGGGACAAATCCAAAGAGAACTTAAGGACCTAAACCAGTCATTTGAAGGACTGAGCTACAAAGATACAAAAGTACTGCACTGCAGTCACTTAAACTGGAATTATCTACATCTCCTCAGTGGCAACAAGGACATGTAAGTATACTGAAAATCTGCAATAGGCTTAATTGTGTATTCTTTGAACCTGACTAACTGTGTTAAATATTCAGATCCTCCTTCTATAATTCACCTGAGTGTGTTGTAGAGAAAACTAGCTTGTGATTAAAAATAAAATTAATACTTAATACACAAAATCAATACTATTACTCTACTACTTGTATTTAACCTGACAAGCTATATGTTTTGTTTTTCAGCCAGTAAGATTCATGACTTAGCACAAAATATCTTCACAGAATTTACTGTTTCTACATCATCTGAGCACTTTGTTGCACAATTCTTAGAGAAATGTATGTGCCTGCATAGATATCAGCCTGTAATTAATTAATAAGTTCTTTTTTGGTAGGATGAATCAAAAAATGCAGCTTAGAAGGAAGATATATATGGCTATTTCAGGGCCTTGATAAAGGAGGATTGCTTTGCTTTGCATTTGCTCCACAACAGACATGCACAGCAGAAGAGGTGCCCAAACAATTGTGAGAAACTCAGTTGTGAGAAACTCAGTTGTGAGAAATTTCTATTTCTCTCACCAGTCTCCTAATGTTCTCTCTGCCTGAACACACCTGTAGCTGGATATAAACTCTGTATTGTGACATAGCCTCTCAACAAGTTTTCCACAAGGAGACCTTGTTCCTGTGTTTAAATCCTCACACTGGCTGTGCATGTTTAGGCTTAAGATGATTGTTAAATCCCTGGCTGAAGAGAATTTGTGTCTGGTTCACATCACTGCTCTTCAGGAGGCTTGAACTCATCAGTTATTCAACTCATCTTTTTTCAAGGTCTTTCCAAGGTCCTTCCAGCCTGATTTCCTTGCCTGACTCTTCTGTCCATCAAAGATGATGCCCTCCAAGACACCTTTTTTAGGAGATTACTCAGTATCCATGCTGAAAACACCATGGAGGCATGAAGCCAACTTGTTCTGTCACCACTCATTCTGTGAAGTGGGAGCACAGAGTTTGGAAGACACTTTATCCACACACTTTATTCAGGGGCAGAAACACATGGCTCTGGGAAGGAAAGCAATTCTTCAACTCCTCCTGTGCCTGGATCACTGGGCTGGGAGGGCAGTCACCCCATCTGCAAGAGGTTGGTGCAGGCAATGTGTCCAAGCCTTCCCTCTACAGTGCACCGAACACCTCTGGGGGAAGACTTAGCACTTTATGGAAACACTGATTTTCTGGGACAAGAACTCAACAGGAAAAGGCCCAAATTCAGCACTCTGCTGGAAATGCCATCTATTGAGTAGAAGCTACTCACAAAAGTTAGTATTTTCCAAGGTTAGATGGCACAGCAGATGCTTGTCTGCACCTTCAGTTGAAAGCACAGATTAGGGGTTTATGAACAGGAGAGTGACAGAACCATTGTGAGAGCTCCAAACACAGGTAGTTCCTCTGTAAACAGTACCCTAACAAAATCCACTTTGAGTCTTGTTGAAGTTTGGTCCTGTACTTGTAGTCTGAGAGTGTATTCAAAACACCTCATGCACTTGACTCTGTTTGCAGCCATCAGCCAAATTAGCACCATAAAGTAGTCTTTTTCTGGGAGTTCTGGTTTTGAATTATAACAGAAATGTGTGCATGTCCAGAGTGTCACTCAAGAGTATCAAGTTTTGGCTGTATTGTTTCCAGGATGAGCCTGTTGTTTGCTGAAAAAAATGACAATGCTGTCTGAGGATCTGGTTTTCTTTCCAGGATCTTTGGGCCACCTAAACTGCTATCACCACCAGTAATTAGAAAACTGGTTTGCAGGCCACTGGATGCAGTGGATTGCATAGAATTGGTTGGCAGTGGGAGGAGAGAGTAGGAACAGCAGACTGAGAGGCTACAACACAACTCAAGACCGTGACAGGACTGTGGACAAGTCAATACAAACTGGTCAAGTGCTGGTCACCCTTGATACCTTCAAGATGCCTACATGATCCTACTGTCTCACTGAAGCATCCTTTTTATGGTAGTTTTTTTGCTGCCTGATGACAAGTTTTCAACAGAAAGATGAGTTTCAGGTGAGGGTTGGCCTGGGAGCTAAATTTTGAAACCACTGTGCCTGAAGGGGAAGTCAGACTTGGCTTTCCTGCTTCCTAGGGGAGCACTTGAAGCATCAGGCTATTAGTTACAGTGAAATATTGCAGAAACACTGCAGCCAGCTTCCCCCATATTCCTGTCTTATCCACAAAGTCACAAAGTGACTGACCTGTCAGAAAGATTCCCATACAGTTCACACTGTTTCTGGGTGTCCTATTAACTGAACTTAGAGCATTTGGGAAAGACAGGCAGATCCATATTAGCTATAAGGTAGGCAAAATGTGGCTGGATATGAAATCACTTTAAACCCCCTCAAAACACACAACACGACACAGCTACTACTAGAAGAAAGTATCAGGTGAAGTTCAGTATCCTAGGTGCATACACTGGGAAAAGTTAATCACCATTAAGCCTATGGCAGAAGACAGTTTTAATGGTTTAATTACAGTTAATACAGCAGCTTTATTGATAAGTAACACACAGTTCACAAAACAAATAAAAGAAAAATGCTCTGTGAGTCACTGGCTGGCCCTCCTTAAAATCCCATACTGTGATCCTTCATTTTTAGTACTGTCTTTATTGTCACTAATATAAATAATTTGCTTTCATAAAGGTTCCAGAATTTGGCCCAGAATAACACTATTGTAGACCAAACAACAAGGTTGGGTTTACTTCAGCAGTGACATTAGAGATGGACAATTCACTAAAAGACACAGGGGAAAAATACACAAAGAAAGTAAAGACAACATTTTATTTGTGCTGAGGTAGCTTGCCTTATTGTGGCTGATATCTCAGTCAGCTGAGATATTTGCAGTTTGTATAGTGACATTTTTCAGTTTTATTGAGTTTTTAAACAGTAGGAACAAGGAAATAGCAAGCAGCATCATTTACATGCCAGAGCACATCCAGCTTACACCGAGCAGCAGCAAATGGCAGCAGTTACAGTTTGAGCAGCTGCACAGAACCCAGAAGCTCCATCAGTCACCTGAGCACTGCGAGTCGTGCAAGCACCAGGACAGTGATGCTAAAAAGTGACTGGCAAGGAGGATTTGTGGTTTCATGTGAGCCCTCTCCTGACAAGGGAGAAGGATGCTTGCCAGTAGTGAAAGGTGCATCACTAGACGGAGAAGTGGGTATTGGCAACAGGTTCTGCTGGCGAATGGATCACACCCATCACTGCTGCCCTCCTCACACCATTTACGGATTGTGATTTTGGCCATCAGAGATGGGCTACACAGCTCTGCTGGCCACTGGAACGGGAAGGTGCTGCTGGGTCTCTTCAGGCGCTGGGGAAGATTTTGCCTCAGTTTATGGTCAAGACAGGTTCAATCACAGGTGGGCCCTAAAAGAGACTAAACATGCCCCATGACAAAACAAACACACTTTTAAAATCGACAGCTGACATCTAAAGAATTAAAAACCCAATGTGTCTTGCAGCTTCTATGACTTACTGGAGGAGAAGAAAACTGAAATTAAAATAAAACAAAAAAGCACTAAATTTTACCTCCTTGCTTATTTTTATGCTTTGTGCTAAGGAAATGGTGCAGCTCATATTAATTTAGTAGAATTAGCATCCACAGTGTCTAAGCAGTAGGACAAGCATATGCAATTACATCTGACTGCAGAATAAGAGCACACAATCTTTTTTTCCTCTCTTCTTTATGTTAAAGAAAGAGCTGAAATTTTAATTAATTTTTTTTTTTTTTTTAGTGCTAGCGAATTTTTGCTGTTTGAAAAACTACATAAATGGTTACAAATGAGCCATCGTAACTTTTTTTCTCAGGCTAAGCTGATTTCTGGTAGCAATTCTGGATAAGACAGATGGAAATGGTAAAGTTTACTTTCAAAATTTAGATGTAAGCATTGTTATGTGTCTAAAACCTCCTCTTTTCCTTCTCTACTCCTTAAAAACATCTCTTCATTCAGGTGCATTACAGAAACAAATTCAAAAATTGCTTATTCATGTAAATATGCATATCAAACAGCTTATATGATTACTATAGAACAACTACTGAGTTTACTTGCAAATTACAGCTAAAAATTAAGATGAATTCTTAAAAAGAGATATTACCATTCCCTATGGCTAATTCTAAAATAAATAAAATAAAAAGTGCTGGATCAATTTTTGAAAGGTTAAATAGTCAAACAAGTTTGATGACATGTTTGAAAATCCACACTTAGACTCCTGCTTAGGAAACTGAATTGGAAATTTCCCTAAACTTGCAGCAATTACTGATTGCTCTTGGACTACTACTAAAATAGAAGTAGTACCTTTTGGTATTTTTGAACATATGCTTTTGATCCATATCTGAATCAAGAAATTCTTTGATGAGAAGCAGTGGAGGAAAGATGTAACATAGTCAGATTTTAAACCTCATCATTTATTCCACATATTATTAATTCTTATGCTACAATATCCATTTCTCTGAAAGCAATGACACTTTGAGAACTCAGACATCTTTTAAAGCTCTGGATGGTCAGTGGGTTTTGCATGGGAATTATCTGAAGGATTCCAAAGGAAAGGGGACCTTTGTCATGCTGGTGAGTGTAAGGAGTGCTGAGCAACCTACCCAAAAGTATCCAGTCCATCACCATCCCTGCAGGACAGGCCTTTGGGAATTACTAGTACCTCACTCCAGATTTCAAGATCAAAAGCACCATCAGGATCCCCACACACACACAGAGAGTGTAGCTGATGCCATTACTTGTTTTGTTATTCCACTCAATATTGGGTAAAAAAAAAAAAACCCACAGCTAGAAATTCTATAAGTTGCCAAGTTGGCAGAACACTACTCATAGGTGCACTGCCATCTTCTGGGAGATTTTATTCAATTTTTAGTCAGATGCATTTGTCACTTAGTCCAGTCTCTATCCAGTGAAGATGTTGATTTCCAGTTAGCCACTAGTACAGCTCAAAGCTTTGTATTTTGATTTTATGATCTCTTGCTTGAGTCAGCACTAAGAAATAATCACAGGCACAAACTAGAGTTATGAGCACTAATGCACCAGACTGCTTAGAAAAATATCTCTCATGGCCACAAAAGTCAAAAGATCACTGTAAAACACTATTTTCAAACAAAGTGTTTAGAATTTTTAACTAGTGGATCTCCTATCCAACAAACCAAAGGAAAACATAAGAAAGTATTCACATCCAGCCAGAGATTCATTATGACTTTGAGATATATTAGCTAATCTTAAAATAATTGAAGTTATTTTTCTTGATGATACACAGTGACCCTCTGGAGAAAGGTGTTAATGTACATTCTTGGACATATCAGTTGTAAATCAGCTTCATGAAGGGGTGTGTGCCTCTAAAAATATTTTAATTATGGTAACAAAAAGTATGGATGTCTCAGATGAAAAGCAAACACTCCAGTCTTTTGAAATTTTTTTTCTCAAAATAATTCTGTTCTTTTCTTTTTTTTTTTAGAGAATGTAGAAAAACACTGCCCAAAATATCTTGCAGAAATCACATTAATCTGTAAAATCTTTAAAGCTAATGCATACCAAGTCTCCCCTTTACTAGGCAGGCTACAGTAGGTCAGTCTGTCAGCCCTGCAGTGGAGATGTAAGGAAAGAGAGAAAAGAAAATTTTACTCCATCCTATCAGGTAAGTAAAAGTTATTAAGTGAAACAACCTATTTAACAAACTTAAAATATCCATTTTACTTAGCCTCAAAACCTTTTAGTAACAATATATCTTGTTGCTTATACTGATAAGCAATGGACACCCCAGTTACTATCAGCAATACCAAAGAAAAACAAAAAATGTATTACGGTCTGATTCATTTATAATCACCAAGCTCACCAGGTTTCTTAACTCCTACTCCTTCTATCTCCTTTAGCCATAGGCTGGATGTTTGTCAGGTGAGTTAGAAGGACTGCCACTAGCTACTGCTGAATCTCATACCTGCTCCTCAGGCTCACGAGCCATGCCCAGGGCAGTTCAGCAGTCACTGCACTCAGACTCAGCCACTCCAACAGGAATTGCACTCATCAAAACAGTTCTTAAAGGAAATGCCTTGTCTTGAAGTGAAATGAAATGTAGCATCTAGTACATCTGATAAATGCTGGTAAGCTCAGGACAGGATGCAAAGGTCCCAGAGGGGTCAGTGACTGCTCCTCTGCCACCAGCTCATCACAGGCTCTGACCAGGAACAAGGTCTCATTTGTTTAGTGGCTGGCTGCTGCCAGCTGCTTTTTCCATGTCTTCACGAAGTCTGACCTCCAGAGAAGCTCAACTGGGGTCTCTGTCCTGTGTTTTGAGGGCAAAAGTTAATTACAATCAATTAGGCTACAATGATGGTGTCTAATGAAAGCGTCCCAGTCACGAACCTTCAGACTTTCTGTGACCAAGAATATCTGTGATGTTCAGAGATGTCAACTAGAGGTCTGTTCCAACCCCTGCTTAGCCAGCAACTTACTTTGACAATTTTGTTCCTAAAAATGGGAGTCTCTGGGAAGATCACAAAGATGAGTGTTAACTAATGGAAAAGGCTGCCAGATCCAAATATGAAACTCTTGTAAAATACCTTCTTATTCTCTGCTATTATCTACACAGTCAAAAGAACCTTGCAAAGAATGGCATAAAGAGAAGTTCACTGATAATATCAGGAATTAAATCCAACATCAGTGTTTCCAAGGAAAGCTTATGCACACAAATAGGAATTCACTGAAGGAGGCATGTTTCCCTGAACAGTTATTCTGTGCCATAAATACCCTCCAGAAAAATTAGAACCAACAACTCCAGTTGAGAAGTACCAAAGTCTGTTTTGGGAATGGTAGAGGACTGGAAGGAGTGGATTGTGATGCACAGAAATGAAATTATGATCTAAGTGTCCATGCTCACTCATGTCAAATAAAAATGAGACAATTCAATCTGAAACTGGGACCAGATGCATTTCCAAGATCCAAGCAGGTTTCCAGGGCTGCAAATGAATGGAAATAATTTGCTGACCAGATAAAATCAAACCATTGTTTTGTCAAAGCCAGCTGTCAAAAAGTAACAAAGTAAACAAAAATTGTATTTTTCTAATGCTGATAGAGCACTGTTATCCACACTCTCTCAGGAAAGAAAAAAAAAAAAAAAACCAAAAAAAAAAACACCCCAGAAAAAAAATTAAAAGTATTTAGGGACAAATTTCATTAAAAGATGGATATAGAAGAGTAGTAGATCTGGTTTTGTTTCCCAGACAGTATTACAGGAAGCCATAACGCCCTTTCCTGGAAAGGCCAACGTGTCTTATGGGACAGCTTTAATATTCTCCTCTGGTGAGAGAAGATGTAGGAACCATGATGGCCTGGAACTCAGGACCTTTCCAAAACCAAATTTACAAACACTTTCCATCCACAGGGATCAGAAACAGAAGGACTGGAGTGGTCATTAGTATAGGGATTCTTAAAATGACCAAAGCTATGACTACTCGGGCTCCTCACCCCTCTTGGTTTCATCTGTAAATCTGTGATGGTCTTTGTACCAACAGTAAAATTCAAGTAGTTTTTCTACTGTAGGTGGCAGCTAACAAGAAAAGTTCTGAAAAGACTGCAGTTTGTAAAATAATTACAAATTGATTTTCTTCTTCATGGACAATTAACTCCTGATATCACTCTTTGGCTCCAGACTACACATGCCACTCTGAAGAGTTTACAGAGGAAGAAGTGCTTGAACAACTCTCTCCATCACCTCACTCCAGAACCTCTGCCCTTGCACCTTGCCCTCCTCTCAGCTTCAGCCTGGCAGAGGCTTTGTCCTGGCCTTCCCAAAACTACCCACCAGCTTTCAAGCGAGACCTCCTCTGGCTGGGAGCTACACAGCTGCCTTTGCTCACCAGTGACCTCCAAAGAACAAATACACAGCTCATTCCCAGCCTGGGAGGAAAAGTCCTTCCCTCTCATCCTGCCAGAGAGCTCAGACTGGGCTGTAGATTGTGTTTTTCTTTGAGCCCAAGTCCATTTGAAGTCCATAGACTTGTGTTGCCGAGAGCAGGACATCTGTCTGTCCTTCACAGCCACCACAGCTTCAGCTTTCTAGTGTGCTAGAATATTTCTTATGGAGAGGTCAGGAAAAAATAAAGATGTTTTCATACAAAGTATTCTTAATTATTCTAATGCCTACAGTATTTATTAAAGATGTACATTCATTTGGTACACAATGAAAATTCTGGGGTTTAAGAATTATTTGAGTAACACCTACCTGAATATGTCAAGAGCTGAAAATGAAGCATCAAAAATCATTAGATACTTAAGCAAAAGAAGCAGTGTATGCTTTGCTGGAATTTGATGTTATATTGTAAATGGCTTTCCAATATTCATTAAAGGAAAAGTTTTATTACTGAATAGGAATAGATGCTGGAAAAAATAGTTTTTTCTTTACACCTTCAGAAATTGGAAAGGATATTTTAAATGTTTACAAAGGCATGGACTGGAATACAGTTTCACAGTTTCTAGTGAACTAATCTAGAACAAAAATGATTGCTCACTTTCCCACAGGAAGAAATCCTTATGTTTCACCCATGCTCCCTTTCCTGCATGATTAACGGGTACTTCAGAACCAACAACAGATGACCTCCAGTAACCATTCACAAGAGGCTAAAGTCATAAATAGATACAGTCTTAAAAACGTTTATCTAAAAGAAAAACAACTCTCAAATCAGCTGAGCAACATGATAGGTTTGCTTGACTCTGCTTGACTTAAGGATTGACTCTTCCCACAGCTTAGAGTCTATGCAGTTTTCTCAGATAATTCATGCAAGAAAAGCAATAAAAGATCTAACAACTAAGAAAAACAAATCAGATACAGTTATAAATATCTATGCTGGTAATGAATACAAGCTGGTTATATTTCACTGAGAGCAAAAAATAAAATTACAGAAAAGCTTTATCATGACTTTCAAACAGTAGTGCCGAGTGCATTATTAAGCTCAGATCTCAACATTAACAGAAAACTCATTTGTATCAGAATCAACAAAGACTATATAACATAAATATCTATTAATAATAAGCAACTACACCAAAGACATGGATAAATATAGCAAAAGACTATAAATAAAAAAGACTGCATATAACTGCCCAAACAGGCAAAGTTAAATCTTATTAATGCCTGAATGAAATGAAAGTTACCTTCTATCAGCACAACATTCTCTAAAAGTTAGGAAGCACCTAGAAATGCCTCTTGTGGGTACCAGCTGTCCCCTGAAGAGGCAATCTATCCCCAGAAGCTGTATTCCAAGCAGATCTGTATTTTCAGTTTTTCCCTTAATTCTATGATTGTTGTGGTGACAAAGCAGAGTTCAAAGGTTTGCACTGCCCCATTAATTCACTCTGGGCTTTATCCTGTTGCCAGTAACTCACATGTCAGGGTTGCTGGCTCTTTTCTCCTTTATCAAAGCGAGGCAGGAAGTAGATCTGCACAGGCAGGTGTTGTGAGTGTGGCCTCAATTTGGTTTGACAGAGAAGGGGAAAAGAGTAGGGGAAGGATGGGGACCTTTTAGAAATATCCTCCTCTCCAATTAAGGTGCCATGTATGTATTCCAGCTCATCTGGAAATTAACTGAGCAAAAAAACTGCCCAGGCTCGGTGATTCACAGATTAAATACTGGCTGGTGGGACACAGATGGAATTTATTTCACTGATGCTTGTGGAAGGAGCTAAACAGGTAGGTAAAGGACAGAAGAGTAAGACTGTCATGTCCCTGACTTTCTTCTGTTCATCTTTCACATTCAAACTTTAGAGGCTGCTTGAATTTAAACCATGGATCTTGAAGCTTTTTAGTACCTAAGATAATTAGGTGGCACAGGTGACGTCAGATGTTAAATACAATCATCATCTATACAGTGAATGATGAAGGTCTGCAAACCGCAGATGTCTGGCATCTATTCAGGAATTAATTGAAGTATTTTGTTGAAAATCACAGGAGACTCAGTGCAAAGTTTAATGATTATGTAGCTGGCACTCTTCAAGCACATTTATGGACTGGCTGATGAACACGTCAAACAATATAAGATACATGAATTTACACAAAACATAGCAAAGAAAGTTAGGTCCTGACTTTAAAATTAAAATGGTTACATTCCACAACCTTGAAACTAGATTTGAAGTAAGTTCTGTGCTTAGAAGTAATGGAAAAAGTAATAATTTCCTCTAAGGAAAGAATTTAACTCCTAAGGATAAAATGTGGCTTATATTTCTGCTATCAGCACACTAATTCAAACTGTATCTGAAAAATAAAGAAAGTATGGGAAAAAAAACTGTCCATCCTGACTTAGGAAAAAGAGATTTCACAGAACTAAATGGAGTCAAGGAGTTAAAGGACAGGGGTTCAAAACACTTGAGGGGATAAAAATGTAAACTGACGTATTCAAAAGAGCCCAGGGAAATTAGACTTTTGTATTCAAATACTGTCAGAAAACAAATTTTTCTGTTGCCATGGAAATTGAAACAAAACCAAAAACCCATTCACAATCACAATGGAAGGGCAGGATTTGGAAATTTCCTCTGGAAGAAAGCTTCCAGGAAAAAAAAAAAAAAAAAAAAAAAAAAAAAA
>NW_024531044.1:191899-428070 GCF_017590135.1 Pyrgilauda ruficollis
GTTTTGGAAAATTCCCTCGGGAAAAAAGCTCCAAAAAAAAAAAAAAAAAAAAAAAAAAAAAAAAAAGATTAATTCAGAGCCATAAAAATACATGGCTTCTGGCAGATGAAAAACATACAGGTAAGGCTCAGGATTTCCTTACCTCTATTTACATAATTAAAATGTTAAAAGTTATATGATAACAAGTAAACTATAAAAAATTTCACACTACTACATGCAAATATGGGCATGATAAATTGAACAGATCAAAAAGAAAGGGATTGCACTTTAACTATTAAAATCAGAGAGGAAATAGGATTATTTGTGATTCCTTACAACAGTGCTGAGGGCAAGATAAATCGTGTGTGTAATGCTCACATACCAAAAATCATCCATACCAAGAAAAATTAGGTAAATACATTGAAGACTGGTAGTAGCTGTAGAATCTGCTCTCATGGCAGATTGTCCCTGTGCTCCATCATGCTCTCAAGGACCATTTTACTGAGTAAAAAATAATTTCACTTTTTATTGACAGGTATCCCCACTTTTATCCTCAAAAGTCCTTCTTCCTTCCCCATGAGAAAATCCTGGCCCATACCACATGAACCCCGCCCTTTGAGGCCAAGACCGAGTCACAACAGCAATGCAATGTACAAGGCTGGGTCCCATCATCCAACTGTTTTATCCTTGGCACAACCCAAGTTCCGAGGCCAGGAACACCTCTGGACACAGGGAGGTAGCCCAGTCAAGTCCTTACTGAATCCACAGTCAGACCCTCAGTGCAGCACATTTTCCTACCCCCAATAAACTGAAAAATTATGCAAGTCATAGGTCAGACTCAAGGGTACTGGTCAGAGGTCTTCTCCAACCTCACTGATTTTGTGATTCTGTAATTTGGACTGCTGCCACAAGTGTGGAGTCACTGAAAAAAAGAGCTGAGTCTCCATCAACAAGACAGTGATCCAGGGCCTTTTCAGCTGCTCAGGCTCACACCTCTCTTCTCCCACTCAGCAGAGAATAATTATTGTTATTCTAAACCTGGGTCATGGAAGCAATCTGCTCTACCTTTACACAGATTTGGATCAGCATGACTGGGATAGTGAGCAGCTGGAGCTGGGGCCCAGCAAGGAGCCCCCAACCAGGAGGAATTCTTGAGCCACTTCTACCACCAGCCCTTCATCTTCATTCTCCTTGGCTTGAGCTTTGTGGTCTAAACAGTACAGGAAAAAAACACAAACCTATAATTTTCTTGCAAAAGGCTTTCATATACAACAAGATTACTCTTACTGCCCAAGCCTTCTCTTCTCTAGATTAAACAGCATGAATTAAGTAACAATATTATAACATTCCCTCTTGAGCTGACACATCCATTTAAGAACACTACAGTTCACCAGCCATTAAGCAGTTACTGGTTGGTGCAAGTTTATTTTCTGAAGAGTACTCTATTCAAAACATACTTGCTAATTATTGCAGAAGAACACACATACCCATTTGTAATTATTACTTAAAAGAAACAATGAATTTCCCTCTGATCAGCCTTCAGTTAGATTCCCATCAAAGTAGTCATATGAACAGATGGGGTCCAACAGGCTTTTCATGTGTATTCTTTTTTTATGCTTTGTAATGAAGCTCTCCCTCATAAACTTGTTAAAATGGACTCATTTCCTTTACCAGGATGTGATTTTCTGGTAACTGCTTTTCATTTTCTGCCTTGAACAAAGCAGATAATTCATTTCTCTTCACCAATAACCTGAGTGATTGGTAAAGTGTCACGCACATCAATGGATCCATGACAGCAATCATGGAAGTGACAAAGATTTTACTTTTTTTTCTCTGACTTCTCCAAGGAAAATAAGCATTTTCCAAAGAATACAGCCAAAACCAGATGAGAACAATTTTTTTTGTGAATAGAAAATTCATTGAAAAAAGCTGTGACAGAGAGAGAAACTTTATATCTGAATGCAACCCAGAGCTGGTGGGAATATTCTACAAAACAAACAAACTGAACAAAAACAAAACAAAAAAGGCAGGAGGAAATTTGGAACAGTGCATATTTCATTGTGAAATTTTCTGAGAGTTTCTTGTTTCCAATGATGCTGAAATCTTGCATTTCAACATAGTCTAAAAAAAATTTTTTTTCATTGTGAAACTTTTTTTTTTATGTCAAACCAGTCTAAGTTTAATTAGATGCAAAAGAATTAACTCCTCCAAATCAAATGAAACATTGAGTCAAAGTAAAAAAAGCTCAAAGGGTCTTAAATTACAGATTTTTTTTTTAATTAGTTTGTCCAGCAACCAAGTAAAAAAAGTCTATTGTTTGGTGTAATCAATTATATTATTTTTTTATGTAACTATGACAGGACAGCACAGGAGACAATGACTTTTCTTCCTGCTCAAACTAGTATGTTTTCCTTTTTTTTCACAGACATTTCATTAAACACAGTTCATGTTAAATAACTTGGGCAAAGCAAAAAACAGTTCTTCCAAAAAGCATTCTTTCCACTTCTGTACACCTAAGTCAGAATTTTCCCAGTGATGAGGACTTCCCTGCCCCACTTTGGACCACCACACACCCCTGCAAGGGACGGAGTGCACAGACTGAGATCACTGCCACCCTACATAGCCCGAATGTCAGAAAGAGAGGCAAAAGACGTGACAGAGGCCAGAAGTGTGGGGTGACAGAATGGCTGGCACAGGACCACACGGAACTTCAGGCAGGGCTGCAGTTTTGTAGCCCTGAGCTGTTCCACCGCGGGAAGATCCTTGATCCAGCCCGGATCTGTCGCGATGCTCCCAGCCCGCTGTATTGCCATGCCCACTGTGGTCTCTTCCTGCTGGAAGCAGGATTGGCTGCTGATCCCTGCAGGACTCTTGTTCCCAAATGACCACAACAAAACACTTAGTGCCCACGTTCCCAGCAATGAGCTGCCTTCACAACGTCAAAGAAAACTATTAATTAAGGTGTCAAAACCTGACAAGATTGATCACAGAGGTGGTTTCCTCCATGCTGAGCTGTCTCAGACTCCAAATTCCTTTTTCAACTATACCTTTCAACCACTTAATTAACAAGTGGTTCATCATCCGACTTGCCAAGAAAAAGGAATCTCAATCTCCACAAAAGGAGTCAGAGAGAGAAAAGAGTCAGCAATTTTTTTTTTTACTTTTCCTTATGTTTATGTTCAAATGTCTATATAGTTTCTTTTTGGATGATTTCACCAAACAATGATCACTTTGATAACTGTGGAATTAATTGGCCATGACAGTTACTATTAAAATATTTTTGCTTGCCTTTTTGCATCACGAAGAAGCCAAGCATTTTTCTTCTCTTTTTCATTTTAATCCAAAAATAAACAATCAATCAGCCCATGTAAGGCCTATTCAAATTTTTTTTTTTTTTTTTTTTTTTTTTTTTTTTTTTTTGTATGGTGGACTAGATTTTTGATGGGGAAGTCATCTGCATTTTAAAGGAATGGGACACTGAAATTATATGCAGAAGAACAGGATTTTAGCAATACAAAGCATTTCTTCTGACCTTATTCCACTTACCCCTTCTTTTAGTTTGCTGAATAGCTGGGAACATTGGATGGATTATAAAGCCTGGCACGTGCTGCATGCATAGAAGGGGAGTGTTTGTTGCCAAAGCGGCCTTGGATGCAAAGAAGTACAGAAGCAAAAGGAAAACAAAGACCACAGAGTGAGCTAGACTGTTCCCTTCCCAAGACAAATTTATCTCCCAGGTTACATTCCACAGCAGTTTATCCATTCTATAATGACCACAAGAAGGGAGAAAACACTTTGCAAAAGCCATTCTAAGACATACAGCCCTTTTACTTCCAAGCACAAGTGCAGGCTGGGCAGAGACTGGATTTAGAATAACCCTGAGGGGAAGGACTTGGGGATGTTGATGGATGAGAAGCTCAGCGTGACTCTGCAATGTGTCCTTGCAGCCCAAAAAGCCAGTGGCATCCTGGGCTGCATCCAAAGCACTGTGGGCAGCAGAGGGGGAGAGGAGCTCTGCTTCACTCTCATGAGGCCCCACCTGCAGTGCTGCATCCCGCTCTGGGGTCCCCAGCAGAGGACATGGACTGCTGGAGCAGCTCCAGAAAAGTCTACAAGGATCATCAGAGGGCTGGAGCACCTCTCCTATGAAGACAGAGAGAGCTGGGTTGTTCAGCCTGAAGCAAAGAAGGCTCAAAGGTGACCTTAATTGTGGCCTTGAGCAGTCAAAGGGGAACTGCAAGAGAGCTGCAGAGGAACATTTTACCTGGGCATGTAGTAACAGGACCAGGGAGAATGACTTTAAACTGACAGAGGGTAGATTTAGATTGGATGTAAGGAAAAAATTCTTTACTATGAGGGTGGTGAAACACTTGCACAATTTGCCCAGAGAACCTGTGGATGTCTCATCTCTGGCAATATTCAAGGACAGACTGGATGGGGCTTTGAGCAACCTGGCTTAGTGGAAGTTGTCTCTGCCCATTGCAGGGAGTGGGAACTGGATGATCTTTAAGGTCTCTTCCAACCCAAACCACTGTTTGATTCTCTAAGGGAGTTGAAGAAAGGAAAAGCTTCAAGACATGGAAGATTTTCCAACAAAGCATCTTTGCAGCATGTCCTCTCTACAGACATGGCTCTTGCCATCAGCCCCTCTTTACTACTTCAGCAACCTTACAGTTGCCCTCATTACATCTCTTGTCTGTTTTCAGGTCTCAGGAAGTATTTTAACACTTGGAAAAATGGGCTTTGGACTGAGAAGGACATTGTGGAGAGGGGACAGAAGGCTCTGCAGTCAAGGCAGCAGAAATACACTGGTGCAGAGATGTCTTCTTCTCACCCATCACCTGGACCACGGAGCACAGCTGTGTCCACATCCTGCCCACAGATCCCCTACCCAAGTCCCCAGATTCCTTCAGTGCTTATTTTCATAGGGAATCTCAGTGGCCCTAAAGGCTCTTGGAACTCTAAAGCTTGTTGTGTTCCCATTCTTTCCCAGTCATAACTCCTATGACAAGGCAGAAAAGCCAGGTCAGTATTTGCTTTCAAGGAACACCTGTGTTTTATAAACCCTTTCCAGATATCATAAATCCTCTTGGATTAATTGACACATTAAATGGAGAACACAGATGTCTTCAGCAGGTAACAACACAATGAAAGCAGGCCAACAAAACCCGGCAGTTCTGCTGCAAGTGCCTTTGGCAAAGCCCCACAGTCCCAGCTGCCTGTTCTCCCTGCACACCTCTGGAATGCAGCAGCTCCTGGGCAGACCAGCAGAGGTTACCTTTGCTGACAGGCAGCTAAAAGCCTGCACAATAATGCTCTGACAGCTGTCCAGTCAGTCTGTCTAAGGCTAGGTATATGAAATTCCAGAAGCACTAGACTCCCATTTAGAGTCAGCCTAAGAGCCAAGAGTACATTACTACACCAGAATATGCAACTAGAACAGAACCAGATTAACACCTGAATTTTTATTAACCTTTCATTCACTGAACACTGCCAGAACTTTAGCTTTGGGGCTTGAGATACATTAAATGTGCCATACTAATGGGTAAATTTTTATGTTGCTGAGGAATGCTTCCGATGCATTTTTAAATTCACTGTCAAAACTGAAATACTGAAATCTAACTTTTCCTTCACATTCAGTGGCCTAAAATAAATCTACAGATAAAGACTGTCTATTATTTATTTTGATTCTTCAGTCAATTAAAAAAAAAAAAACAGTGCAAAAGTGTGTGATTCCAAAGGCAAAAGCACAGAATATAAAAATAAATTGTAAAAACTCCACACACACATACCCCCCACCCCCCCTCCTACCCACCAGCCAGCTCTCTTTCTATACCTTTAACTGGAGCTAATTTAATCTTTAAAATACCCAGCAAGGAAAACCAGTGCAGTGGTTTTGGTAGCTGTGTTTTTGCCTTTAAAAAAAACCCTGGAACATCATGAAAATTACTGTCCGAAGGGAAGTGAGGTGTTTACAAAAAGCCATGTTCCCCTTTAACCACCTTAAGTTCATTGTGCCTTCATTCAATGCTCTCCATCACCACAGAACAGCAAGACTGTTACTCCATCCTCCCCAAAATATTTAGAGAAATAAGAAGTGTTTTGCTTTCCACAGAAGACACTTATAAGCCATGCTGTCTGACACCAGGATCATTCTGGTTCATAAGGAATTCGCTCAATGGGCATTCAACCAGCTTTTTGGCACCTGGAGTTATTTATTCAGCACTTTTTTCACCAAAGATACACAATCCAGATATGTAAGATTGCAACTGTGTAAACTGAAGAAATGAATACTTAGTTGTGTACTTGAGGTTACACTGCCTGGAATAAAATTATGTCTTTGCATCTAAGCCGCTCTTCAAATACTTTATTTTAAAAAATACCTAAAGTCCTAAAGTACAAAATTCAGGAGCAAGGAAAATCTCTTTCCATGAAATGCATGTCATTTGAGGCTGTCAAAAAATAATATTGAGCCAGAGAAACTACTTTGAACTCTTTCAGGCTTATAGTTTCCAGGTTTCTAGGAAATGGTGTAGAAGCTGCAAGGATGATTTATGGCACATGCAACGCTTCAGAAAGAGCCAAAGTCCAGTCAGCCCCAAAGGCAGCGACAGCATCACATCTAGAAACTGGCTCAGAGAAAAGCACATATTGTAGCTGTAACTCAAAGCCTGTGGGAAGACAATACATTTTTCCACTTCATGGAATGGGTTCAAGGCTAAATACAGAATTCTGTTTTACCTCCGATTAACGTAACACAAAGCAGCCTTCAAATGGCTGCTGTTAAATATCTGACCTTTCAACTTCTTCCTCATTTCTGCATTCTCTCCCAGGTCTCACAGAGGTATAAGAGGGTGGCAACACCAAATTCAGTGATACAATTTTACCTCCCCAAAGGCTATTTCATACAGACCTCATTATTTTCCTGCACAACCACATTCCTCTCTAGGGACAACAGGCTCCACACCGGGCCCCAGGAAGGGAAGCCCTCGAGGCTACAAGGGTCCCTGAGCCTGTATGGTCAGTGTTAAACAGGCAAAAGAAGAAAGGGAACCCTGCTTACCACTGCTTGTGCATGGTTCCTTGCTCCTCTCACCACTGATGCAGCTGCAACCATAAAACAGCAGTGGCAGCTAAACAGTATTTCTGCAATTTCTCCGAGCCAAGATTTTTTTTTTTCCCATCTTTAATGCTGCAATTCCAGGACTTAGCTCCATTATTCTATTTGTATTAATGCACAGCGGCAGATTTTACAACACATGACAAAGTAAGAATATTTTATATGGCTTACAAGCCAAGAAATAATGCAAATTGGTTTATAAAAGTACTGTCAGCATATTGTGCCTGCCTCTTTGCCAGCACCAGAGTTTGCTCCCTCTCATATTTTATTATGTGTTTTTTAAAATTACTACAGGAGGCTGCAGTAATTTCCTACAGGAGTAAATTCCACTTGCAGGTCATTACTGACTCTTAACAGACAGCTGGCTTTTTGGGGGAGTCCAAATGAGATCACATGAAACCACACAGCATTGGTTCTCCCTCACTTAATGTTCTCCCACCAACACCAGCTCTCATCCCAAACCCTTGGCTAAAGTTCATGGATCTGTTGGGTATCTGCAAAGTCTCTCCTCCCAATGGCATTTGTGATTTGGAGAAAACTGATGGGTATGTGGATTGAAGAACACTTGGGCCACAGCCCTTGACCTGATAAAAACATGAGCAAAGGCTTCTCTCTGCAATATATTCATTAAAAAGACACGAGATGCAGGTGTTTTCTCAGCAAAGTGTCATACCTTATCTGATATTATATACCTAAATGAGCTCTGTCCAGAGAGCAGATACAGTTACATATAAATTATATCCATCCCCAAGGAGCTCTGCCTTGACTGCTTACCTACCTGTAACAGGCATCAGCCCATTCCATAGTGAATTACCACTCTGTGCACCACCTGAGTTGTGCCAGTAAGATGGGAGGGCATTGCCCTGAGTTAAAGTCAGTAAAATCTTGTAACTTGTCTAGAGACACACAGTGACCTTTTCTTCTGCTAGACTCAGGACCACAGGCTCATCAGAAAAAATTAACTGCAACTATGCACAAAATTAAAAGAGAAGCAAGCCATGACATTTTGCTGTGCTTGGAAGACACGCTGCAATTCTTGTGGAGCTGGAAAGTGCTGAGATGGTTTTAATGGCATCTGCTGTCTCTTGATTGACAGAGCATAAACATTTCAGAAATACAGGCAACAGCACTGCAGCCACACAGCACAGCACCAGACAGCATTATTTACTGACTGCGACTGAGCTACTGCTATCAGTCACAAACTGCACATCCAGCTCAGGGTTATTGTGATTTCATTTGAGAAATGTCCTATTCTGGATGAAGAAGTATTAGCAGCTTCACAAACACTGTCAGCTAATCAAAAAATATTAGAGAAGCTCTCCACAGCTTAGTGGTTTTTTGTCACTTGCTCTAGATGTTAGGAATATGGGGAAATGAATAAATGTATTAATACACAGCAGTCTGTCAGAGCCCTTGGCACGCTGTGAGCCCATGTACTGCATTTGCCAGTCAAATCTGCCTGATACTCTCAGCAGTCCCTGACAGCAACCCGTTCATATGGGAATCAACAAGGAGTCTGCTTTTAAATGGCAATGTCTGGCATTATCACAGAATCACAGAATCAGCTGAGGTGGAAGTGATGCACAAAGATAATGAAGTCCAACTCCCACTCTGCACAGGACACCCCAGGTATCACACCCTGCACCCAAAAGCATTGTCCAAATGCTTCTTGAGCTCTGTCAGGGCTGGTGCTCTGAGCACTTCCCTGGGGAGCCTGTTCAGTGCCCAGCCACCCTCTGGGTGAAAAACCTTTTCCTGATATCCAACCTAAACCTGCCGTGACACCACTTTAGGCCATTCCCTCAGGTTCTGTCACTGTCACCAGAGTGAAGAGATCAGTGTCTGCCCCTCCTCTTCCCTTCAGAAGCAGGTTGTGGACTGAGAATTTCTACCTAAGCCACAAGTGGTATTTCATTTACAGGCCTGACACAAATGTGATGTTTATTTACCCCACATTTATGTTCCACAATCTGAGCAACACCCCCTTCTTGCAAAAAGCACTGCCTCTGCTCCCTAATTACATCCCTGCGAAGTTCTGCTTGCTGCTCTCCAGGTGGATGGAACATGCCTTTCTGGATTCAGAAAGACTCTCATTTTTGGACATAAACAGACTGCTGGATTACAGGCTGGTTGGGAAGCGGGGCCAGGGTATGAGCAGGAGGGGATGGAAGGGAGAAGGAAGGAAAGGGGAGAAAAGCACTGGTAAAAAAAAAAAAAAAAAAGGCAGGAAATAAGTGAAAAAACAAGGACTCTTTCTCTCAACTTCCTTACTTCTGAGGTTCTCTCATGCTTCTCCACCACCCTTATTGACTGATTGCTTCCTGCCTTCTCCCATTTCTCTTTTCTAATTCCTTTACACTGAATTTTTTTTTCCTCTACTACCATACCCCAAAAGCCAGTGCCAGAGCCAGAGCCTGGCCCCAGCAAGGCAGGAGCTGTGGGCAGTGGGGTGATGCCCCTGCCAGCTGGAAGCCTCTCAAAAAGAGCTGCAATGCAGTGCAGTGCTGCCTTCCCTTTATACACTAAGGAAAGCCAGGAAAAGGTGGATGCTCCTCTGGAAATACTGGACATCAAAAGGGAAGACTTTGGCATCAAAACAAAGAAAGCAACAACACTGCAGTAAATTGTTTTGTATAAAAATGAACAAATCTCTCCCATACAAAATGGGATGCATGTCTAAATGGAAATCTTCTCTGTGCTTTGGTGTCTGAAACAGAGCAGCTGGGTGGTGAAAATTTAGGAAGCATTTCTAAAGCGAAAAGATGTGGTTCAGGAAAAAGAAAAACAATATTCAATATACTTCTGTTGACACTAATATGACAACAATATGCCACTGTGGGCCAAGGAAGAAGACAAATTCAATAAGAAACAGCCCTTATAGACTGTGTATCTCAGTCTTTGCTCTCATCTGCTTCCTTCTGGCACTCGAGCCTTGTGACACTGTCTAGCACCAGTGCACGTCACAGCACTGCAGTTCTGCCTTGAGGGCATGAAGCACAGTTATTTATTTTTTGGCATGAAGCACAGCTCACATCCTGCTCACAGTCACACCTGTGGGAAACCAAGGTGCTGGATTTATTCCAGCAAGGGGTAAGGATACAAGAAAGCCATTTTTAAGATACAATTGATTTGAAAAAAGGCAAGATTTCATCACAGAAATCCAAATAGTGTACACTAAATGATATATGGATATGTACTGCACCTTCTGATGTGTTCCAAAAGATGTATCTCACTTTGCTGCAAGCTGTATCAATGCATAAAGTCAGAGCACTTAAAAAGTTTAACAGCCTTAAGACTAATTCATGAGTTTGATGAAAAGCTTATCAATTTTATGGCAAATAACCAGTCATAATATTCAATCCACAAAGTTGTATATTCTGTGATCCTTGAGTAATGCCTGATACACAAAACTAAATTTTTCAGTAGCACTTTTTCAATTATTTAATACAATTTCTTGCAGGTCTTGTTGCATTACAGTATTTTTCATTGCTTTTGATCTTCAGTGGCAATGCAATATATACATAAATATATCTTTACATGGACACCACCAAGAGGTTTTCTTTGGACAGAGAGTAACTTTTTTGCTCTATTCTCTTTTTTGCTGTTATTCTGCTGGTTCCTATTAGATTCATATGCACATATGTATTTTGTATTTTGTATCATTACATCTTTTTAATGTTAATTGTTGAGCAAGAACAAATCACATTTAGGCTAACTTTACCTTTTGCTATTCCTACAAAAAATATGGGAAGAATTAGCTTTAATTGTCTGTGAAGCATCACATACCCTTACAACAGTCAGCAAGTAACAAACCAAATTTTGAGGTTCCTCCAAAGCTCAAAATATTTTCTTTAGGTTCCACATCACTATATTGATGCACAGCAGTCCTGAGAGACACATCTTTACAATGTATAGGTTGATACTGTTTTCTTGTTTCTCCATCTCAGAAAGAGGTTAGAGCTCTGTGCCTTAGTAAATTTAAGTGCACCTCAGTTACTTACTTAATGCATTTTGCAATAGAAAATCTGGCAGATACATGAAAAATCAAGTGTCTGCAGTGGCCAAAATCAATTGTCATTTTCTGGCATCTTACTCAGTTCTGAAGTCAATTCCTATGGAGTTTGATCTTCTTGAATAGAAGTTCAGTACAGGCTTCCATATTTGACCCAATAATATTTAAAAAAATAAAATAGTCAAACCTCTCTTCAAGGCGAATATCAACATCACAGTGTCTTCGATTCTCTGTTGCCCAGCGTCTGATTTAGTCACTAGACAAATGAAAGAAAATGAGTGTTCAGAAACACTGAGGACTATATGGTCCACATGACACTCTAAAGTCCTTGAGCCTCTCCAGAACTGCTGGAAACAGAGCAGAGCTAGCTGGCTGCTTAGGAAATCCCTGGAGAGGAGGGGAATGCACAGAGCTGCAGGACTCTGCCAAGCAACGAGCACTGCTCCAGCACACAGCACACACCAGGAAAGCTGCCACCACCAACAGATGAGCTTTGGAAAAAATGAGCTGAATACAGATGCCCAGGTGCAATTCCCACCCTACATCTCTGATGGGCAGCATATGGCAGAGATGAGCACGTCCTCACATCTCTGCTGCTTGGCACTTCAGCCCTGGACAGGGACCCAGCACAGCAACCGAGCTGCTGCTCCCACTGCTCCCACCACTGAGGCAGCAGCCCCCAGCAAGGGGCAGCTGTGCTGCCAGTGGGGAGCAGGAACTTCTAAAGACCACCACAGATGTTTGCTTCAGTGCCCACAAGTCAAAACTCCCTGGGGAAGCCACCGGGGTGGCCTTAACCACAGCAGGATCCCCTCCAGGTACCAGAATTGCTCAGGGTCACAACAGCTGGAGAGGTGGCTAAATGGTACAAAAAGCTCCTATCCTGCTTTCATCCTGGGACTTATGACTAAAAACCTTTAGGACCTAATAGAGCTTGGCCATGGCTGGATCCTAAGAAAAATACAGGCACAATGGGAATAATTTATTTTAACAAACTAAAAATGTATTGTGCTTTTGGAAAGAAATTAATAAATATTATGCTTCCATGGAGTAAAAACAATATGTATGAATATATTTTCTGCCCCAACTTAGGAAACAGGTTCCCAACTCTAAAATTACATCAGTGTGTTAGCAACCACAGTTTTACATGTATACAATTCCTTCAATTACCTAATGTATTTGCAGGTGAAAACTTCACTAACTTGTGCAATATTTCTTACACATTTTTAATATATCTCTACCTGAAGAGCAGCAAGTTATCAAAGCAAATTCTGTGTAAGATATGAGACTGCTGCAGGGGAAAAAACAATTAACAAATCAAACAATAATACCCGCAAACCAAAAAACACCCACTTATCTCACATGTGAAACTCTTTTCCCAGCTTTTGTCCCCAAAAATGCATAACACTAGTTGTGTAAAAACTAAACCACTGTATGAGGCATATTTTAAAGCCTCATATAAACAATGAAGCTTTTATGGCATCCTCAGAGCAAAGAATGTCCAAATATGGCTGAGAGTTAAGTACCCTGAGAATCAACTGCTCTTCATGAATTCACTGAAGTTTGTCAGTCCACATTTACCAAGAATCAGCAGAGAAATAAAGAGAAGCAAACATGATTCAACTCATTTTCCTGTACCATTCTCTAAAGATACTGTGTTATAAACATCCTCCATATCTTGGATACTGGAGGCATCTGTTGACTCTTGGTCGCTGACTACAATTCCTACTGAAGAAAGGCTAGAAATGAAGGAGTGCATCTTTTTTGCATATATATCCCTAATGTTAAAATAGGGTAGGTCATTGCTTTTCTCTTTGCGATCATTGCTGCACTGGTCTCTATCAATAGCTTTTTGCTTTTGGTAGTACTTAGAAAACTTATTGAAAATAATGGTGATGGGAAGTGCTACCACCAGAATCCCACAGATAATGCAGAGGGTGCCGAGCAGCTTTCCAGCAAGTGTGACCGGGTAAGTGTCCCCATAACCAACAGTGGTCATGCTGATGGTTGCCCACCACCAGCAAATAGGGATGCTCTGCAGTTCTGATGAGTCATCATCTTTCTCCACTGAGTAGACAAGCACTGAAAAAATAGAAATCCCAACTGACAGAAACAAAAGCAGAAGTCCAACTTCTTGGTAGCTGTGTCTCAAAGTGGCGCCCAAAGACCGCAGTCCTACGGAGTGCCTGGCCAGTTTCAGGATGCGAAATATCCTCATTAACCGCAGGATCTGAACCACTTTCCCCATGTTCTCAATATCTTCACTTTCTTCTTCCTTCGTGTCCACAGCCAGTGTGGCATAAAATGGGATAATAGAGACAAAATCAATGATGTTCAGTGGTTTCTTCCAGAATTTCTTTTGACTTGGAGCAGTGAAGAGCCTGATCACTAGCTCAGCAGTAAACCAGATGATGCATGTAATCTCCACAGCTTCCAGCACAGGGTCTCCAATCTCCCTGTCATTGGCATCCAGCCTTTGAAATTCTGGCATGCTATGAATGCACATGGCCACAATTGATGCCAGAACAACACTCAGGGATGACACGGCAATTAACTTGGCAGACAAGCAATATGCAGGATTTTCCATCCTGACCCAGATCTTCTTTCTTATTTCACCAAAACACAGATGATCAAACTTTTCTAGCTCTTTGTCAAATATGGATGACTCTTCATTGGAGGAGTCCATACTGTCGTTGCTCTTCTGATCCCAGTCTTTTTCAGGACCTTCCTCCTTCCGTTCTTGGTACCGATTGCTGCAGCAGGAATCAATAAACAGCTCATTTATTCCCCAGTACTCTATTTCCTGGCAGAAGGAAAAGACACAAAGTTCTTCCATAACGTGAAGTTTGCCTGTATAGTAAAAGTTCAGAACATATCGGAACAAGGAAGGATTCCTGTCAAAGTAATATTCCTTGTCTGCCACACTATAATCATCACACAGTTCTAGAATAGCCTCTTCTGAATGGCATTTGAGAAGTTTTCCAAGTCTGGTATGGGGAAATCGGAGCAAGGTGCTTTGATCCACTGATTGCTTAAAGCCACCCACGTTCAAATTGATAAGTTCTGCATCTTTGCCAGGTCTGCGGAAAAATTCACCATAAACCATTTTGGACAGACGAGTTCCACGCTGTTGCCCAATGAGATTACATAGAACCTGAAAAGAACATAAGATATTGTTAGAGCATTTAATTCAGTTTTGCTCTTGTGACACATTCTTTTCTCCATCTCTGGTTACTGTGAAATGCTGTAACAAAACAAACAAAATAAGAAATAAAATTATGAATACCCTTATTCAGCATTTCACAGGTGTAGTTTTAAATTAGTTTGGTTTACAGCTTTAGCAAATTTGAAAGCAGTAGGTTCTGGTTTAGGTCTCCTTTTTACCAGGGTGAAGGAAGACTGCCAAATTCATCTGCAAACCAGTCTCTGTTTTACTACCACACTGAAATTAATAGTCATGAAATCCACGTACTTCAATGATGCAAAAAAATCATTAAAGAGAAAACTTGCCAATCAATCAAAACATTTAGAATAAAACTTTTGAGCGGGTTTTTCTCAATTACAGTTTCAGCTAAGTTGCATTAATTTATATGATAGTGCAATTTATAATCCACTAGTTCCAATGTTATTTGCTTGAATGTGGACTGGAATTACTTTTGCTGACAATTAATTTACTTCTAGGGTAATCCACACATCAGCAGTCCGTGCTCTTGAAAACATATCACAACTTCTTTTGAAGATTTTTAATTCCTGACTTCAGAATGGTGTAGTACATATTGGGAATGTAGTACCTGCATTCCCTCAGGTATTTTTCTATCTGCCTCCCTGCTCACCTGAAGTGTCACAACCCTTTTACAACCTTGGTCAGTTCCAGAAGTTATTCCTATTCTGCCACAGCATAGCCACAACCACTACAGCAATGCTGAGAAACTGGAAATGTCATCTCTGGAAACGGAGCTTTCAGAGATGGAACTTCCACATAATTCTTCCTCAACAACTGTGAACACCTGCAGATGGACAGAAGGGCATTTAAATGCTTCATTTTACTATAAATTCAGTTGAAACTGAATTCAAAAGGCAGTTATAGTTACTAGTGAGTAAGTTAACTTTTACAGAACTGTTTTCTTGCTTTTCTTCCAAGGAGAAGCCATTGTAAAGCCAAAACTGGCAGTTCTTACACTTGCCATCAGATTATATGTAACTTCATATCATGGGGAGACCAAATGTTTTTGATCTCTGACACTTAAACATTAATTGATGTACACTAATTTATTTCAATTTAGTATGGAAATCAATTAATTTTAAATGTGACAAGATGGTATCAAAATTCTCCTGTCCTAAGAGATGACACGTTATGGTGTCATGCTCAGCATACAGAGCTGGAGGAAGAAGAGGGAAAGAGAGGTAACACTCAGACTGATGGTGTTTGTCTCCCCAAATCACCATTAAATGGGATGGAGCCCTGCCTTCCTGGGGATGGCTGGACACCTGCCTGCCCATGGGAAGGGCTCAATGAATTCCTTGGTTTGCTTCACTTTTGCTTTACCTATTAAATGCTTTTTATCTCAACCCACAAGTTTTCTCATTTTACCTCTCTGGTTCCCTGCCCCATCCCACAGGGGGTGGGTGAGCACGGGGTTGAGCTGCCACTTGAGATTAAATCGCGACAACATAGAAATTATTTGGTACCTTTAGTTTTAGTTTGAAGGCAGGTATTTGCTAGCTAATAGAGTGGTTGTAAAATACATTTGCTCCAGCCATTTCCCAAGGCTTCAGTTTTTAGGACTCATTAAGAGGTCAAATAAGACCATTGATCTCTCCTCACAGAAGAAGGGCAGCAAGACTCATCTGATAAACATCACCACACTTCACTCATGATCTAAAGCCAAGCTCTGTTTTATAGCACTATAAATAATAAAAAAAAAAGCCATAAATCTGGACTGGGGTGACTGGAAGTCAAAGTATATTCAGACCCAAGAAACCTCTAGTTATTGATTCATTTTAGTCAATAAAATCTCTACTTCTAGCAACTCATTAACACAAGAACCCTGTCAGAGTAAGTGAGCACTATAAAAACCAGGCAAGATCATGGAGTCACAGACCAATAGAATGGTGAGGGTCAGAAGACACCTAAAAGACCCACCCTCTCTGACAGGGCCAGGGACACCTTCCACTAGACCAGGCTGCTCAGAGTTCCATCCAACCCAACCTTGAACAATTCTGGATGAAGTAGGATGAAACATCCACAGCTTCTCTGGGCAACCTGTGCCAGTGTCTCACCAACCTCACAGTAAAGAACTCCTTCCTAACATCCCATCTAAATCTACCTTCCTTCAGCTTAAAGCCATTACCTTCCTGTCTGGGGGCACTTCTGATCATGACAAATAACGACAAATACAAAGCAAGTTTTACTCAGAAATACGTAAGGCAAGAACTTAGTGCTCAGCAAATTCTTCAGCAAAAAACAAAACACTAGACTGACTTACAGTTGAGACAGCAATATAAAATCATATTGATGATGCAGATTGTATTAATAATGGTGCCTCCAAGAAATTGCTCTGTATAATAAATTCAGTGGGCAATATTTCACTGCTTTGTTTTGAGGGTACTGTAGTCATTTGTACAAGATATGGAGAGAAAGTAGATCTTGCTTAATAAGACCATGGTCCAGAACCTGCTTAATGTGTTGCTACTATTAAGTGATTTTTAGACTACAGAAAGAACGTACAGGAAAGCTTCACAGTAACTGTGTCAAGAGGAGCTTGATCATCTGAAGAATGTCTAGTTTGACTTGCAGAGACCCTGACTCCTGAGCCATGGACCAGGACATTGTTCTGCCAGTTACTATCAGAACAATTTGTGTCACTTCAACAAGTGACTCAAGCCACAGGGCAATGACCACAGACGACAACTTCTGTCTCAGCACAACGTGCTCTCTACTCAAGGAAACCCTTCACTCACTCAGGAAGCTTCTTTTCCTCAAAGGTAAACCTGTGCTCAACTGGAAATTTTATTTTCCTGGAGTGCCAAGACCTGTGTCATGAACATCCTAAGAACACAGAACTACCACAAACTTTGCAAATCTCAACTTGAAGTTCAACATTAACCTCTTTGATCTTCTTCAAATAGAGATAACATAATAAACTGGAAACCATTCCAAATCACACAATTCTTGCCCTGGAGAGAGTACAAGAGAGCAGATAAACATACACCAGATGTTAGTTATTTGTTTGCTTTAATTGCTTCAGCTGTTTCAAGGAGCTACTGGCTAAGAACTCATATAGAACAGAAAATGTAACAAGGCACAGAAGAAATATAGTAACTGGAAGAATGAACATTATTTTCCAAGATAACGGAGAAAAACCCAGCAAACAGAAGTTCCAAATGTTAAGCTTCAGGGCTAAATAAAAGCCAGTCATAAGAAAAGCTGTGTGAAAAGGACACCAACTTTAGAATAAAAAACAGAATGACAGGATCTAACTCTTCCCAGTCCAATTTGGAGATGGGATCTAGCCAGTGTTTCTGCAGTCACCCATTGTTGGCGAGGCCACAGGCCTATTGTCTGGCTTGGAAGGGGAGCTGCAAATTTCTGGGCTTTTAGCATGCTGTGAAATCCCTAAAGCTCTCAAAAGGGGAGTCATGGAGACAGTTTGCAGATACAGTCCCTTTGAGACAGCTATGCCACAGATGTGTAACACATCCCAGAGTGCTGTGGTTTCCAACCTCTTCTGGAACAAACCACTAAGAGATGTTTAGTGACCACATGGATCCCCACATTTATTTGTCAGCAAAGTTCCTCTTTCTCAGTTATGTTTTGCGTAGTATTTACACAAAGTCCCCATTCTCTGTGAGGTCTTACACCAAAAGTTTCAGAACTTTTTTCCTGACATCTTGAATTTTTGAGCATGGTATCACCTTGGCTACTGGCAACTCCAAATTGGGGCAGTTTCATCTTTTGTTAGCATTAATCTGCGATTATCCAGGCCCAAGAGAAAGGAAGTTGAACTGGTTTACAACTATTGTGCTCTGCTACTTAAAATACTCAAACAGAGCACTTGCCTACAGATTTTCTACCAGTTTCCTTCATGGCTATGTTGTCTTAGCCTCACCTCCTCCTTCCTGCACAATTACACTCCATAAACCTCTCAAGATGAAGTTCACATTTTAGCATGGTTTCCTCTAAGCTGAAGGAAATTAATTAAAGGGCCTAGTCCTGCTCACAGTGAAGGCACAAGGGTTGTAACTCTGATGTGAACCTGAAAGGGCAAATGCTAGTAACTCTAAAAAGTATTTCCAGAGCTCAAAGGCTTTTTTTCCCCAAGGAATCTGATGATCTTGGTAGATTTCCATTTTAGGGTTCCAAACTCAGGAAATTCAGCTGCGAGTAAATTCCCTCTAAAGAATCTTAATTTGACACTCAGCCATGCCCAGGAAGCAGATTTTGTCTCCTAATGATGCAGACAAACACCTGGGCTGTTATTTCTGCTAATTTCCCGACACTTAAGAGCTTCTACCAATAATCCAAGCTACACACGTGCAGGTTTTGACACCTAAGTACTTCTAAAATGCTGTGGATAACAAACCATAACAACCTTCAGCTCAGGATCAACATTTCACTGATTTTCTACGTGTTTGAATTTCTCCACTCATCATAGGGCAAATACTTGTCTAACGCACCACCTAGGAGTACTGTCTACATTTTCTGACTCACTGAGCAGAGAAAAACATTTAAATGCATGTATAATTTACTTGATCAATCACAATTAGGGATTTGGACTGAAATCCAGTTAGCATGGCTTAAGTTGTTGCCTGTCAGCTGGGCAGTAATAACTGCTTTAGCACACTTAATTAAGCCTGGAAAAAATGTAAGGTAATATTAGCACAGCCTCTTTCACTGTGATATAAGCTGCAACATTCAATTTGTTGTAATACTTGACACAGTTAAGTCAATTGTAAAGTCATTCACAGACTATGAAGGTGGAAGTTAACTTTAAAAAGTCATCTAGCACAAATAGCAAGACCATCTGAAGAAACCACTCTGTGGTTATGGACACTCTGTGAGGCAAAGAGGATAAATTAATCAGCTAAATTATGTTCTCAGCTGTAATTTACTTTTTGTATTCCACTAGCAGTATCATCATTTATCCAGAATATTGCATTAAAATGCCATGAAAAGAAGAGAATTATGCAACTATATTTCTTTTAAAATGGATTCAGTAGAACCTCCCAGAAAACCTCAGGTAAATAAAGTTGGAGTTGAATTTTGTTCTGATGCTACTCCCATGTAAGCCTACTTGGCTATGTTCACCCCAGCACAATTCTATTGTCACCAGGCTGTTTCAGAAACTGTGTGCCAAATGTTTGTGCAACTTTGCAATACAATGAACATCAGAAAGAGATTATCATCATTTGTAAACAACTATAGCTGTTAGAAGCACTACTGACATTCAAATGTAAAATTATTTAAATATTCTTACCATTTTATTTAAATATTTGTACCTGTCGAAAAAATGGTCTTCAAATATAGGGGGTTAAAAAAAAATCACCTCCTTCAAAAGGCTGATAAGGAAGAAATGAAGCTGTTACAACTGAGAGTAAAAGAACACATGCAAGAATAGAAGAAGAAGCACCTCCAGCCCATGGTTCCCACCACTCAGCCAGGCACAGGTTTTTGGAGGTGAATCACCAGAGGTGGGGTCCACCTCTGCCATGACTACATTGGCAGCCTATAGGAGTAGTGCTTTAAGGTGTGTAACTTCCATGGAAAAGGTAAAATGAATCCTCCCAAAGTGAAATTCTGCTGTTTCCACTAGGAGGATGCTGGAAAGGACAGAGGATATGCCAAGGGTTGGATATGAGAAAGGGGCAAGGGAAAACACACCAGCTGTAGCCTGCACGTGACAGAATGGGAATGCAGTATGTGATCTGAACTGCTTTCTCATACACATAAAGAACAAGTAGCAACACCTAATACTACCCAGTTATCAGAATGTCACCTTGTAAAATGACTAAAGTGAAAAAAAAAAAAACAAGCTAAAGTTAATCTCTCTCTGACTTGAAAAGGCCCTGGAGATAACACACATTATGAGAGTTAACAAGGCTTGCACCTTGCAACATTCCCAAAGGCTCTGTAATTTATATTCTGTTCATACAAATTAAAAGATCATTATCCACAACTAAGTGGAAGTGACAGATTAAAATGTGCTGGCTTGAAAACCAACCTGTAAATCCCCACCACTGAATGCTGCAGTGACCAAACCTGCTCCACAGCCAGCCCGGACAGACAGCTGACCACACTAAGACTTCCTTGTGCTCTATCGTCCCAAGGGCTGAAGTTCACAGAAATATTTGAGAAGATACCAAAGGCGTTGCTACAAGCAGGTCAGCATTGCTGTGGTTGATGGTAAAATAAACTGGTTTTTTCCAGGTTATTTTGGCAATAATATTGTTTGACAGGTAGTATTAATGGCACCCATCAAGAGCACAGCTTCAAAACACGAAATACTGTCTGAAGTGGACATTGCAACTTGTAGGTCTAGGTACCTCTGTAACAAGCACAATTTCTATGTATCCCTTCCCCAAATTATTTTTTTGTATCCCATTTTCCACTGAGTTCTCCATTTTTTTCCATTCAAGTACTTCTCCAGTGATCACAATGAACATAAAATCCTTAAGTTGTTACACTTACTGGGGTAATTTGTGGTACCACTAGTTGTCAAAAATATTTGATACATGATCCCAATGTCAAACACTTCCATACAAGAAAAAATGATGCAGAATTAAAATATATCAATATACTTCTTGAAAAAAATTCTGCATTCTCCATCATTGATTAGTCTAGAATCTAAGAAAACCCTTGGTGAAAATGTAATTCACTTATAAATGTTGTTTGATTTTGAAAGGTTACCTACCTAAACAAGGAAAATAATGCTGATATCCAGACACAGAGAGCAGCGTCCCTGCAGTCACACAGCAGATCAGCTGCCCACAAACAAGCCCACATCTCTCACATACCATTACCTCCTTCACAGTCTCCCCAAAAGCTATCACACACCACTCCAGGTACTGGTACCCTGAGACACGTGGGCCCAGAGCCAGAAGTCAAATGCATTCTGACAGTTCAGCTAATAAAAACCAACAAAAACAACAACAATATTTATCTAGCATAGAAGATCTAAATACCATTCCAGTATTTACAGTGCAGTTTCAATGTCCATGGTTGTATTGAGGGGCTGGGATGCCAGAGGTGAGAAACTGCCCCATCTATCCCACCACAACTCCTCCAGGCCTCACATAAAGGAATGAACAATTAGACATGATATATTTTCTCTAATACACAGGTCCATGGACCATTGAAGATTTTCCTGAGTTTTTAAGGACAGTGGTAATGGTTCACAAGCACAGTGGCAGATTATACCCACATAGAACCGTAACTCTTCCATGTTTAGGAAAGGAATGCTGACCTTGGTGCAATTCAGAATACTCTTATCTCTTGTGGAAGGGGTACAGAGTGTTAAAATTAAGATTTAGCTCGCTGCCAAGAAGACTGATCTGATACTCAAAATCTTCTATTTGTTTGTCCATCCTATGTTTTCAGACTGCAAAGTAAAAGGAGGCTTTTTTATTCATTTCTCACTTTGAAGTCTGAGGATAGTCCTACTATTCCTAGTACAGATGGCAGAGCTGTTGATCATTTCTGCTCAACAGAAATTCCAGATCATCTCCTAATTTCTTTCCTTTTTTTTTTTTAATTAATTATTTTTTATTTTTGGAAGCAAGGTAATATTTTTAAAGGACACAAATCCAATCACAACAGCACGTTTCAATGGGTAAAAAAGTTGTTCTGAACAATCTAAAATCTATGCACCACATAAAGTAGGACTTTTCCTCCTTAAACTGGGAAGAGACATTAACACCAGGATTATGTTGCAACACATTACAGCAGTAAAAACTGTAAGGAGACCTGGAACCAGTCTTGTCTGTGCTACCAGCAACACCTTCACTAGCAGCAGCCACAGGAGCAGCAGAGCTAAAAGGGCAATTGAGCTGCAAACAACTCACCTGGCTACACATGACTTTTGAATCCATTATACATTTATTCTGCAAAGTCCTGGCTTTGGGACAAGCTGCTTGAACAAAAAAAAATTCTCTCTCTGCAATACTCTTCTGGGTGTACGTCAGCCCATTTGTTGGAGTCTTTTAAATTTATTTAGATATAAGATGCTTACATTAGTAACATACCACTGAATACAGAAAACAGGCTTAGAATGGACCTTGAAGAGTAATATAATTCCAAATTGATTTTTTTTAACATCTTCAAAATTTCCCGAATTCTCTGGTAACCTGGTCCAGTCAGACCCCTCTTATGGGGACAATATCTCTCCTAAAGCCTAGTCAGACACTCTTTAGTTCCAGTCTGGGTTCAGTGACTCCTTCTGTGGACCTGCTGGCGGCAGCTTTGCTGACAAAGCCCAGGATGCAGCTGGCCTCACTGAGAGGGCACAGTGCTCACCTCAGTTCTGCATGCTGCCCACCCCAGTGCCCACATCCTTCTCTGCAGAGCTGCTGTCCATTCAGTCAGCCCCCCAAAACTGCTGCATGGGGCTACTTCACCCCAGATGGAGTTTCTCCAGGATGCTGACAGCCCTTTTAACAGCATCCCATCAGTCAAACAATGCATTATTAGTTATCTCAGTCCTTAAAAAACAAAGGAGTTTTCCCTGTTTATTTCAACCAGGCTGTGCCCACAAAGCATTCAGCAAGAAAGGACATTTGCCAGAAAATGTGACAGGCTGAGATACAGAATTGCATCACTGCATCACTGTTCAACTGAATATTCACAGAAGCTGAGGCAATGTCATTGCACACAAAAAGGAACAGCCAGCAAGTAATTTTTTTCACAAAATAAGTACCTAACCAGTGCAATTCATTTCAGCAGTTTTCAGTATTATTACCCACTATTTTTTCAGGAAGTGTTGAGTAGACACCATCACCTGGATTTACATATGCAAAGAAATATCACACATTGGCACAATTTGTAAGGTGCTGGGGGTGCTGTGTGTGTGGGCTGGATTCTGGCTAGTACGTGTTTGCACAGCCCATAACAATACAGCCATTTAATCAACTACTCAAAGGCAGACCTTATAAAATTACTCTGGTGCCATTTTCACTATTGTCTTCCAATGACAGAAAGTTTGGAACAGATACAAAGCCCAACCAGATCAGAAGAAATTTCAGAAGTCAGAACCCAGCTCTTTCTCTCCTTACTTCTCCCACCTTTTTTTTACAAATATATTTTTCTAATGTTTAAGATGACCCACACAAATGTCCAGAGAGGGAAAAATGAAGGCATGTGGCTGCATAAATCCTAATCCCACAAAATCAGCAGATGTTTTGTGGAAGACTTTAACAGGACAAGGGATTTCTTAGATTTTTGCCTGGGCTAAACTTCAGCTAGATAGATTCATAAACTTCCACAACAAGCCCCCAGGACTTTGAAGGCACCACACACCAAGAGCTCCAGAAGAAGATATGAGATCCTAACTACATGTCTTCCAAGAAAGAATTGGAGTTAATTAAGCATATGCAGTGCATTGGAAGAAACTAAGAGCAAAACAGATTTGGGACTGGTTGGTAGTTTCCCTTTATAAGCTGCTGCTTGAAGCAAAGTTCCACTGAACATCACTGTAAGCAGAAACTTGTTAAGGGCAGTGCTAATCTACAGCTCTCTAGAAGAAAAAGATGATACTTGAAATTATATTTTTTTTTCTTTCTGTCTGCTTTTGAATGAAGTACTTCAGTACGTGCTTAGTAAAACTCTGGAGAGAAAAATGACAACTTCTGACTCTCACTTCATTTGTGAGGCAGTTTTACCACTGTCCTCAGACTTTGTATCTGAATATATAAGCCCTTGATATCATTTGAAATCAGTAATACTTATCTAAGAGAACATGTCTGATTGCCTAAGACCCAAGTCTCAGGGCCAGGAGTTTTTAGAGGTGTCAGCTGAGACTCAGTCCAAATTGTTCAGAGACTTGGTCCTAAGTTTTCAGATAGAGCTGAATACACACAAGCAAAATGAGATTTTTCAAGTCACGTTGGACTTCTGAGAAGCTAATGAATAAAACCGTGGTTCAGTCTTGTCTCAAACCAGGGTTTTGCTCAGCTCCAAGGGTAAGTGATAGCCTAAGAAGACTGAAACACATTCCCATCTTCTTACAGAAGACCTCAGAAAAGACTGGCTTCATGGCCAGGAAATGGAATGGAGCATCCCAGAGAGACAAGAACAAGCACTTCAGCTAGCAGCAAGTGCTTGCAGATTAAGCTTTTCTCACTTTCAAGATCCACAGGTTTCAATGTGAATCTGCAATAACTCTTATTTGAGCACCAAACATGCCATGAGCTAATATTCCTTTTGTTTTGTTCTTTTCTGTCATCGTAACAAATTAATCAAATTAAGTGGGAAAAACTTCTCTCTGTCTGGCCTAACATCCAACAAACTGCACAACAAAATCGTGACTCCCTGAAAATAACAGCTTACAATGAGAACATAAACACCCTTACTGTTTCCAGACTAATAGCACTGAGCTAAAATACCACCAAGAACTCATTCTATCCCCCTTGCCCAGCTCAAGCTTTTACCAATTTCATGGGTGAATTAAAAGAGCAGTATTGATCTGTGCTGGCTGCCCTTTTCAGAGCAAACATTGCACTGGACAGGAAGACACACAGATCTTCTTAGCTTAAGAAAAATATACAAGGCAGCATCATTTTCAGCAGCTTATTCAAGGAAAAAGGTGTCTGCCCCTAAAATATCATGCTGAAACCATCATTCAATGCTTGTCACTAGCTACAGCTAAACCATGTAGGACTGATTTACATTTGTGCTGCAGTAATGAGTGAGATGTTTTCAAAATGAAAACCTAACTTATTGCTCTATTTGCTCTTCTCTCAATGGGCAATAAGTGGAATTCTTAAAATTACCAAGCAGCTTTGAAATTGTAACCTAATTAAATCAGCAGTAACTGACTGAAATAACTGAAGAATTTTATTTATATATATATATATATATAAATAAATATATATACATATAAGATATATAAATATAAAATATTCAATAAAAAGAATTCATCTTTGGGACATGCTCACTGTCTTCCACCACTCCTGTTTTAAACATACTGATTGACAACAATTGTCCACAAAATTAATATTGCAGATTTATAATTGCATCTCACAAACTATGAGGTTGATTATTCTCTCGCTGAAGCCAGGAGTGAGAAGCCCCTTGGTCCCTGTAACACACACCACCATGGCACCAAAAAGGTTTTAGAGCTGAAGCCTCCACAGCAGTTAACACCACTGAAAGCAGCAACAGCTCTTGTCAGCTGAAGGAGAGGAGGTAGAAGAGAAGCAAGGATCGTGGCAGAGCAATCAGAAGTGCTTCCAATTTTTATGAAACTATACAGGCTTTGTAACTCCTCCATGCAAACCAAAGCTGTTATAGATTTTTCCTGAGCTGATTATCTGCCTCCCACAGGTAACCTGCCTGTACTTACATGAACATCAACAGTCAATTTGTTAGGCTCAAACAAAAAAAAAAACCAGAGAAATATGAAACTCTATATGGGGCACAAAATTGCCAATACTAAGTTTTACAAGATTGATGTACAAGACAGTTTTTGTCCATAAATCTCATAGCACTTTATTAAGTGCTGTGAGGCAGATGCCTTGAGCTCCATGCTTTGGAAGCTGAACCAGAGACCTGAGATGTGACCTTCTCGATGTCATGCAGCAGGTCAACAATGTTCTACTTCAACATTCCCAAGTCCATGAGGTCTGCCATTGCTCTGAGGAGAAGACAAGCAATCCTCTGCACAAGTTGAGCTCTGAGCCTGTCATTAAAGTAACATGGAGCTAGAATGATTAAATACGTGGAAGAATCAACCAGTTTTTAAGATATCAGTTGGCATCTACACTGCTCATCCAAGCTGATGAACAAAAGACAAAAATGTAAAAAAAGGAAGATAAAGAAGGAAGCAAAATTCTGCCTCAGATCATAAATAACCTTTCCTCCTTAAACCATCCACACTCCATTTTGTCCATGTGACCTTTGCTGGTTTTTACTGACAGGCTGGTAAGACCAAAAAAATGGAAAAAAGGGAAGTTAATTTCTTAGCCTTTACCCTGTTCAGAGCATACACATCTCCAGCTGCACAGGTGCACCTCCAGAGCACTCACACAGCACAACACCTCACAGGGCAAGAAGGGACAACTGCATCTCCTGCTGCTGCTGGCACACATGAGGATGGTGCCAGGCTGCCCATCTGCCACCATCTGCCCATGGACTGATTCTGGATTCACAGTCCAGCAGCTCTGCTGTCCAAGATCAACCTTTAAGACATAAAGCTGCTTGGAGGAGATGGCAACAGACATAGAGCAAACCAAAGCCAGGCTGATGTCTGCAGCCAGGGCAGGTGGCTGCTCTCAACAAAGGGAGTCTGAAGGGCTGAGCCCCCTCCCTGAAATTCCTCAGCAGCTGTGAGAGCTGGTACACCAAGACCCCTCACCTCAGTCCCCACTCACCTGTCAGGGATGGGAAGGTAGGATAAGACACCTTAGTGTGAAGGGCAAGAAGATGAGCTGGAGAGTTTGTGGATAAAAGAAAAGAGAACAGAAATTCATGCTGTGACTAGGGACATCAGGAATACCCAGCAGACAGACAGCAGTGACAGAAACAATTCAGGGAGGGCAAAATGAGTGAACCCTTCCACACCTTTATAACAACATTAACAAAACACAGAGACCACCACATTTACTCCAGACTTACCTGAGCTCCTCCTTGCTGAACAGTGCATGAAAATTGAGGTCTCAGGCTTTACCTGTAACATAGCAAATAGCCCAAATGTGCAGCAAAGTAAGCAGAACAAGAACAGTGACCACAATGGGACCTTCTAATACAAATCACAAAGCTCATTTTGCCAGAAGATAGACGTCTCTTGAAAATTATTGTGGAATGAGCTCCCTCAGAAACTAAGGACCAACACAGTCAACATCATCTCCCTCTGCAAGAGAGATAAATATTCTAGAAGTCATCTCCTTTAAAATAGAATGGAAAAAAAAAAAAAAAACCAAAAGAAAACCATTACAAGCAACTGTCATATACAGAACACCCTTGCAAGAAAAACGAGCCAGCTATCCACAAATGACAGATGACAGCAGTTTAACACACTGCTGTTAGCATGTCAGGTACATTATGAATGAGAGAAGATGAGCAGAACACATTCACATGGAAAGTACAGTAATAAGGAAAGAAGCATCAGTAAAATATGGGAAAAATGAAAGGACTAGAAGGAAATGAGGTATAAAAAAGAAAAAATTGTAAGGAACAGAGCAACATACTGAGGTAGTATCTTGAAGCAGATGATCTCCTGGCATTAACTGATGCACCACCATTGTCTGGAACAGGTCAAGGACAATTTTTGTCAGCTGAGGATTTGGTCCTCCACACAGAACCAGGCAATGGCAATAACAGCATCCTGCTTGGTTTTCCTGGGTTGCCTTCTCCCTCAAAAAGTGAAGAGGCAACACAGGAAGAAAATAAGATGATAAATCAAGATAAAGATAAGATGATAAGGCAAGATAAATATAAGATGATAAGGCAAGATAAAACAAAAATATCCACAGATTAGTGGAGTACATTTTATTTATTCATGATCTCTGGTTTATTATGTGTCCTTGGCAGATGTCCCACAACTGAAAATTTGCAAGGCAGATATTGATGCGAGTTTAGAGACTTGAGCCTTGTTTCTAGTCATTAGCCTTGGGCAGATCTTTTTAATATATGTGCCCCAATAGGCAGTAAACAAGTTCCTTAAATCAAGAGTCTTTGGACAGGAGACATGCTGCAAACAAACGGGCTTAGACAGAGACTACAGGAAGCAAGACCAAAAGTGTGGTCTTGACCTGTTTCCAAGCTGAAGGTCAGGCTGCTCATACAGATATTGCCTAACAGGACACAGACTGCCTCTGACTGACTCACAACTCACACCAGACCCTGCCTGTCACACACCCTCCTTGTTAAGCAGCACTTATTTCACCTGAGAGCGCGGGGGCTGAGCCTGCCCAGCTGGCAGGACAGGGATGCCAGCAGCAGCAGCCACAGGAGCAGTGGCAGTAGCGGTCATGGAGCGATCCCAGCAGTGAGGCAGGACACATGTCCAACATCAGCCTGGCCAGGGGCCCAGCCAGAACAAAAAGCACACCTCTGGCAGATGCACCAGTGCTGAGTGCAGGAAGCTCAGCTGCCTCACTCTCCAGGCAGGCTTAAGGTGCCTCTGCAGCTTGGCTCAGTCACTGCAGAACCTTATTTTGCACTGAGGCTGAATGGTCTTGGCATTGAGTGCTAGAAGTTGATTTTATCCCGCCTGTGGCTGTAATTTCACAGCTAAGGTGATACTGGTGGCCAAACATCAATTTATCATCTTTTCAGGTTTAAGGTGGTTTTATTCTTCTTGCCCGGTAAAAGTTGCTAAGTCCTAGAGAGGGTGAGCAAAGAACTGTTCCCCCTTCAGGACCTCTCTGTTTCTACAAAGGACATTCTAGTAAAACATCTTCTCTCACCTGTCTCAGGAACAATTCTAGGGGTCACACTGCAGTTTGTATCAGCTCAGCTGAAAGCTGATTATTGATTTTTTTTTGCCCACACTCACAAATAGGAAGTTGAAAGGCTGCAACAACTTCTGTGGGTTGCCTTAGTGCTGAGACAGGTAACAAGACACAGACATTTATAGACAAGGAAGGTCTCTTAAAAAAGAGCTTTAATGTCCTCTGCTACGAATACATATAGATTTACTCTTTTTTTAATAGCAAGAGCCACTTAAATCTGTCCAGACAGTACAAAGCAGATCTAAACAAGTAAAGAACTGTGATTTAGAAAATCTGATATTATTTCTGGACCTTCCCCATACTTTAATTCCTGAAATTGAAAAAAAAAATTGAATTATACTGTGCCTCTTTTTAAAGAAAACTGTTTTGAAATCTACAGCTAAGAAGCACCCTTGTAAAAGCTAGGTATGACTACTGTCAGTTAAAGTTCTTTTGTCATCATTTAGCTACCTACCTGTATTTAAATAATTTACACAATTTCAGAACATAACATCATTTTTGTCTACCCACAGTGCTATCTCAGCAGAAATTCAGATACAGAAACTATAAAGTTTCTTCCTTATAAGCCTTATAATTGTCTTTCATTCCCCCAAATGACTACTGGTTTCAACACTGCTGCAATAGGCAGCTTCCCCCAGCAGCAGATATTAAATACATCAAGCAAAGTTAAAAAGCCGCCTCTACTTTGTGGCTTAGGGTATGAACTCGGATCAATTCCTACCAAAACTGTAGGTTATTTAACCCTAACTGATTAGAGGAGAGAAAGATTTTGGGAAAGGCTGCAATTTTGACTGAGGAAAGTAAGAATGAGTGGTCCAGGACATGTCTCTGAAAAGGAGATCTGCCCCAGTATCCCAAGTCAGACACCCAGAACTTGACTCATACATCCCCTCTGAAACTCCTGGCTCCCGTACAAAAGGCATGCCTGCTCCTTCTGTCCCCTTAGGACGGTAGCTTGAGTGCCTTATGCCATCTATTGGCCTAGACCAGTGACAGGCGCTCGGAGGAGAACTTTAATTCTGGGAAAGTGACTGTGTTAAAAGGAATCTGTCGGCAGATCTGTAAATTCCGCTAATGGAATCAATACACTGCCGCTGCTCAGATCTTGAGGTCTACCTTGCCCAGCAGACACACTGAGTTCAGCTCCCAGAATAACCAGCAGCTGTGCTTTGCATTAGGCAAATGATAAACAGTACACAGCGATATCGCAAGCAAGAACATCCAGAAAATAAGCAGAGAGAATTTTCACTGTCCTACACATGAACATTTAAAAAGTCATTCATAAAAAGAGAAAGCTCCTTCAAAATCCACTTAGCTCTAAAATCTCGTTAACTATCCCCAACTTACTAAAGTCTTCTTTAAACCGGACGCGCACAGTGAAGAAACTTCTTCTACATTCCTTAACCACAGAGGCTACCGTAGCCATTCACGGCTGCTTAAATCTAGTTTACTCTTTAACCTAAACGAGTTTCTAAAAGACAAGGCAGAGCTGTGCAATGCGAAAGGACTCAGAGGCATCGCTCCTGACTCTCTCCCGCACAGGCCATTACAAAGCAGCCGCGGAGATCCCGGCAGGACGGGTCCCCTCCGGGGGCCAGAGCGGCGCCCGCGCCCCCGCTCCGGAGCCGCGTCCCTGCAGAGGAGCTGCACGTCCCGAGCCCCACGGCGCAGGGCAAGGCTTCGGCGGGGCAGCGAACGCCAGGGGCTCCCTCTGCCCCAGGTGGCTTCCTGTGCACCCTTCTCCCTCCTCCTCCCCCGACTGTTTGCCCCGCAAAACGCAGGGAGAAGACTCCGGACTCCGCGCTGTCCCCTCCGAGCCGCAGCCCCGAGGTGGGAGGGGAAGGCAGGCGGCGGCAGGCGGGCTCAGCCGAGTCCCCTCCCCGGCCCCGGGCATCCCCCGGCCCCGCGCCCCGCTCCCGTCCCGGCGCGCAGCGCCCTCGGGGGCCCCGCTCCGCTCCCCCTGGTTCCGCACCGTGCCCGAGCGGAGCCGCCTTGCCTCCGCGGGGCCCCGGGCCGCTCACGCCCGGGCGGCCGGTGTTCCCCAGAAGTGCCGCTCCACGCCCCGGGGATCCTGCTCTGTGTCCGAGTCCCACCCGCACGGTTTCCTCTTCTCTCCCGGAGCGTTCCCGCACTTTGCCTGTCGGTCCCGCACAGCATCCCCGGCGTTCTCCCCGCGCCCGGAGACGTCCCGCTCGGTTCCCCTGGGGAGTCCCGCACCCACCCGGATCCCGTGCCCGGAGCCCGCCTGCGGACCGGGCTGCGCCGCTGCCTCGCGTAGCCACCTACCAGGCACGCCCGGTAGTCCCCGCTGCAGGGGGGCAGCCCGGCCGGAGGGGCGATGCTGCCGGGGCGGAGCGGGCTGGGCCGGCCGCCTCCCGCCCGGGGCTGCGGCAGCGGCGCGGAGCCGGTGCCGGTGCCGGCCCTGCCGTGCCGCGCTCTGGGCTGCGGGGCTCGCCCCGTCCCGCTTTTGTGCGGCGGCGCGCGGAGCCGGTGCCGGTGCCGGTGCCGGCCCTGCCGTGCCGCGCTCTGGGCTGCGGGGCTCGCCCCGTCCCGCTTTTGTGCGGCGGCGGGGCCGGCGCTGCCGCTGAGCTGTCAGCGCCAGGGGATTGATCTGCCATCGATTCCCAGCGCCGGTGTGCTGAAGTGGCACATACGCGGCTTGATTAGCTGGCGGTGCAGCCTGAGATGCGGAGTGTCCGCACGCTGCAGGGGGAAGTAATTTGTTTTCCTTGTTATGCCTCAGAGTAGTTGTCTGCTTGTGGCAGGGCTCAGTTCTGCCCGGGTTAAAGTCAGAGGGCAGTGGGAAGCCAGGCCAGCTTCCAGTGTAACTCGAAAGCACAGCTGCGACAGCGTTCCACGGTTAAACATTTTGTCTCTTTCAGTGGTGTCGTTTTGAAAATTGCCGATAACGAACGGGGAGGTTTTTTCCTTCATTACGAATTTTGACACAATGTAAAGTATTCTCTGCACGTTTGCCAAACTTTTCAAAACTTTTCACTAAGAAAAAGTACTCTAAAACATCATCATCATCATCAACATCATCATCATCACCAACATCATCATCATCATCATCATCACTAATTGCAGGATTAGGGGGGAAAAATCTGTTTCATAACTATTTCTGCCAATTATTTTCCTAATCAATTTTAGCTTGAAAAAAATCTTGCACAAATATTGCATACAATTCTCCTCTGTTTTGGGGAGAGATTTTGTTGTGGCGGGTGTTTTTAGAATTCTTTACATATTTTAAGGAGAATAATTCAACAACCTATTTTTTTAGAGGCAGTCCAAATACTTACTGTGCTGATGTCTTCTTGTTGTGGCAATAATTTTTTAGTCTTATAAGAGTCTTCAGTTGTGAAGACTGAGGAGAGGGGGGATCCTAAGAGAATACATTTCTCTCTGACTGTTCACTGTTATTCCCTTAAGATACTATTGCTCTGCAGGGAAGATTCATTTGATTACATGTTATGGTGTATAATAGCATTAATAAATTAATTTTATCACATTTCTTTTTCATTAATCACTGAAGTTTTAATCACTGCAGAATATGTCTTGTCCAGATATTACATCAACCCTTCAATGTTGTGCACAGCAATATGCATTTATGCTACACATCTTTTTCAGAAAACATAGTTAAGGAGGAGCACAGAATGACATTTAGTTACAGAAGGTTTGTGAGAAAGCCATGCCCTGTTTGCAAAGTGAGTTCCTCAGAACTGTTCAAATACAAGAATGTGAACAGAATACTTCCTGAAGACGAATGAGGTCACCTTAGTGGGTCATTTGGAGATTTCAGCATAACATTTGAAAGATCCTGCAGAAATATTGTTACTGACTTTTGTAAATGATACTGCAGCACTGCAGCCCATCAGATGGTTACACAACCTCAAGTCATCACAGGCAAGAATGTGAGATGCTGAAAATTGCCCCAGAAGGTGAGCTGCAGCTGCCTGGGCAGCAAGAACACACACATTTCTAACACACAGTGACATCTGTAGTGACAGGGGGAATAGGTATGTTTATTGCCTGTGTCAACACGTGTCAGTGGTGACACCACAACAGTAACAACAGTGTGGTGACACTGGTGACTGTGTCCTCAGTGCCTGTTGTGGGCACTGGATGTGTCCCATGGTGCTGCTCTGCCTGGCAGGAGGGCAGAAACATGCTGTCTTGGCTGCTCATCAAGCCTGTCGAGCTGCAATCTGCATTATCATAACTTAGAGCTCCTTACATCAGCATCATCCTGCACTGCTCTTTTCTAAACAACAGACCCAGTCCCCTGAGGGCAGCACATTTAGAAAAGCCAGTTCTTTCCTCCCAGTGTTCTGCAGACCCAGGCATCTTCTCTATTTCATCTGCATCAAGAAATACCACAAAACATAGGAATTGCATTTATTTTTGTAGTTGATGCATCATGGTTTCTTTTTACATAAGCAGTATCTGAGCACTGACATGTCTGAAGAAACATTTTCCCTTTTAAAGCAGTTTTTCACGTGCTTCCTCTAAAACACAGCAACTCCCCTGAGCTGTGATCATGCTTTTACATGGAGGGCTGACTTGTGGGTTTTTGGCAGGTTTTAGCAACTTCATTTTTAAATATGCCCTGGAATTTTCTTGACTCAATCATCTGGAGAAGGAGAGATTTCTATCTTCCTGATGCAGAAAAACTTATTGGCAGCTGTTTATGGTGGGCATGAGCCTAGTTCCTGGCAGTGAGAAAAAGAATTGAAAGGAAATCTAAGCTATAACACCATCATCTTCATTGCCCTGCAGTGGTTTATAATATTGCAAAATGGTGTTAAGTGTTGCTCACCAGCTGAAAAGGATTGTGAGACAAAGACTGTTAAGGAAAGTGGCATACATAAGGCTGGCTCGTAGTATCTTGTGCTCTAGCCAAGGATCAACCAGAAATATTATTCAGGAACAAATAATTACAAAATGTCCAGATTAGTCTTTAAAAATATTAACTCCTTCAAAGTTGCTGGTAATAAGTTAACTCAAGACAAAACTGTTGTTTTAAATTTCTCTTAAGATAAGAAGATTTTCACCAGTGGAGTGAATGGAGTGAGGAGTGAACATATGGCTACATCAGAAGGAATTGTGACCCCCCGTAAAATAGCTTACATCCTTTTTATGGCTCTTTAAAGCATGCAGTGGGCCTATCCAAAGTCAAGCTGCCACTGGCTAATCTAAACTGGAAACAGCAGTGCCCTGCCTGAGCACTGTTGTGCATGTGTTTGTTATGTTTGTGTAACATTTCCATCCCTAGGGACTGGCCATTATCCCCCCCCCAATTTGTTTTCTTCCCTGAATTGCCTTCATCCAACCAAAATATGTCAGCAGTTACACCAGGGGGACTCTATTAAAGACAAATGGACTCAATGTTCTTCCTGAAGAAATACTCATGATTTAAGCTGCACAGCTGTGGGACAAATTTAGAGTAACTCTGCCTAAGGTACTTTCTTTGGGAAAAAGGAAAAAAAAGGTGATTAGAATGGCAACCCTCCCATCAGCGAGAGCTGAATCTGCTCTACTCTGCCTGCCGCAATCCCACCCTTTCCAGCCTGCAAGGGACACATGGGACAGGGACTGCAACACCACTTGCAGCCCCTGCCATGCCTGCTGGTGACCATCCACGGCCACCACAGCAGCCAGCACAGGCGTTTGACTTGCTGCCCAAAAACAGATAAAATCACAGCTTTTCACACTCCCATTGACTTACATGTGCCTCAGTGCAGGACTCTGGCTTTCATTTGCACCCTGTCTGGGTGAAAACTGTCTCATTCAATGGAGTCTTACTTGGGGTTTGCACTACCTCCAAAAGCTCAGTCCTGCCTCTCATACAAATCAGGGGAACTACTGTTGCAGAATTATGTTTTTCCATTGTCACAGGTAAACTGACCACAGGTCAGAGGTAAACTGAACCCTTTTGTATTTGCTTTTGTATTCCAGACCTGGGGACTGTCTTAGGCTGTTTTGATTTAATAAAGTCAGTGGGAATTTTCAGTTCATTTTATTCAGTTCAAGAAGATAACTTTATCTGTGATTTGCAGGGCCTCTCCTTAATTATCCTGAGAAAATAACTTCATATAATGCAACCTAGTGCCTTCAATTCATTAAATAAAAGATTTCTAATAGTAAAAAAGTATTACCAGAAGAAAGTCAAAGGGTTTTAAATTGTTTGTTAGGCAGCATGATCCAGTAACCTGAGGAAAAACTGCATCTGCTGCAGAGCCAGGAACAGAACTTAGAGCTCTGGAGGGTTTTTTACTATTTTTTAATAGTTAGTTGAAATTGTTAGTTAAGTATGAATAGTCAGAGAACACTTAATTTGAATTTAAAAGCATCTGCAAGTGTTGCTAGGAATATGTGAACCATAACAGATCTTCAATTAAGCAGAAGGTAAGAAATTTTTCAGTGTCAGCTCCCTGGTTACCAGGCTGTTGACATATTTCTTAGAAAGATAAGTCAAATGTACATGTGCATTAAGCATATTGTATTTCTGAAAATTATTTTTTCTATTAATTATGAAAATATATTAACACAGAATCTTGTTTAACAAAAGATGAACAGTAAATTACTGAATCACTACTCGGCAAAGTAGGTAGGAAATTCCTGATACATTTTCTAACTCAAAGCAATCTCAAATTACAATGTGACCTGTAGCAGGATGTGTCTAAAGTAGAGCCTCGTGAGCACAATGTATAAACAACAGCTCCTGTGGAAATGTTGAATGCAGCAGCTGTCATTACACAGGCTAACAATACAGTAATTACACTTCAGATGTGTAACCTGGCTTGCCTGTCACAGCTGAATTCTTGTTTACAACAAATACACTGGGGTTTACAGAGCTGTGCCTTTTTGAAAAATAATTGGAAAACATGGTTCCTAAGGTAAAAGATGATGAGGTCTTTCAATGGGAAAAGGATGTCCATAAAGAATGGTGAAAATGGCTTGTATGCAATCTTTTAATTTCTATTACAAGTTCATGGCAGGGGAAGGAGTGGGTGTGTGTGTTTAGGAAGCTGCAGCAGAAGGTGGGGCCTCCTTTTGTTAACCTTTTTTTCTCTCTTTTTTTTTTTTTCATTTCTCCTTTGCTGTCTTTCTTCTCCATTTTCAACTCCATTACTATTCGGTATTACTAAGGTAGTCCCTCAGGAACCTCAGTCCAGGCACATAATTTTATTTGGATAGTTGGGATACAGTCAAGTACAGAGGAAGAAATTCTGAAGATTGACTAAGACAGGGCTATAGAAAAAACTAAAGATCAGGGTTTGGGAAGCAAGATAATGTTAAAATGAATAGAGCAGTAGTAAAGCTACAGCAGTGTTTCAATTTTCCTTAATTATTTTCTTTTATTTCTCTTCAAATCTATAATACTTTTTCTTCTAGTTCTAGTTTCTTTTCATTCCTTTTGGGGATTTTTCATTATTTTGCATTTATGCTCAGCTCCAAAGTCCTTGACATGTCCATTTCTCCGACTTTCTGTCACCACCTGTGTGGGTGAAAAATAGGATTGCAAAGATTTTCTTCAGTACTTCAGAGAAAAATGGGCCAGGAATCAATATTGCTATACTGGCGTAGTAAGGGTATTTACATTTGAAAGCATTCTACCTTGTTCTTCCCATGAATAATGAAAGAAATCATGGCATTCTTGTGGGGCTGGTCTAGCCAAAAAAAATCTTTGGAGAACATGAAGGGACTACTTCATTTTCATTTCCATCCTTTGTTCACTTATTGTGTTCTGGAAAAAAAAAATAGAACATTAAAAGGTAAGAATTTTGTCGATTTCCATCCTTTGTTCACTTACTGTGTTCTGGAAAAAAAAAAAAAATAGAACACTAAAAGGTAAGAATTTTGTCACTGTTTTGGAAAGTTTATATTCTGAAGAATCTATGGGTGCAGACCATTGACACCACTGCTATAGAAGTTCCAAAGAGGTTTGATACAGAAGTCTTTCAGTTCTAGAGACACTGCATTTTAGTGAAATGATAAGAAGTTCTCCTATTTGCATCCCCTTCAAAGGTTAGGTCTTCAACCTAAGATAAACAGGACCTTATTTTTATCAGTGGTAAGTGGTTTGATGTATTCTGTGTATCTTAAACGTGCCCCTGATAAGAAGAATTTGACTTTTGGGGGGATGCTCAACTTCATGTGATTGAGTACAGCTTTAGCCTAGTGGCTTGGGCTAGGAACTTAAAATCAAAGGATTAAAAGTAATGTAGAGGAAATCATATTCTATGTGATTAAAAAACAGGGAAATCTTTTTCTGGTTAAGACAAAGGATATTTATATGACTTTTTTTTTTTGTGACTCTCCAAAAAAGGCAGCATCAACAAAGTGACTGCACAGCTCGTTGCAGTTGAGACAGTAACACGTTCTTGATGACAAAAAAGGAAACACTTCCACTCAAAAAGGAATGCTTGTTCTGCCCTCAAAAGAATTGATAACCATCCTCATCACTGTATCTACGAACAGGGTAAAAATGTAAATGTTGAGTGGAGAAAGTGGATTAAATGGGGTGTCTTACTCTGCTTTGCCAAAGTCTCCTTTGGCTGCTATCTAATTTTCCACCAAACAGAAATATAATCTGTTGCATTATGCTTTACAGTCTCCCCAGAAATCTCCCTGAACCCAGGACATGAACATCTCTGAAACTCCTGCTTTAAACTCATGTCAGGTCAAATTCCCAGCAAAGAATGACTAAGCAGGACACAGGCTGGTGGTCAGAAGTACTTATGATTGGCTTACTTTTCATAGTGCATGTGATCTTTTTGTGGAGCCTCTCTGTCCCTTTTTGTGTAAACAAGCTACATTTCATATAGCTTAAAGTTTAGAACAGTATATAAAATGTTTGTTAAAGTTTTGCGCTGCTTGAAGGTGGGAACTATTTTACATGCGGCACTTCAAATGCAATGAGTGGAAAGGCCTTTTAAGGAGCCCATCTGCTCAGAGTTTAGACTTAAAAGAGTAGAGAAAGGTGTCATTAAGGTAACTGGTCACCCCATGGCTATGAGCCATGAACAGAACATGACCATAAAAATCCCAAGGTATCTTGAGCAGAGATAAACTTTCCTGTCCTTACGCACTGTTCTGGTAAAAAAACCTCATCTGTGTTCTAGTCAACTCTATTACAGAGAAACATGCTAGTTGGATGTTCAGATGAATGGAGAATCAAGTGTAAAACAGGATGTGAAAAATTAGGGTGCTTCAGTCCACAAAATGAAAAGTAGCAGTATGAGTTCTCCTTTTGAAAATGAGGCAAAAATCAGGAGGTGAATACAAGTAAATTGTACTCACAAGCTGTACTGGTACAAGAATGAATCAATATAAACTGCTCAAGAACCCAGTCTAGATAAAAATTACAACATTTCCAAATGCCAATGAAATAAAGGTCTGGAACATTGTTTCATTAGAGAGTTTGGGGGAGGAAAAAATGTTTTTTGAGTGGGTTTTTTGAACCTGGTGAAAATGATTGTCTAGAGGATTGCCTACAATATTGGGGTATTAAGTACAGGGATTTATGGACTCATAAACTTTTGAGATTTTTAAGGATACCACTGTAAGCAAATGTGGAAAACCTCCAATTTAAAGTAGCACCATTTAACATTTGCACAGAGGAAGCTGTGATTTGTCCACATGATCAAAAGTGCTTTTAATGCTATATTCAATTTCTTGTCCTGGTTAAAATCAGGTACTTTAAGAACTGCTTCCTTCAGCAACAAGCATCTATTTATATGCCCAGTTTGAGTGTGAAAGCACTAGATAAACATAGATGCAAGCAAACATTGATGAGACTGGTCTTACCAAAGTCAAAACAGGCAGGCCAACAATAAATCAGCTATGAAGCAACCTGATTCCTTAATGGAAAGATAAATGAATCCCACACTGAGCTTAGGTTTAATGGCACTGTAGCACCCTCCTGTACAAATGCAATAAATAGCACAGAACTCAGTAAAATATTTATCTGAATAAATTATGAAGGTTCTAACACAGTATCAAAACATGAGCTTTCATACTGTACAAGTGTGTAAAAAATATTTTCCCTCTAACATTTGGATTTTTCCAGGTGTCTGAGTTAAAGTAGTTGCAGCAGAATCTGTTATTTTATTAATACTTACTTGAACACCAGCCACTGCTCATTGACTGCATGAGATTAAATAAATAAATGAAAAAAAACAACTTATCACCTTAAGGGGAGGTGAAGATATTCAAAGCACATTGAAAGAAAGTAAACATCAGTGCTGCTTCCCAATGCTGAGCCATAAAGAGATGCCAAAGGAGTTTAAAGCAAACTGCTTTGCAAACACAGGATTCAGTTGCTACACACAGAAGCTCTAAAATCTGGGACATCATCTGGATTAACATGCAATATTATCAGGCTGATGGATAGTTTTGAAAGCTCCATTGTTACTCTGATACAGATGTCAGAGTGCTGCTCTTTAATTTAACCGTGGTACTGGATGGGGATTTCACCTTATGTAAAATTAAGTCATATCACTAACTGTAATGATTTTGTTTTATTGCAGTAGTCTTGTCTCTAATATGTATAAAATCTAGAATGGCATATTTGTATGTTGTTTAGGGCATGGCAATGGTACCATAAAAACATCAAGCCAGTACTCCCCAGCTGGAGTCCTCCCTGGCTGCTCTTTAGCTCTGCTGTACTGGGCAGGCTGGAACTCCAGTGGGAGCTTGATTTGAAGGGACTGTGACATGAATGAGTCCGTGATGGAGCAGAGATCCACCTGCAGTCTGTGGAGAGTCCCCCACCAGAGCAGGTGGATGCCTGAAGGAGACTGTGACACTCAAAGGATGAGATGGGGATGTGTAATGAAGTTTTATTGAACAGTGTGGGACCTGGGCATGATGCAAATGGTTTGGAATAAGGGGTGGAATGTGCTGGTTTGGTCTGGAGTAGAGTTAATTTTCTTCAGTGTCTGGTATGGGGCTGTGTTTTGGATTCATGCTGAACACAGGGTTGATAATACAAATGTATTTTTCTTATTGCTGAGCGGGGCTTACACAACCCAAGGCCTTTCCTGCTTCTGGTACTGCCATGCTGTCAAGGGGGTGAGGGGTACATGGGAGGGTGGGAGGAGACACAGCCAGGACAGGTGACCCAAAATGACCAAAGGGATATTCCAGACCATATGGCATCTTGTTCTTGTATAAAGTGGGGGAAGAAGGAGGAAAGGGAGGGATGTTTGAAGTGATGGAGTTTGTCTTCCCAAGTCACTGTTACATTGATGGGGCCTTGCTCCCCTGGAGATAGCCAAATACTTGCCCAACCATGGGAAGCAGTGAATTAATTCCTTGTTTTGCTTTTTTTGTGGATGTGGCTTTTGCTTTCCCTATCCAGCTGGTTTTATCTCAATCCACAAGTTTTCCAGCTTTTACCCTTCTAATTCCCCAATCTCTCTGATGAGGGAGGGAGAAAGCAGCTTCAAGGGGCTTGTTTGCTGGCTGGGGTGAAACCCCAGCAGGGCTACTGCATGAACAACCTCCTGTTTAATTTGTTCAAAAGTTTGTTTTTGTTCAGGACCCCACTTAAAGTTTTTCTCCCATTCCACATGATAGAGTGGGTTTACAGTCTGACTCTGGAATATGCATCCTCCAAAGACCCTCAGTGCCTAGGAAAGCTTGTGTTTCCTGTTTTCTGGTTGGTTAGGACATAGCTGCTATTTCATTGACCACGTCCTTTGGAATCTGATGGCATCCATCTTGCCATTTTACTCCTAAAAACTGAATCTCCTGGGGAGTTCCCTTGACCTTACTTTGCTTTACAGCAATACCAGTCTTCAGGAGACTCTGGATTATCTCCTCCCCTTTGTCAAAAACTTGTTTTATAGTGATGCCCCATATGATGGTGTGGTCAATTCACTGCAAGTATTCTGGAGCCTCCCCCTTTCCCTGCAGTCTGTCTCAACTGCAGCCATGCCAGCCCAGCTGCTCCCTCCACCTTGGAACCGGCGTTACCCACAGCTTCCCCCACCACAGGGTGCCCCACCCCAAAACGCACCGCAATACCTTCTCCCAGGAAGAGACTCCCTTTCCCTGCTGCCAGGAAAGATGTGAGATGGTAGAATAACCTTCAAGTCCTGGCCATGCTCCCTCCTGGCTACTGCAAAAATTAGCTCTGTCCTGGCCAGAACCAGGACACTGAGAATCTACTGAGTGTCCATGGAATTCTGAAATGATTGGTATTGGCATTCTGTCGTCACCTACCATGGTACCCTGTGGGAGCTGTGGTTCAGTTGCTGAATATCTTCAGTTTCTCTCTATGGAGAGGAGTCTCATGCCATGCAACAACTTCCAGGATGCAGGACAGACTGTTACTCATCAAGACATCAGAGCCCATTGCAGCTGGAGAAGTCTGGCAAGGGAATTTGCTTAATATGGAGAGATGTGAGATCATAGAATCATAGAATCATTTAGATTGGAAAAGACCTTTATGATCAGCAAGTCCAATCCTAAAGACTATAATATAAGTCTATAATATCCAAATGATATCCAGAAACTCAAGAGATTTTGGCCCAACATCTAAGCAACCTGAAGAAAAACCCCTAGATTCTTCTACATTGAATTTCTTCTGAATTCTTTTTCTCTCCAGACTGAAGTTCAGTTCTCTTGAACTTTCTCTTCTGCTATGTATTTCATTATTTCTACTCTCTATCTCTGTTTTGGAGTAAAACAAATGTCAAACTTATTACCAGGACATAATGCCATTTTTTGACTGAAACTGATGAACATTCAATGACATTTATTGTGGAATCCATAGAGTATATGAAACACAGAACAGATGTGACCAGTATCTCATAAGGCCACAAACTTTTTCCTGTAAAATACATAATCTAGAGCAAATTTCCCCTGTATTCACCCAAATACAGTTTAAATCTACATTGATTTAATTTAAAATAATAATGTTGCTATAGATCACAAATGATCTTGCATTCTTACCTGGTGATTTTGGTGCATGTATTCTGTAGTATAAGAGCAGTTCACAAATCTTTTTATATCTTGCTTAACAGTACTGTGAACCATTATTACCCCTGCCTTATAAATAGGAAATGTAGATGCTGGTGTCTAATGAGACTTCCAAGATCACTTAGAAAGTCTGACACAAAATGCCCAAATCTCAGCAGAATGTTCTAGTTCAGCACAATGATTCCTGGTTTGTCTTACTACTCAAGATGAAGAGAGGAAAAAAATGGAAGAAGAGTTTGGAAGACCCAACAAGCTTTTGGTTAGCACAGTATTTCCCACATTCTGTGGTATTCAGTTGGAGGTTAAGACCATTTTACCATTCTGGCCTTATCCATAAGGTAGTCTCCGTATATGAGACTGGTTCCTTACATTTTCCATTGACAAAATGGGGATATTCCCACACCTTATCCATGTGTTTCATGGTCCTGCATAAAGGTCATTCGTCATTTGGCTTTTATTATTAAAGTCTCTTTCCATAAGAGACTCTTTCTTTTCCAGAAGAAGGAAATCTGGCAAAAAGACAGAATTGTTTCCTAACTACCATGAGAAAAAGCAGTGAAACCTTTAACTTAACCCTGAACAGCTGCCAGGTCCAGGGACAGGAGATGCATCATCTGAATTTAGACTTCTGTTCTCCCCACAAGCAATATGGAGCTTTATAAGCAATGCAATACAGATAAACACTGATGCCATTGAAGACAGTTACTCAAATTATTCAAATTTTCAAAAGAAATCAACCATTAAACCCAAGTTTTTCACTGATTATAGTGTGCTAGGAACACATCCTCCATATTTTGGGACCCTAATCCAAAAGTCACCAAAGTTAAAGAGGATCAGATTGCTTTTCATTCAAGACTGTAGCATCAAACATAAGACTTCAATAAATAAGCATAAAAGTGTATTTAAATAAATTACAGTTAGACTTACAAGTTACATTTTATGAAGACACTCTGGGAGGATTATTCTTCACTTGTTTATGTATATTTTCATTTGAACTGCTAAGAAGAAATGGAATTACTGGAACAGATGGATCAAATCTGTTTATTTGCAGGTGATTACACACTATTTTCACCTGCTATCTCTGTTGCTACAAAGTCTAATTAGTACTGGTGTATGATTGCACACCAGAGAAAATTTCCTACCTTCTTACAGCACCAAAGACCTACTAGAGTACTAAAAGATATTACAAGGTCTCCAAGACTCTACATAAATAAAGACAAATTTCCAAATCAGTAAAATATGAGTATAAATCCAGAGAAGTATTGATAGTCACCAAGGAAATCTGTCTGAAGAGGAGGAGGATTGAAGATGAGCTAAAAATACTAAAATATTCTCTCTGTGTGACCCATCTGTATGACAGGAGCTACTTGATGTGTCCATTACTTTGAGGGATATAAAAGTGCAATAGCACCTTTAAATATAGACAAAGAGAGAGAATGGGAGGGAAGAGTAAAATGTGTTTGTCTATATTTGAAATGGAACTAGATCATAGATTGTATTTTCAATTTAAGAACGAGTCATTCTTTCCTTGTTTATTACACTCATCAAGTAACCATATATAACTACATATAGACAAAGAGAGGGTTGTGTGGGGGCAGCAATTATTAATGGACATTACTGAATGATAAATAAAGAGCTAGCTCAGAACTGGTATTCATTGCACACAGATGTCTGGACCATGGGCAGATGTCTTAAATCGTCTACACAAAGCGCTTTTGTGCGATCACAGCAATCTAAATTGCTTTGCATTTGGTTCCAGGCATTTCCACACACTGCTCTCCACCACACATAAATTCCTATTCTCAAATCCCATCTAGGCTTCAAGGGCCAAATTACTTCCTGGTGTAACTCTTTGGCTTAATTTGCCTCAGGTTTATCGATGCAGACAAAGGTTGAGGCTGGTGTTCTCAGTTACAGGAGATCTCGTACATAACTTAGGTTATGGTGCTGGCTCTGGGGAGAGCATCCACTGCTCCGTGTTGGAGGGGATGAAAGCACGAGCAGGAAGGAGGAGGGGTGATGCCATGGCTTCATGCGTGCTTTGTGTGAACTCTATGTCATGACCAACACTCTTGAGGGGAGGCTTGCTTCAGAGGTCCTGCTGTTCCCTGTTCAGAGAAGGACTGCCATAGCCTGCCTTGTAAAGTTTTAACTCAGAACCTCTGTCTTTTTAAATTCTGTCAATCATCATACCTACTGCCCTGGGCTACAGGGGAGCTCTAAGAAAACCACTCATAACTCTGAGACAGGCACTTTCCTGACTCTCGGAGGTCTTAGAACTACTGCACTCCCACTCCCAGTGAAGCACAGCAGGACTGTGCTTCACTGCAAATCAAGTCAGTGATGATTTAGGAAATAATTTGTATTCCCAGAGGAGGCATATCTTGCAGCAGAGACAGCCCAGCATAAGTTGCTGAGTTTTAGTTAATGGCCTGAGTCTATCTAATGTGTCTGCTCTTAGAGATTTCACTTACAGATGAACTGTGTGTTTTCTGTCTCCCCATTTTTTTACATGGAAAACATTTGAATTAGGCTAGCACATAAACACACTGTCTAGGAACAGAATTGTGGGAGAAGGAGTTAACAGAGAGAGACAGATGGAGAAGTAGTTTGAATATATTATTTTGCATTGCAACCCTATGAAGGAAATGAGTGATGCATTTCCTGGTGGACATTTTACAAGGGTCACTTTATAAGGGTGAGATTGCAAAATCTCTCTCACTTTTACTCTTCCTATTAACACAGAATTATCTTTGATGTTAATTTAGCATGCATTTTTGCATGCAGTCAGAATAACTTTCAAGGTCTATTTAACAGCTATATTAGATTGTTTGGACTGCCTTTTTTCCTTCTTGCTCACCTGCTTGCTGTGGGAGAGCTGCCACTTATCAGCTGAAAGGCTGGTAATTTTAAGATACCCTGTACATAGTTGTTAGCACTGAGAGTGTGCATAACACCACATCCTTTCTCCCTCTTCTTGTCCTTGTAGAGATTGAAAGGCAAAAAGGAATTCCTTTTCTGTTATACTGGACATTTTGACCATACAGTTTGAGTAAAGACTTTTAGATTTCACTTGATCTTTAGCAATTAAAACCATGACAGACAAGACTTCTTGCTTTCTTCCACAACTCAGGAGCATAAAAGTATACAGAAATTAATCTACAGTTGATGGGCAAAAAAAAATAAAAAATAAAAATAAGGAAACAAGAGTGACTGAGAGTGACTGTGTGGGTAAACTAGCTGTGTGTTTTCAGTAAAACTGTGATAAGGCTATGCTCTAGGAGACCTACTGCAATTCTTCTTCCATTCTGGTAAATGGTTGTTAATTATTGTGTCCTTTCACTGCAAGGAGTGAATAAGACACCTCTAGAATGCCATTTTGCCCTATAACCTCAGCCTACATGTGAAAATTCAAGAATTGAAGGCAGGTTGAAGAATTAAGGGAAAGCTGGCTGGAATCTGTTTGGGATGGAAAAGCATAAGCAACCTTGACACTGCCCTGAGCCAAGGTCACCGTGACTTGTGATGTGCTTGTCAACAGTGCAGGTCTTCAAATGTCCAGTGGAGTTCATGCAAACTAGATGAAATCTCAGGCAGCTCCTTGGTGGTACCTGAGATCAAGTTCAGGAAAAATAGAATAAACCTTTTGTAATATTGTAAGAGCACACTGTGCAGTGAAATAAATCCATAACTCAAATGGTCTCAGCTCTAACAATAATAAACAGGACCATACTGTCCAATATTTAAGCCCTGACTGCCTGATCATGGGCTTATTTATTATTAGAGCTCATTATTTATATTATATACTTGGTGGATAGTGCTTCTCAGGAAAATGCCTTCTAAAGTTAAAAATCCATCAAACAGGGAATTTCAGAAGGAAACTGCGACACAAATCAGTTGGGAATAACACTTCTGGAGCACGGCAAACTTTGGGTTTCACATTCAATTAATTTTTTTTTATATACTCTTGAAGATGTGCGAGATTTTCAGTGAGGTTACCGTGAGAGCAGCACAAATACACGCCAGTTTAAAACGATCCTGTGGGATCTTTGTTGGGATCAAGAACGAGCCCCGAGCAGCACCGGCCGCCCGGGCTGCGCTCCCGGGAAGGTGCCGGGAGCGGAGGCAGCAGCCGGGCGATCCTCCGGCTCCCTCTCCAGGACATCGGGATTAATTACAAATAAACCCTCCAGCTCCGCGGCTCCTGCGGCCTTCTCATGGGCAAAGGGAGGAGCCAACCCCGAAAGCCACAGGCATAAGCCTAGGACAGGAGTATCCCCAGTATAATTATGGCTCATTTCGATACGGAACGCAGTGAGAGAGGGATGCAGGAAATTCTGAGCACTCCTTAGGAAACACTGCCGAGCACCAGTAGTGGGAACAGACACCACAATATCCCCTTTGCTCACTGTGTGACCTGGCCATGCTCTGAGCATCAGCAGCTCAGCTCAGCAGCGCCAGGAGCTCCTACACATCCTGCTCACACGCGTCACTCACCTGGCCACACCAGGTCACCGGAGTGCGCTCCTGCTCACATGGTGGGATACTGCCACTCACCCAGACTCGGGGCCCAAGGTATAACTTCTCTGCCTTCAGCATCCAGCAAAGGCAGGGTCCTTTTCTCAGATCTGTTTCTGCTCAGATTCACTTCTCCGTTGGGTAAATTTTCTCCAAATTTGAAGATCATTTCTGCTCTAGGTGTTCTACACATCCCCCAATAAGATAGTTTCTTCATTTAGTTTGGGACACCCATCTGTCTCCAACTATGTTCCCTTTTACTGTTGGTTTTGACCTCTTATTTTAAAGGTCAACAGTTTCTTCCTATTTTGTTAACCCAATTGCCTTAAAACTGCATTTTATACATTTGCTTCTGGCAGACTTCAGCTGTCCAGGGAAGGCTTTGCAAAATCCTCCACAGAGGAGACAGGACGAATTGGCTTTGGGTAGCAACATTTTCATAGCAGGGGGATTACAGGGGTGGCTTCTGTGAGGAGTTGCCAGAAGTTTCCCTCATGTCCAACATCCAATTCCAGCCAGCTCCAGGACAGACGCGCAGCTGGCCGAGGCTGAGCCCATCAAGGATGATGAGAGCATCTCTAGGATAACAGTTAAGAAGGGGAAAGAAAGCTGCAGCCAGGAGAGAGGAGAGAGAACATGTGAGAGCAACAGCCCTGCAGACCCAAGGTCAGTGCTGGAGGGGCAGGAGGCGCTCCAGGTGCCAGAGCAGAGATGCTCCTGCAGCCCCTGGTGCAGCCCATGGTGAGGCAGCTGTGCCCCCAGAGGTCCTTGGGATCACAGAGATCCACCTGCAGGAGGATCCCACCAGAGCTGGGGGTGCCTGAAGGAGGCTGTGACCCTGGGGGAAGCCCCTGCTGGAGCAGGCTCCTGGCAGGACCTGTGGCCTATGGAGAGGGGAGCCCATGCTGGAGCAGGTTTGCTGGCAGCACTTGTGTCACTGCGGGGGACAGTCTCTTCCTGAAGGACTGCATCCCACGGGAGGGATCACATTGGAGCTGTGTGCAAAGAACTGCAGCCTATGGGAAGGACTCACGTCGGAAAAGTTCACATAGGACAGTTTTCTATGGGAGGGACACGGGAGCAGGGGAAGATTGTGAGGAGTCCAGTTTAGGAAGGACATTGAGACACTTGAGCACATCCAGAGAAGGGCAACAAGGCTGATGAGGAGCTTGGAACATGAGCCCTGTGAGGAGTGACTGAGGGAGCTGGGGGTGTTTAGCCTGGAGAAAAGGAGACTCAGAGGCGACCTTATCACTCTCTACAACTTCCTGAGAGGTGCTTGTGGTCAGGTGGGGGTTGGTCTCTTTCTCCAGGCAGCAGCTGACATAACAAGAGGACACAGTCTTAAGCTGTGCCAAGAGAAATACAGGTTGGATATTATGAAAAAGTTTTTACAGAAAGGGTGATAAAGTATTGGAATGGTTTGCCCAGGGAGGTGGTGGAGTCACCATGTCTGGATGTGTTTAAAAAAAGACTGGATGTGGCACTCAGTGCCATGGTTACTTGAGGTGTAAGGGCTGGGTTGGGTTTGATGATCTTGAAGGTCTCTTCCAGCCTAGTGATTCTGGGATTCTGAGTCCTCCCCTGAGGAGAAGGGAGTGGCCACAGCCACCATTCTCTGTTGTCCTGTGCTGCTGGTGGGGAAGAGGGAGAAAAATTGGAAGTGGGGTGTAGAAAGAAGGCATGGGTAAGGGGAAAGTATTTTTAAGATCTAGCTTTTATTTTTTTTTTTTTTTATCATACATTGATTTGATTGTCAGTAAATTAGACTAATTTCCCCAAGTCAAATTTTTTTTTCCCCAAGACAGTCACTGGTGACTGATGTCTCCCTGTCCTCATCTCAGTCCACAAGCCTTTCCTTATATTTTCTCTCCCTTGTCTAGCTGAGGAGGACACTTGGCATCCAGCCAGAGTCAACCCACCACACAAGAGCACAGTAGCTGCAAAACAATGGAACACCTCATGCTTTATCAGAACAGCACCAATTTCACAGAATCACAGAATAAGTCTGAGTAGGAAGGGCACCACAAGGACCATCAAGTCCAGCTCTTAGGTGAATGGCCCACAGGAGGAATCAAACCCACAATTTTGGCATTATTAGCAACCTGCTCTAACTAAATGAGTCTTTAGAACCTGATTCTTAGGAGATGACAGACATAAAAATAGAGACCTGGGAACCAAGTAGGAGCATGTTTAATCAGTAAAGCAAATAGTCAGGTGATGTGAATTACAGATTCATAATTAGGAGGATAAACAGCTGAAAAGGGGTCTCATCAATATAAATGTGGCAGCCTTTCTATTTAACCCAAGACTGAAAACCCAGAAAGGCTTTGATTTCTATGCAAAACTGAGAAAGGAGGTGGTTTTTTGTTTTTTTGTTTTTTTGGTTTTTTTTGGTGTGGTGCTGTAAAGGAAAAAGCACCACACAGAGAATACATTTCAAAAGATTAAGATTGACTATCATTTGCATTCATCAAGTGTTTAATAGCAGACTGTAGGCAGATCTTTGGGGAGCTGATGCTGTACAGGAGCAGGGTAAAGAGGAAGGACTGGCAACTCTTGTTGTGTATCTGAAATTTTCCCCCTGGTTTGTGTAAGTCTTTCTATTTTTTTTTTTTTTTTTTTTGGTGTGGTGCTATAAAGGAAAAAGCACCACACAGCAGAGAGGCTGAGCAAATTAACAATGAGGCTGAGCTTGGTGCAGAGGTGAGAGCTCTATGGCTACTAGACATAAATGATCTTACTTAAGGCAATAAATGTATTAACTTTTCTGGTTTATCTCCCCTAATTTTCTAGAGATGACTAAGAAAAATTCATTTTTCCAATTGCCTAGTCTGAAATGGTTGGTCTAAATTTAAGGCTAATTTAATATTCTGAGGAGAACTTTCTGAGCAAAAAATTTGTTATCAGTTTGTCACAGTTGAAACTACTGCTAATCCCTGTCTTCTCTTACAGGTTGTTACTAATAGTGATATTTTTCTCTGGGGTATGGACTCAAGAGACACCAGGTAATTCTGCTACAAACTGATTTCACATCAGTTTGCAGGCTTCTCCATTGGTGTTATCTAGGCTTATGTGTGTGTTTCAGAAGAGTCTGAAGTTCTTGTTGCAGCCTTACTTGCATGTTTTTCTGTGAAACTCTAAACATGCAAGGACTTGCTGGAAACTACATTCTTTAGTTCCATGTGTCACTATATTAAGCAAATGTTTCTACCTTTCCTCATTCTGGTAATAAGTACTGATGAATTAATAAGGAATTTATTCTTATTCTCTTGAGTGTAGTTGTTGTTAGTCTCCATACAATATGTAAGGTCTTTTATCATAGCTTAACCTAGCTAAGTATCAGGCAGCTGTTTGCTCATTCCTTGTCCCCTCCCACCCCAGCAGAATGGAGAGGAGACTCAGGAAAAACCTCATGGATTGAGAACAATATTTTAATAATTGGAATCAAGTAAAATATTACAATAATAATTATTATTATCATTTTAATTTTTGAAATTATAAAACCTAAGAAAAAATTGTGATGCACAATAGTTGCTCATTACAACTGATGCCCAGTCTGTCCCTGGGCAGAGATTGGTGCCTCCAGCCAATTCCCCCCAGTTTATATAGGTCATGACAGTCTATTGTATAGAATATACATTTGCTAGTTCAGATCAGTTGTCCTGACAGTGCTACGTCCTGGCTTCTTGTGTACCACCTCCCTGACACAGCATGAGCCACTCAAAAGGTCTTTGGCTTGGTGCTAAGCACTGCTCAGCAGCAACCAAAACTTCAGTGTGTTGTCAGCATAATTCTTGCACTGAATCCAAAATACAGCCCTGTACCAGCTACTAGGAAGAAAATTAACTCTATCCCAGCCAAAATCAGGACAAAATTTTATAAAGATAGCAGTGATTCATCTCAGAGGAAACAGTGTTTTTTTTTAGCCAAAAGTCTTTCCTTACAAAACAGAGCTGGTCCTGGAGCAGCAGATGCAGAGAATTGTTTCTAGGACTGTCTGCCCTACTCACTGTGGGTCCTGTATGAAATGCATTGGCCATCCCCAAAGATCAAAGTAAATAGATACTGCAGAAGGTTTTATCCAGACTGGAGTAATTATCTAGCTTCTGCATTGAATCCAGTTGGTAGCTTGGAGTGTGGGTGGAGTAGGGTCATGTTCACCAGCATCTGTCTGCTGCTCCTTAGTGTGACCATCTCTGATGTGGGAATTGCATCACTAGTAAACTTCAGCCTATGGTGCTGAACCCTGTAGGAAAAGGAATCCTCTCAGCGCTTAAAATGCACCATTATTGTAAAAGGTCTAGCTGGTGTTAGCTCATGATGCCATAGAAACTCCTGTTTGAAGCAACAAATCCCCCTTTAATAGAAGTGCATGTCAAATGAGAAGCCTTCCCTAGTCCTGCACTTAGGACAGTGTGTACCTGCCTCCTGCCTGAGAGGTTTGGGAGCCGTGGCCTGGTTTATGCTGTGGTGATAGCTTGGGACTGGAGCTTCTCAAGCCATTTTCTCTGTTCTGTGTGGTCCTTTCCCAGTATGAGCCAGCTGGCTTCTGGTACTGGTACTTGGGCAAGTGACCAGGGCAGGCTGATGGAAGGGCACAGCTTATGTGCCTGCTCTCCACCCAAACTGGCATTTGGCTCTTGTGAAGAGAGGGGTGGAAGTTTCTGGTTATTTTGTGGTTGGTTTGTAGGGTTTTGTTGGTTGGGATTTTTTGGTTTAGAGGTTGGGGGTTCTTTTCTCTTTTCAGGAGTGTGTGGGACTTTGACATTCTGTTTTATTTCATCTAAGGTGTTCAGACTGAGGCAGCCAGTGTAGTTGGCTAAGGTGTTCAGATGAGGCAGCCTTTTTGACTGTGTTCCAAAATCCTATTTCCATGACCGGCTGTTGCAGGCAGCTTTGCCAAATCATCAAACACCATTACTAATAGGATATGAATTTTGGAGCTAGCTTTTCTCCTGGAATTACTGCCAGTATAAACACAACCTCTCACCTCTCCTGACCAGAGATGTATGACTGTCACAACACTGACTTTATAAAGCAATCTGGGAAATGGCAGATTTGTTTGTATCTTATTTTGAATCCCCATCTTACCAACTTTTAAATACATCTGACACAGGACCCATGAGTTCAGAGTGCTTGGGGGACCTTCTGAGGATAACACTGAATGCAGAATACTTTGAAGACAAATACTTATCTCTTTTTGTTGTTGGTAAGTTGATGTAGAAGAACTTGGTGAGAGAATTACATATGGCGAAATGTTTAAAATTCTGAGGTGCTTCTATATTAGAATCCCTAGGTATTATATTATATACACTAGAATTCCCTAGATCTAATACTAGATTAGTCTACTATTATAGAGCTTAGTTTGCTGATCTCATTGTAAGTAAACCCAACTTCTGCCTTGATTTCTGAGTAACCTATACTGTCAAATTGTTTTTTGATAACTTAGCCGTGATCAGACTTGATTTTGGGCTCAAATTGAAATGCACACAGTAGTTTCTAGGAATGTTAAAGCTGGATCTCATGGAAAATCTCATGGGTTTTCTTTGTGATAAGAATGTTTTTTAGTAACAGCATATATTGTTCTGAAAATTCACCAGCTGAAGCTGGCGCAATATTATTTATTTTTGTAGTAGTGGCTTCAGCTTGGTGGAGGGGTATACTTAGTGAAGTTTAAGAAAAATTAGCTGGGCCTTCTAGCTTAGCAGTCACTGGACTTAGCAAGTGGTACATTTCTGTGAAAAGCATCACAGAATGCCCTGGAAGGGCACAGTGATAATACTTTTGGGATATAAACACCTGCTTTAAGATTATATGTATAAATGTAAATTTGGCCTTGAAAAAGCTCTCCATGCCATCCATTTTTCTAGAAGTGGATTTTGTGTCAAAATCCACTTAAAATGTGTTCTTTGTTCAGACATCTTCACTCATACATAAAAACACACTGTAGTTGGGTTACATACATCTTAAACCATAAAGTGATTTTTTTTTAAGGAAAAATCCAAAACAACTAAAACACAAAACATTAAAAAGCTCAGAACCATAAAAATGGTTTGTATACTAAAAACATCCAAGCAAATCTTTAGTGTGTTCATCATCCTGGTGAGCTGTCTCCTGAAGAGATTCTGCAGGGCAGGCATCAGAGAAATATGAGCCTGTGCCCACCACAGGTCAGGGTCCTGATGTTGCTGTTGTCATCTGTCACCGTATTGGTGGTTTGGGGTTTTTTTTCCATCTTCAGTGCTTCAGCTGCAAGTGTTTCCTGTCCCAGTGTGCCTGTAATTTTACCACTCTTTTTTTCTTTACACTTAGTCACAGCTCTTTCCCCACTTTGCAATTCTCTGAGCCCAGGGAATACAGCTGGGCTGTATCACAGCAGGTTCAGCTGAATCCTTATGCCAGAGCAGGTTTCTCAAGGAGTTAGCAGAGCAGGAGTTATACTTGTTAATACAGTTCTTTGCTATTTATTTGCCTGTAGATCAGTCTGGCAGAGCCTGGGAGCTTGATGAGGCCGTGGCAGCACAGTGTGGCTATAGAGTGACTTACACCACCTGGAGGAGCATTCAGCTCCGTGCTTCTGCGCTGAGCTGCCATTCGCACTTAGAGGTAAGTCTGTTACAGACACTTTGACTACAGTGCTCTTGTACACTAACTTTATTTGAGAAATTACTGAATGTTATGGATGTTAACTGAGGTGTCATAATGTCTTGAGTATCTGTTAGCAGAGAACAATATAATTTTCTTCAAATGTATCCAGAGGTCTGAGAATGTTCCATGACACTGCTATTTGGAGGGCCTACAGGTGAACACATGAAGTATATCACGTGTACCCTTAAAGGGCAATTATTTTCTTGTGGATTACAATAGGGAATTGCATCTGGCAGCCATGCTGCACTCTGCCCTAACAATATTAAGTGTCCTGAGACACATCACAGTAAAAAGTAAAACTTTGATTACTGGCTCACTGCTACTATGTCATAAAACACAAAATCAGCTATCTCTTAGGTTTGTTTGTTTGCTTTCTTATTGTTCAATTCTGGGGCTGTGCAAAAGGAACAAACCTTCTGCCCAAAATATTTATGTTGCTGTGTAGCTATACACCTATGTGCATACATCTTGTGCAGTTAACGAAGCTGAAAGTGATAATGCTTCAGTATGGAGTTGCTCTTCTGTGCAGAGGCCGGTGGGTGTATTTTGTAGTTTAATTTAAGGTCACAAGGATAGGTGGTGCCCAGCTAGGGAAAAGCAGTCTAACAGGCAAATATTCCCTTTGCCCACACAGAAAGATGTGTTCACAGTAACTATACAAATCAAAGCATCTCACACTCCTGACATGAGCAATGCTACAACTCATCTGAAAAGTGCAAGTTGCCATTATGGTCCATGGAGTCCCAGAGAGATAGTATGTGAAAATAACTACATGGAGGTAAGTACTTATGGAAAGTACTAGAAGTAAAGAGGTAGGTACTGCAAGATGCTCTCTTAGATTGTGTTTCCAATGCATATTCCTAGAATTTTGTCAGCTTCAGACTGCCCCATCATGAGCAGCTTGTTAGTGGGTGCACAGTATGCATCTTAAGTGATACATTTGTATTATGATTGTGTAACTTACATTAGCAGTAATAGCTAATAAAGCTGTAAATTCATATTAAAGGTTAAGGAAAATCATAAAAAGGTTAAGCTTGTAGACTGAACTCACCGAATGTTGCCCCAATAAATCTTATTTGAGACAACTGAGAATGTATACCTCCTGAAGGAAATTTCCCTACTGGGGAGGAATGCAGACGGGGAAATGGACTCCTCTTGGAAGAGGATGTTGGAGTCAAGAACAAACTCTGGTCTTAAGTGGAAACAGAAAGTAGAAGATAAGTGGAAAATAAAAAGACACTGAAATCAAGCAGACTATAGGTGAATCACCAGGCATGGTCGCATTTCTGTCTAGGAAATTCTGGTTTCCCTTGCAAAAGGCTTGTAGGGTGTTGAAGACAAGGAAGTAAGCGCTATCAGCAAACCCCTTACAGATGTTTTTTCCCCTCAGGTTTCTGTCAGGAGGGAGGTTCCACAGACTATAAAAGACTTTGTTCGAGATGAACCTGAGGACTGGACTCTTGTATTTCCAGAAGTAAAACTACAGGTTTTCTTTCTAGCAAAAGCTAGTGCTACCTCTGGCACAACCATCTTTCTTTTCACTAACCATGCAGTACTTTCAAAAAGTACTTAAGTAGCAATAGCAGAACTTCTGTATCAAGTGGTTTTAGTACATTTTTATAGATTAGTTGTAGGCTTTGTCTCCAAGGAAGAAATCAAGTCTTCCCCAGGCAAGAGACTGTGTAAAAAACAAGCAAACAAAACAAAAACCTCTTTAAAACCCCATGGCCCAGAAAAAAACTGAAGAGGTTTTTTTCTTCTTGGACTCTGTATGTGCAGAGTGCCATTAGTTATTCTCTGTTGCCCTTAATATGGAAAGTTTTCTGTATGCATGAGGCGGGGAAAGCTGGAGGGATAGCCCACTAGTAACATTCAAAGTAAGGCAACAAAACTTCTGGGCAGTTCAACACAGTAAATCATTCAATGTGATAAACCTGTTACTTTGAACATCATGTTTAAACTATTGATACATTTCTCTGGGTAGGCAAAGGCAGAAGAAGCCTCAATATGGCAAATAGCATTTCATCAGCCAGAAGAAAAAAGGGCTCTGCTTGTGAGCAATGCTTGGAGTGCAGGCTATGGACTCAAGGCCACAGACTCCAGGGTTCTGCTGCGAGTGCCATACACTGCTGCCCAAGTTCAGCTGGTCGAGGTTGGTGTGCTCCTTCTGGCCCCCCAAGCTGCCAGGCTGTGCAGCTCTAACCAGATGCCTTCCTTACAGGATCAGGGAATTACTTTTTCTCTGCTGAGATCAAGTACATTTTACAAATACCAGTGGGTGATCCTGATGGTGGATACTGCTGTGGCATGTCCTGTAGGTAAGGAGTGTGGTACCATGCTCCAAATCCAAAATGCACAGGGACAGACTCACAACTAGTGAGCTGACAGCTTTCATGTCTTGTCCCTAAGATGGTGTGGATTACATGAACCAAACAATCACCTGGACTGTTCCAAAGTATATTCCACCACTCTCTGCTGGAATGACCAGCTTTAAGGATGTGCTTGTGGAAGCTGGTGTGGATCTACGCAAACTCTCTGCCAAAGAAATGGCTTCCAGGAAATATGTGTTATTGAATGAGTTAACAGCAATTACAATGAAGATTCCAATAGGTGCAGAAGGTGGTTATTACAAGGTTGGTTACTTATATTAGGTGCCATGCAAGCAATACTCTTGGATGTATGATTTTTTTCTGATTAGGAATAATTAATCTTTTGCCTTTCAAATGAAAGATGGAAGTGAGGGAGAGCAAAGGGTTTGTTAAAAACTCCAGAAGCCCTGACCAAAGACAGTATTTGTAGAATTTCTTTTCTTGCAAGCAGAGGTAGACAGAATCCTACACAGAACTATTGATTCATTAATTACTCGGGTTAACACAGAGCTTTCACCTATTAGTCCTGGTGTCATACTCCTCAGAGATGGTTCTAACTGGATTGTAAAGCATGCATGGGTTCTGTTGTATTTTACACAGACCACTTAAGAGAATGGAATAGCCCATTAGTCCAGCAGACTTGTGCTCTTGGGATGGGTTGGGACTGCACATCTAAATCTAGCTGCTTGGGGTGAACTGAGTCCTGGGCAAATGTAGCAACTGAGCTTCTGGTGAGGTTGCATAAGCAACCCTGTTCACTGTGAAATAGTCCCCTGCTGCTTTGAACCCTGGAAAGTGGGAAATCCTTTTCCAAAGGAAGTCTTCTGAGTATTCTGAGATAATCTAAACAGGGATAGAAGAGTTCAGGATTCCTGAGCAAAAAGGGCAATTGGTTGGGGCTGTAGATTTAGATGATCTTGAGATGCTTCAACATAACTTTAATGCAAAATCAAGCCATACTAAAGGGTACTGATTTGAATTCTAGACTTCTGTGAGCAATGGACAGCTTGGGGTAAAATACACCATCAACTTGTTCTTGGAACACCAGTGGGAAGATGACAAATGGGGACTAACCAAACATACTATCATCAAGGAAATAGAAACGCCATTTGAACAAGTGGAAGTTACCATAACCAGTAGTAAGTAGCTGAACATTGAATTTTACCAAAGGTTTTGGTACTGTTAAGAGCTTAATGCTATTTGTTCCTTTTCAGATTTAAATCTGAGTGCAAGGCTAATGAATGTTACAGTGGGAACATTCCTCCCAGATGCTGAACTTGTGAACTTAACCATTGAAGGGGTTGTTGTGGCTGTACCTGAAGCTGTTCAGCATGGCTACCTAATACACAGGACCAGATATGCTAATGGAAGCAAAGCATATGTGCTACAAGTCCCACTTGATGCACCAAGTATTAAAAAAGAGGTGTGTACTAAGGCACTGCAGCATCCTATGGTATAGAAATAATGACATCAGTTGGTGATTTTTCATGTCTAAATATGATTTTCCTAGTACATGAGAGAGGACATGAGAGCATACACCCTGAATGTCACACTCACATTCATCACCTATCCATCAAGTGAGACCTTTGTTGTCCCAGTAATTGCACTGTCAGCTGTGAAAGATGCAGGTAAACTTTGTGGAACTTGGGCGAAACTGCACCAACCCAGCTGTGAACCCTGGCTGTGAGCTGGGCTGATTTCAGCCAGGGATGCTGCCAGTCCCAGGGAGCTGCACTAAACTGATGGCAGCTGGCTGACTCTTGGTTGTTTTGCAGTACTGCCCAGTGCAACAGGGTTTTGTGATGGGAGGAACCTTCATCTCATTATCACTCGTGGGAATGTGGACCAAAACTGGCTACCTTTCATCTCAGACTGGCACCTGACCCAAGAGGCTGCACAGAAGTACAACTACATTCTGAGGGACAATGGCACTCACCTGGCAATCTCTGTCCCTTTCCTTTCTCCCCATGTGAGCTATGAGGTAAGGCTGCCATCATGTAGCAATTGAAAGGCATGTTCTAGTTGTGAGATGTCAACAAGACACAGTATATTCTTGAAAGCAAAATAAAACTTTTCTTTGAGACAGTCTTCATAAGGTATAATGGAGGTTTATTTTCTGACCTTGTAAGAAAACTTTAATTTCCCTTAGTTAATGTTGGCAGAAATGAGCAAGAAAAAAATAAACATATTCTGCATTACTGTATGGCTGAACATCTTTAAGGACAACTATACATGCAGTGGAGTTTGTATTGCATTCTTCTGCAAAACAACTGAAAAAGCTCACTGTGTGAGCTTCTAGATTAAAAACATCCTGTTTAAATACATCCTGTGGATTTGACTTTGCTCAAGCACCATTATCTCATTATCTTTGGCTTGTGATAACCTGCCCCCTTACTTTTAGTTGAACAGTATCTTTATTCTCTTGTTTATCCTGTGATTGTCATCTCTAGGGCTTTCATACTTCTGCAATAAAGGCTTCATTCTACTTAACCCTGAAGGATGACGTCACCTTGCCTCAGAGGAGAGACTTCTCAGTTTCCTGCATATTTTCACCTTCAGAGCTAATACGTAATGTTGGGGATTAGCTGTTAATGCTATTTGAGTTGCAAAACTAAGCCATGCAGTCTGAAATGTTTCTAGGTTTTAGAGTTGTGTGGCACTCTGTTTGCTTGTCAGCTTTCCTACCAGTTAATATGCCACAAGGCAAGTCAATTTAAACATTGGAGTGGCTATCCTGCCTAGTATAGGAAGGGGGAAGAAAGTGGGAAAGTCTACTTCCCCACACACCTCCAAAATCAAGAAGCTTTTTTAAAGGGTTTTTGTGGTTGTTTTGAGAGTTGAATGAGGTGGGGGATTTTGGTGGAATGTGGGGAGAATCAGCATATAAAGTAGTCATTCTAAAGATGTTAGAACCCTAAATACTAAGAGTTTTAACAACTCATCAGTATTAAATGTATTGAATATCTTGGCTAGAAAAATCCTTTTGAAGAGAGTGAGAGCTCCTTGTGAGCTGCCAAAAGAACCTGCCAGCAAATCCATTCCAGACATCTTTGTTGTTAGGCTACAAAAGGAGGTTGAATCCTGATTTGTGTGAAAATGTGAATTTCTCTTTCAGAGTGCCTGCCCAATGGCACCGTGATTATTACTGCAATCAAACTGGTAGGTGATGAAGACCTGGACACTGCTCTGCTTGTCTTGAGGGACAGACAGTGCAAACCCAGTCTAGTGACAGAGAAGACTGCAACCTTCAAGTTCAATGTGAACACTTGTGGAACAAGTAGAAAGGTAAGGACTTAGTCACATCAAGTTTACTCTGCACTGGGGTAGGGTTATTGCTAGACCTGGCAGAAGTTCAGAGGTGAGCTCAAGCTGCATGGAAGTCACAGCTAAAACCAGCACAGTAGTACATCTATACTCTTTCTGAGCTTACTAAATTCAGTTGAGCAGAATTTCTTATTGAGTAAAAATGTTTTTTCAAGGTCAGAGGTGCTTTCTGAAACTCACCTTCAATTTGACAGCTCTGCATTGTTTCATGGTGGGCTTGAATGGGAGTTTATGCTGGCCAGATATACTTGCATGCCTTGCAGAAGCTCTTTGGGTATTGCTAATGACTACATGCCCAAATACTAGAGTGGGTGCTATTCCTACCACCAAATACTGTACAAATAGAAAACCAACAAAATAACAAACAATCAGAACATGCCTAAATTCAGATCATCATAAATGCAGCTTGTTTCTGCATTGTTGCATTTCATTCTACTCACTGATTCAGTAAATAAGCTCAGCTGTTCTTTTTCTCAGGACCTGTGCACTCCCTTTCTAGGGTGTTCTGTCATATTCAAGCTAATAAACTTTCTTCTTGACTATGGCATAGCTGTCACCTGTGGTCAGCTTTAGTTCAGTGGCCCTTGGGCTGTTGGCTGGTAATTTCTGCCTATTTCTAAGCACACTCTGCTCTGTGCAATCTGGCACTCAAGCAGAGGGATGTAGAGATTGCCAAACACAAATCAGACTCTAAGTGACTGTCCTGTTTGTAATGATGTACATCCTTCAGTCCAACAGCACAACTATGACATATGAGAACGAGGTACTCTATTTCAGACCTGGCAGTGATATACCCATATACCAGTAAGTGTCACTCCCTAACCAAAGGTTGTACATGTTATTTTGGCTGTAAAAAATCTAATGCTAGATATTTTCTTTCAGACAGAAATTTCTCTGCTTGTATGCAGTCAAGCAGACTGCTGATGTTCAATATGAATCTAAGAGGAACCCACCACCCAGTATTAAGCCAGGGTCTGGCTGTCTTGCTCTTTCATTGAAGCTTTTCAAAGGTAACATCTATGAGTAGACTCTATGAAATCACTGAATGGCTGAGGCCAGAAGGGACCTGAGGTTGATCTTACTCATCCACTCTGCTCAAGCAGGGCAGTGTAGAAAATATTCCCCAGCACCATCTTTAGATTACTTTTAAATGCATCAAAGGATGAAGTGGAAAATTTTTAAGGCCTCTAACTGGACTTTTCTCTTCCAAAATGCAATATAAATGGTCAAATATCAGTAGTGGAAGAGACTTAGCATCACTGACACATGTATGGTTTTCCTGCTTCGTCTGGGCACGATGCAAGTTTTGTGTAGTGAATGTGATGCCAGCTTCTCTGTCCTATGAACCCCTCAAGTGTTGTTAAGCAGGTTCAGCAACTTGCTGCAATGGTTGTAACCTGTGTAACCAAAGATACTGCTTTAAAGTGTTACCTATGCCAGCAGAAAGGGTTAACTGAAGCCTGAACCAAACACTCAGGATGACTGAAATGGCCATTATGATTTTTTTAAATTCATTTTCCCTTCTCCATTGTCTCTCAAACTTTGAGACAATTTTGAATAAAAATCTTAATGGCTTTTTGTAGAAGGAGTGTTTCATTTCTGGATCCTCAGAACCAGGGAATATGTTTGAGATTTTTGCTTTCGCTGCTGATCTTGCTTTCTTGGCATTCTATACCTAATTCTTGACATTTGTATGCTGTCCCAGGTTTTAGTATTACTGTGCCAGAGTAAATGGTAGAGGAAAAAATAGTGAAGCAGAAAGTTTGCAAATACTTCCTCCATAAAAAGGAAGCTCCTAATATCAATACTCTCTTGTAGAGAAGTCCTATTCAGAGCCCTACCAGGAATCAGAATATCCTGTGGTAAAATACCTGAGGGAGGCTCTGTATTTTGAAGTTGAACTGCTCCAGCCTAAAGATGGAAGACTGGACCTAAACCTGGATGACTGTTGGGCTACCAACTCCCAAAGCCAGGACAGCCTCCCCCAATGGCACATCCTTATACATGGGTGAGGAAGGCTTCCCTCCTCTGTTTGGTAACTGCTCAGCACAAGGTGCTACACTTCAGGCGGGAAGAAAGGGGAAGAGGCAGAGGTGCAAGTGGCAGAGGTCACCTTGGAGGCAATTGCTGCTGATCTGAGTGAGTGGATGATGTGAGTGGCCAAAAGTGCTTCTAGCTAACAGTTCTGGCTGGAAAGAGCAAGAAGCAATCAACCCTGACTGTGGGTAAAAGCAGGGATCATGAACTGGGGAGATCTTATTCATTCCCCTATGGCCCAAGGAAAATGGAGAGGGAAGCTCTGCTGTATTTCATCTCTTTGCTGTGTTTGAAGAACTGGTTGAAGGTTTAGATCAAATACATTTCCTCTCATGTATTTCCCAAACAGGTGTGAAAACAACAAAGACTCCTACAGAACTGTCTTCCACAAAGTTAATTACAGCCTCAGAGTAAAATTTCCCCAGCACCTCAAGAGATTTGAAGTGAGGATGTTCACCTTTGTCCAGGGCACGTCTCAGTTGCAAGAGCAGGTCAGATGTCTCTGTTCTGTCATGAGCTGTTGGCAGTCCTGACAGGTGAGCCCAGGGTGATGCATGCAGCCAGTGCTGGGTAAGGGCTCAGCTGGCCAGCGCTGCCTGGGACTGCTGGACACCTCCTTGAAGGCATAACACCCTGGGAGGGGTGAATAAAGGCCATCCACTTCTGTTCAGTTCACAAGACAAAATTATAGACTCATTCAGGTTGGAACAGACCTCCAAGATTCTCAAGTCCAATCTTTGACTGTCATGCCTACTGTGAAGTGCCACATTTATTCATTTTTTTTAACACTTCCAGGTATAGTGACTCCACCACTTTTCCTGGGAGGCTGTTCCAATGCTTTGTCACTTTTTCAGTGAAAAACTTTTACCTAATACCCAACCTGAACTGCTCCTAGTGCAATTTGAGGCCATTTTCCCCTTGTCCTGTCACTAGTTGCCTGGGAGCAGAGGCCACCTCCCACCCTGACACAACTTTCATATCCTTTGGGATTGTACACACTGGATTCCAAATAAGACTTCCCTAAATAATCTAAATATTCTTGTCTTGTAGTTGTATTTCCACTGCAGTGTGGTGATCTGCAATACTAAGCAACAGCCTTTAGACCTCTTTTGTCTAAGGAGATGCAATCCTGGGAAACACAGATTTGGTAAGAAAACAAGCATGTCTTAAATCTCTCCTGTGGTTTTGCTCAGCAATTTGGCATGTGCTCTCACTAACAGTGGCAGGTTGCAGATTTCTAGTCCTAGATTATGCTGCACAGGGAATTAAAAGCTGAAATGTCTTACAGCCCACAGTGCACATCCACATGGGCAAGTATCATCTGGACCAGTGCTTGTTAGGAAGAAAAGCAGTAAGGAGAGGTTGGTGTCAGTCTTAAATTACACTACACCAAGTGTACTGCTGCTGCATCTGCAAGGTAACAAATTTGTGTCTATGTCTCTTCTCCCTGCAGGTGAATGCACCAACTTCTGACAGACTAAACAAGAATTACTCCATTTTTTGAAGTTGCAGTTAGGTGGCCTAAGCAGACACAGCCTGCTGCCCAGATTCACAAGTAAAATTGTTTCTGTGGTACCTACTGGGAAAATAGATTATCAGAGTCTATGGAGAAAAGGGTCAGTTAATCAATACTGGGTGTAACTCTAAGTTAAATTATTGTATTGTTCTTCTCCGTTCCTCTACAGCATTAAACTCTGTCTTTTGTGTGTTCATCTGACCTAGTCTGCTCAGCTAACATGTCTGAACCTGGTGTTGCTTTGCAGTTGGAAGCATCTGTTTTGGAGTAGGGGAGGAAGATGGCAACAAGTGTGAACTTAATCGTAAATCACTTCAAGCTTTTTTTATAAGCTTCTGTATGAACAAAGGACTGGAAGAGCTTAATATCAGTAAAAGAATGTGTGTTTTTTTGGAGTAAGATGGGATGAACATCCTTGATCCTGTAGTGGCTGTTGACAGGAAGGCTGTAAACTGTGATTCTTGCAGTAGTGTTGTGGCTCTGCAACGTCAAGTTGCCTTTCCTAGGTGGGTCAAATCACTCACAGGTAACATCAGTGACTTAGCTGAGTATTCACACTGAGGATTAGCTGAGGAAAAAAAAATTAGCAAAGACTTGTGATAGTAATAAGGACAGTACATGGACTCTATCTGCAAAGTGTTAAGGATTTTTACATACTAGAGAACGAGATGCTTAAGGGCTCCTGTCAGATCTCCCACTTTGTCTTTTGTTTTGATTTTTTTAATGGATAAAAAATTTCTTGGTTTCTTCTTTGCATCTGAACAGTGGTGTGAAAAGAGTTTGGATTCAATATTATATTTTCCTGTTCTAATGAAAGCTACTGCTTAGCATGAATCTTGATCCCTTAGAGATAAATACACAATAATGGGTGTCTGCTTTTTAACTTTAGATTAAAGAGAATTATACAACAGGAAATTTCTGTGGAAGCTAACATGTTTTCTGACTCTATTAGCAATTTGTGAGACAGCATGGAGTAGAAAAAATTGTATCTCTGTTGCTACCTGTACAGAGATCCCACTAAACAGTTTGCTCTGTAATTGCAGCACATAAGTCTTGTTTGTATTCTAGTTGCCTGCTAAGCATATCTGTAGTAGATCACTTACTGTCATTTCTGGAAAAAATCTGTGTGGGTTTCATGATGAGAAACATATCAAGACTGTTTTCCAGTAGAGAAGGCTATTGTGATGAAGGATTCATTTTGCTCCCCCTGTTGTAGGTGAAGACTAAAACCATGGAGCTGTGATATTGAGGAATATCAACATGGGAATAGCAGGGAAATGCAGAACACATAAGCCTGACAGCAGATTTGACAAGTTGATGACTTGGTGCCCAGTGCTTTCCCCTGTGTTAGCCCACTGGTCTGAGGACTGGGTAATGCTCAGTCTGCAGGCAAACCCATTAAGAAATCAAGGGAGACACCTCTACTGTGCTGCAGGGTTTTGCACCAAAGAGAACACAGCCCTGGAAGCATTAAGTGGCGTGGTGACTTGAGAAACCTCATGTCTCACCAAGAAATTAGACTGTTAAGCAGTGTTTTCTCCAGCTGAGCGAGTGACAATCTCCATCTGCCTTCAGCAGCATGGCACAGGCTGCCTTGAGGAGCCTGAGCCACTTTCTTATATTTGCATAGGGGAAAAGTGCAACATTTAGAGACTGCTGTGAGAACCAAGCCTGCAGTTGGGCAGCCCATTTCAGTACTGTTAACTCTGTCTTGGTTATGGCTTCCTGGGTTTTCAGGTTTTTTCTTCAAACCAAGACTCAAGGACATCACCAGGCATAGAAATTTGGTATTTACAATATTTTTAAGACATTTTCATTTATTTTCATAAACTTAGTCAACACCTTGAGATGCTTTATCTGTTGATGGGCTTTTAAGAGTTGTAGAAAAGCAAGGTGATGCCCAGGTACACTGTGGCTCTACTCTTCAGCTCTTCTAAAAGCACTGTTTAGTGTCTTTTTGAAGGATGAGTTACATAAAGAATCATCTTCTCCATTAACCTTTCTGCTATGTGGGAAAATTCAAGGACATTTCCCTCCATGGCTGGACAAGGATTTATATAAAGCTTCTTGTCAGATGTTCCAACAGCCTGTGAGATACACAAAATCCATTTGAATATCAGTAAAATCTTTTAAAGACATGACAGTAGTACTCTCTCTACCTCAGAGGTGTCTGTTTATACTAAAATTCAGGAGCTGCCTTCCTGGTTATATATATATAAAAAAGAAAAAAATCTTCAAGTGTTTTATCAACACCTCTTTGCCTTTTAAGTGGATATTTTATGACCACATGCTTTTCCCCTGGTATCTGGGATGTTATTTTTATATCCCTGTTAACACAAGTTGAAAGCAGATCAATCTTCTTTGTTTATGCTTAACGTCTTCTGCAATTTCAACAGGTGAATGACAAAAGTGTAAGGGAAAAGAGAAGTCTGGTGTGAATTGTTTTTATAGGAAAATAGGAACAATAACAGAAATGTACTGCAGATAGTTATTTCCATTTCAAGTAAATGTTGATAAATCACTGCTAATAAGTGATTACTTATTATCTGGTCACTGATTGGCAGAAATCTCATTTTTTCTATACTCTGTATTCAATGACAGCCAGTATTTTAAAACTTTACTGTTTTGGTGACTTAAAGTAACAACAACTTATTATTAATATTGAAAAATTAAGAAAAGTGCCATCTACTTTTTTGTCCCAATTAATTTTCTCTCCCTGGCATATTCCTTTGCTTTTTCTTTTATACTTCAACTCTTCAGTAAATGCTGTGCACCTCTATCCAGAGGAAAACATGTTCTGACAATGCTCTAATGATTTGCAAAGCTTAAGGAAGTTCAAGTCTTGGCTTCTGCCACAAATCTATTTGAGTTTTTAGCCACTTCCATATTATTTCTTCTTTTATTTGTGCCTGTGAGCCTAGAAACACAGGCACAAATAAAACAGTATTAGCTAGAATACAGTATTAGCTAGAATGATGGAAGAGCATGTGCTTGGGGAGAAATGTTTTAAAGCATAAATAAGGTGAGTCTTCCTCCTTATCATGACATCAAGTACTGCAAGAGTGCAAGCCTAGGCTGATGTTGGTGTATAAAGAAACAAAAAGTCAGGGGCTTGATCAGGGATGGGGGCTCAGAAGGATCCCGTTTCTATAGCTCATTAGAAACAGACAGATTTATTGGGATCTGTGAATTCTCTTTCCAGTTTCCTGCCTGTTAAAGGCAATAAGAGGATTTGTGGTTGCATGGCAGATAAATTGGGGAGCAAAACTCAGTCACTGGGCCCTTAGAAGCTGGGAGTGTATTTATGGTTTTGTGGAGAATTTTTTAGCTACTGCAAGGCAGAGCTGGAAGCATAGTTCCTGGCTTCCCTAGTCAGAGGGGATATGGCAGTTCCCAGAGAAGCAGCTCTCCCAAGGAACTGGCTGAAGCCCATTTGCAGGAGGTTTTCTTTATCCCAAGCACACCTATGTGCAGCCCAAATGTGTCACCATAAAACCTCTTGGCACCTACATGGTGCTCCTCAGCATAGAATTTCAAAGCCCTGTGTGTGTGCGGGCGGCCCCAGGCTCGCCTCTGCTTTGGGGGGTGGGGGTGAGTTCCGTGGATCACAGAGCTGGGGCTTGCCTCGGGAGCTTCTTCCACTGTGAGCCCTTAATCACTGGGGAATATCCTCTCCTAGGTACTTATTCTTGTCCTCAAGGGGCGATTTGACCTCCTTGCCCCCCTCAGGGTCTGTGTCTAGCTATTGCTGCTGCTGGCAGCCAACACTGCTGCATCCTTTGTGCAGAGAAGCTGCCGTGCTCCTGGATTCAGGTGGAAAGCCTGCCCTGCCCAGTGAGGCTGTGCAAGCCTCCTGAATCCTGGGCTAATGCCCTGCCTGCAAGGCCTCCTCCTTTGCACTGCTGTGCCTCCTGCTAAATAGAGCAGTATCTTATCCTTCCAGCTGCCCAGAACAGCCTCTGGTCCCTGAAGTAGAAAATGAGCCCTGAGTCTATTGTCATATCGTTGGTACCAACAAGCGCTCGCTCCAGCAGCACCAACTGCCTCACAGCACCAGAGGAGTTAACTGGTATCAGTTCCATTTTATGTAACTGCCTGTTCTGCCCTGCCTTTTTCTTCCCCAATAAAAGGTTTTAGGATGGATATGTTTTTTTTTTTTTCTCTGGCTTCTGAAACTTTTAGCACTGTGTGGTTACACCTGGACCCCCTCAGCAATTCACCCAGAGCGGAGGCAGGGACACAACTCCCAGCATGAAGAACAGCTCAGGACAGCTGCTGGGGTCCAGTCGTCTCACCTGATTTGGTGCCACTCACTCATTTCTGGTGCCCTCAGCGTGTTTCTAGGTTGTTTCTCTCCAGCTCAGTGAAAAGTGTGTATTTTAAAGTCTGAGAATACTTGTTTAAAAGGCAGAAAAATGTACTTATGTGCAGCAACTGATGGTAATCACCTCATCAGTAAACTGAGTAAAGGACTGGTAGTTCAACCAATTTGCAAGGCCTTCTGTATCTCAAGGCTTCTCCTGAGGTTCTAATCCATTTCAATTAATTAATTTCTGTAGAAGATCTTATTATGCACTTTATCGTTTTTCTCTTTAGCATTTGAGAACTGTTCTGCTGTCTTTTTTTTTATGGCTAGTATCACTTAAGAAGTATGATTTCATGTACCTCAGAAGATTGAATACAGTAGAAAACTATATTTTAGTGGTGATGATTTCTTCTTTAGGATCCACATTCTGCTCTCCAAGCTAGGAAGGAATTTCAATAAAATGCTAACAGGCAAAAGGGTGAGTTTTTGGGGACAGAAGAGTTAATTTGATTGTGTAGGACTAACCCCAGTTGCCTCTCCTGTATCTTTTCAGCTTGCTGAACAACTCTATCAGATAGAGTATATATAATTTAATTATTCAGCCATGGCCTTTCAATTATTTTAGCTTTATTTCCATGTATATTTTAACATACTGTGTTGAGAGAAGGTGCTTGTATGTGAGAGATGTTCTCTACTTCTGTGACTTGTGCAACTTTTTCAGACTGAGGTTCAAATTTTTGCCCCTTTCCTACAGATTATTGCTGTTAGAATTAAATACAGCTTTATGGACCTTACACTCCTGAAAGTTAGATCTCATAACCATATGTGGGGGAAGCTCTTGATCTCTTTCACAGCACTTGGATATCTTAAACTCCTGGGCCTAAAGGAAAATGAAGAGGAACCTGAACTGTATTCCATTTTATTAAGAATAATAAAATCCAACATTTAATAGCAGCAGGCCTTGTACCATCTTGTACTGTGAATACAATAATTATTTTCTCTGGATCACTGAACCTGAAATATGTGTATCAAGGGGAAGAATTACAAAAGGTGTGGCTTACAGAGATGTTTCATGTTAGCAGAGAAGAAATAATTTATTTCTGAAGGGAAATAATAAATCTGACACATCCTGGGAAACCTCAGCCATGGGCAGGTACTAAACCTACTTCTTCCTATTCCCACACCTAAGTTGGTCCCACCATCCCCACAGGTGAAAGGAGAGAGCCCCTGAGAGGGGATCAAACAAAGTAAACTGTGCATGAGCAGAACCTATTCTAATAAACCATCTGCATTGTGGCTGTGGGCTTTGGCCCCACTGTGGCACAGGGAGAGATTTAGTGCAGCTCTTTCCCCAAGGGCAGCTGAGATCAGCCCTGTCCCGCTGGAGCCTGGGCCGGTGGGAGCACACACAGCCAAGGTCTGGCTCACTGACACAAAGGCAGTACCATGTTCTTCTGGGACTCACAGCCTTGCCTCGTGGCTTACCTAGAGCTGCTGTTCCACCTTGCACTTGCACAGAGGAACTCCTTGGGTTACAGCTCAGCTGCTTCAGGGTCTCGTGGCTTACCTAGAGCTGCTGTTCCACCTTGCACTTGCACAGAGAGGAACTCCTTGGGATACAGCTCAGCTGCTTCAGGGCGTTCACCTCCCCATTTCACTGGGGTGGTGGGGAATGCTGACTGAGCCACTTCTCCAAGGTGCAGGGTACCTCCTCCATACAGCATCACCCAGCTTTGTGAGCAGCAGCTTTCTGAGGCCATTAGTCTTTGTTTGCAGATGGGTAAACTGAGGCAGCAATGCTGGATGACCAGCCAAGGTCATGAATAAAATAACAATTAAAGCAGATCCTTTTACTTCCTTGTTTCTCTGCTTTAACCATGACCCTATAGGCTGGACAGCATAGGCCCTACCTGTATTTTCAGGTGTAGAACATTTAAAGGACAAGGTCAGATGTCTTCCCATGAATATTCTTTGAGAAAGAATGTGGGATCAGGCTTTCAGTTATGGTTCTGTGCAAGGTCCCATGGGTATCATGCAGTTTCAATCCTTTGCAAAATATTCAGATTGACTTTCCCTATGTGGCAAATCTGCTGAAATCTGGATAAGCTGCACAGATTTATACTGAGGAATGCTCTCCTGACATCAGTGTTGCTACCTCATATTTCTAATTTGACAATTTTATAGGGCTTTAAAAAACTATTCTACTTATACTCTTGCTGAAACACTAAAACCTGTAACAAATCTAACATGGGTTAGTTACAAACAGAAGCATATGTGATATGCTTAAATGTGGTTACATCTGAGTGACAGTAGTACCTGCATAAATTTGAAGGTAGTTGCTTTTTTGTGATAGTGCTGGATTTCATTCTGATTGCCCCAGTATGCACATACTATGTGAGAGGAGCACTGAATCAGCCTAGGCTGATCCCTCGAAGAAAAAATGAACAAAGATAATTGTAATTCCTTCCAAACAGAGAGAAAAGGGAAAAAAAAAAAAAAAGGAATTAAGTTTTAGCTTTGTGGTTCTCTGCTACAGGATTTATCCACAAATCTAAACCATCTGCCCCACAGAGAGAGACATGCTGATCTGTGGAGAGACAAACCTGTTACCTTCCAGCTGCTGTGCTCTCTGTGCCCTCCATCTCCCCCAGCAGAAAAAGTTAATATTACTTAATTAGCTCCCCACAACTGGGGTTTGCTCCTGTCTGGCTGGTTTCATAGGCCAAGTCTTATGACTCAGGCCATGAGATTTACAGAGCAGCTCATATTTTCAGTGGTGTGGTGCCCATCAGTTGAAAGTCAAAGTCATTCAGAATTAAAACTACATCCCCAGTTGTTTCTTTTGTGTGCATGTGTTACAGGACTGTGACTGGCTGTAGAAAACAGCTGATCTTTGATTGGCTTTTAATACAATTACATGATTACCAGAGCCCTCCTAGCTTTCAGTACACTTTGAGAATAGAACTTCACATAATTGTGAAACCTGAATCAATTTATTTCATGTCAGAGAGTAAGATATCTCGATCTAATCTTATTTAAGAAATTTGATGTAAAAAGTCTTCCATCATTTATTGGCAATGAATAAGGGGTTTTTTACACATTAAATACAGAAAAATTATATACTTCTGTATATATTAATAAAGAAGAGAGGACATAGCAGTTTATCTATACAAAATGTCAGTTTGCTTATATTTCATTTTCAATATTTAACCGTCATCACTAGATTTTACCTATCTATCAATCAGATTTATAATACAGGATACAGACTATGACATATTCATTTGTTTACATGCAAAGATGTTCACACTATTATTTAGTTACTTGATTTTTAGGTACAGTGGTCAGTACAGTGGATAAATAGACAATACATGAACTAAATACATGTTTTTCCTCATCCTATGATTAAAGTGCCTACAAATCAATAGACTTAGTATTCTTATGAAGCTGTTGTCATTTTTTTAAATTCAGTTCAACACCTATGGATTTACTCTTGTCCTTATAAAACAGGCTCAGTCACAACAGTGATACGTAAATCCTAGGAAGATCAGCTTTTTTTTTTTTTTTTTTTTACTTTTGTATCAGACTAGGTTTAATATTACTCAAAAGCTTATTAAAACAAAAAATTTAAAAAAAATTTAAAAAAAAAAAAGGCAAATAGCAAGACTTCTGTCTCAGCAACCTGCAGCTCAGGTTTTCAGGCAATCCTACATCACCTTCCAGCATGCGTCCCAGGTACAGAGGCGGTTCCCTTCCCCCGCGCCGTCCTGCTCTCACACCGGGCCCCACCGTACTCTGACCAGGAAGGGATTTTGATGGTTTTTGTTTGTAAAGACCCTGAGCGTGCCGGGGCAGGCGCTCCCGGCGGGCTCTACGCCCGCTTGACGCTGTTGAGGAGCTCGGTCAGTTCGCCGATGTACTTGATGGTGTACTTCAGGGTCTGTATTTTGGTGAGGGGCTGGCCCCGCTGGCTGTAGACCGGGGGCAGGTAATTGCGCAGCGTGTGCAGCGCGTCGGCCAAGGTCCTCATCCGCAGCTTCTCCCTCTCGCTGGCCTTCCTCCGGCGCTGGGCCGACATCCGCACCTTGGTGCCCTTGGGCAGCCGGGCCTGCCCGGGGCTGGGCAGGTAGGCGGGGGGGAACTCCACCAGGCCGTATCCCACCAGGCCGCTGCCGCCGCTGCCGTAGGGGGTCTCGGCCGCCGCCGGGCACGGGGACGAGGAGTAGGATTCGAAGGAGGGCGTCGGGGACAAGCTGTGCGGGGGCGAGACGGGGTGCAGCTCGAAAGGCCCAGCGGAGCTTTTCCAGTCCCAGGCTGACAAGCAGGCGGAGTGTTCCGAACCCAAAGCATCTTCCATGTTTATCAGTGTCTCGTGCAGCTTGTCCATGCTGGAGGAGCGCTCGGGGAAGCAGTGCCCTCTGCCCACCAGCAAAGGCTGGAGCCGCCGGCTGCCGAGACCTTTTTATGATGGAGGGAGGAAAGTGACAGAGTGGGAACACGGGTTTGGTGCGAGGAGTTCAAAGGAGCGCCAGAAGTGCTAAGATAGAAAATGAACTCCTGATGTGCTAGTTTCTTCTCAGTGATAATTATCAACCTTCAGCTAAAAAGCCTTTAAGCTAACAGGCAACAGCAAGGAAGGGAGAAAAAAAGATTATCTTCTCGCAACTAAACCAATTAAGGCTGCGCATCTACTCTGAGCGTTGCGCTAGGGGGAAAAGTGCTGAGAGACGAAAAAAGAAAATTAACCATTTTACAAAACAATTTACAGATCTAGAATGTATTGGTCGGTACCACAGACCCTAAATTTGAGCCATTGAGCCCTGATTTCTGGGTAACTGAAGGTGATGGCACTACAGCAGGGAATATGTGACCCTTACTGACTGCTGCTGGGCTGTCTCTTATCTGCATGTTAATTGTGAAAGTCAAAGATGGTTTGTTTGGATTTGTGTGTGTTATGGCTCTCTGTGGATTTTTCCTCTCATGAGATTGCAACTCATGAGAAACCAGTCACTTTGGTTTTCAATATGAGAAAGGAGGAAAGAACTGCAATACATTCCCCTGCAGTTTGTGGCTTTATGTGCCATTTTAATTCATGACTGGGAAATCAAAAAGGAAATCTGTAATTGTAAACAAGGTCACAGTTCCAGTAAAAGATAGGAAAATGTAATTAAAAAGAAAGGTCTAGGAAGCAAAATATACAGTGTATAAACTTTGAGCCCAGACAAATGTTTTCCATGGAAATTTAATTCAAAGTAATATACAGATTATATATGTGTTAGAGAAGAATAGAAGCTACTTCTGTAAAATTTTCTACCTCTAGGAATCTGTTCTTCTGGCAAAAAAGCCCTTTTCCAGCCCCAGTTCAATGCAACAGTGGTTATATGTTACACAGTTCAAGTGAAAATTTATAACTTATAAATTAATATCATTAATAACAAGCACTTTTCATCTCTCGGCTTCAGTACAGCTTACAGTGATGATTAATGTTCTCTATTACACTGGGGAAATGGATAAGTGGAGGCAAGGAGGAACTTTCCCCAAATCACACAGCAAAGCATTAGGAGAGCCAGGAAAACTGTCCAAAACTCCTGAGCTCTGCAGCTGTTGAGCAGCTTGGCTGCCAGCCATGACTTTGTGTTGGCACATAATGGAAGCAAAATGTAATATATAATGAAAAGAAGGGGAGAAAGAGTGTCAACCTGGAGAAAAAATAAAAGTAGGATTTATTTTAGAGTTTCCTTCTGTGTAATGATCTCTGTGTGCTCCATAATCCGCTCCAAACAAAGGCAGGGGATGCCTCAGAATGGCCCACAGCCAAAGCAGGCTGAGGTTTTCTGGAACATGCCATTTCTTTCTGTGAAATGCTCACTGCAACCACACAGAAAAAACCCAATCCACTACTCAGCATAGCCACTGGGAAGGCTTTTGTGAGTTTTTCTGAGTTAAGTATAAAAACATTAGGAGGCATCTTATGGTTTAAAACCGGGATTACTGGGTTTATCCTGAGATGAATAAGAAAGTACCAAAAAGTGAAGGATTTTTGCATTTCAACCAGGACTGAGAAAGTTTGACTATCGTGACATCTACCCCACACAAGAACTCAGCTCCTACAGACAGACAGGATTGCTTTGTGTTTTATGGTTGCCTTATCATATTCTGAGCTCTTCTCTGGTCCTTCTTTAAAGAAAATGAGATCAAGCAGTCCTAAGAAACACAGATATGTTAAAACTGCTAAAAACTACAATTAAGACAAGATGACCTGTATTTTCTGTGACTTCAGTGATCTGAATGGTTTCATTGAGTACACAATGGTCACAATGTCACAAATTAGACATAGGATCTAATTTTGCATAAATAGGGAATTTGTTCTGTCCCATTCTTTCTCCTTTTTCCTCCCTTTATTTGTTTATAGTGTCTTTTCCATTTGATAGGGCTTTTATTTAATCTTTTTTTTCCCCCTTAACACAGCAACTAAAAGACTACAAATACAGAAATATAAGAAGGGGGAGGTGGAAAAGGAGGCACTTTTATCAGAGTGTGAAAAGGAAGAGGCTTCCCAATATATGTATGTATATATGTATGTACACATGTCTACATGTACATAATGTATACGTATGGAATATATAAATATATTAAAAATACACATAGTGAGCACTTATATAGACTGTTCTGTACAGCAGTTTTATTCTGGAACCAAATAGCAATTTAATGCTTTCAAATTTAGACGCAAAAACTTCAACCAGTTGTTTGTTTGCTGACTATAAATAGTGTACCTCACCAGTTAATTTATGGGTAAATCACAGAAAGTGTTCCTCAAGACACCAAGGGGTGAAAAGATTTTGTGCACATCCAAGATTTTGTACAGATTTTTGCTGTGAATGAGAGATTAACACATTCTGATTTCATCTCTGTGTTCTTATATATTGGGATTCAGATGAGATTAGGCAGTGAAGAGGAATGCAAATTGTGGCAATAGCTATATCTTTTCTTATATCTTATAAGTAAATGTTTAGAGCAACCAAGGCAGGATATGAGAGCATGTAGATTATTATTCTGGTTGCATGAAAAATCACTGGATCTTGTAAGTTTATGCTCTTCTGAACTGTTACGCAAGGAAGAAAATATATTAATAGATATTATGGGGCCAATGCCTTGCAGTTGTTGTGCATCCTTTTTATGACCATTGTGCTCTCTGACACTGTTTCAGCTTGGGCTATTTACGTCACAAATATTACACCTATAGATGTCCCAAATACACAAATACACCTATTTATGTCCCAAAGGCTCCCTGGCTGTGGTCCAGGAGAGGCCACCAGGGCACAGGGGAGAGCAGAGGGTTTCCCCAGACTAAAGCAAGACCACAACACATCTTCAGAGCCAAAGAGGGGGCTGTGCCCTGTTTGCTCTGCTGGTGGAGATGCAGACAGAGGTTCTGTTTGGAAAACTAGCCACCCATTTCTGGCCACAGCCCCCAGATTCCCTAAAAAGACTCAAACGAAGCGTGCCTCAGTTTTGGCTGAACTGGGAAGCTGTGTAACACCTCTCCATGATCCTGGTGTGATCCACAGCCTGCGTCAGTCACCAGAGTCTCGTGGCGTGTAGCTGTTCTTGGATTTATTAGTTTTGGACAATGCTACATTTGCACCCACAAGGATGAGAATTCGCACTTGGGAAATTATCTTGCAAAATATATAAGAAAATGATAACATGCAAAAATCAGTGGGAACGGTAGAACAGTTCTCAGTGTTATTTATAACACTTTAAAAAGTATCATACAGAGGAAGGTAAGGCTACAGGCTGGATACCAGGTTTATTTTCCTAAACCCTAAGACAACTGGATGCTCTCATTGAAGTACTAAGGAAGTCTAGTATTTCAGGTGGCCTCTTCCTAGACATTAAATACACAGAAAAAGGGGAAAAAAAAGTTTTGCAATCTTTATTTTATTCTGCCTCCTCCAAATTTTAGGAATTTTCTTTTTATCCATTAATAATGTCAAAACATTGAAGGAAAGTGAGATACTAGGCTAACACCAGTGAAATATGAACTGACAAAAAACGATAAGGCATTTTCTTCTTGACTGGTAGTTTGGATTTTCATTTCAATAATCTATTCTGCAGTACAAAGGCTAACATCTCAATCTTCATCTCCTTTAAAATGAAATGTTCCTTGCTCATATTTTTGAATTCATCACAGGAGCATGGATGCATGGAAGGAGCAAAAATTTTTCCATTCAAAAAAACCCAAACCACCCATGGCATAGAAAATTTATAGAGCTTCAGGTTTTAAATTTAAAATAAGAAGTCCAGATAATATGATGTGATTATGTATAGTAAAAAAAATGCATTTTGTGTACAGCAGTTTACAACTGATATAATTTTTTTTTTTTCTATATTAGAATGTATTTCCACCATACTGTGATTTTGGTAGGAGAAACATACAGTGAGTAAAAAACTATAGTGGCTGGGAAGAATGCAGGCTGAAACTGAGTAAACATGGATAAATGTGTTTAAATAACACCAATCTCATCACAGTCAGCCTCCTTTACAACCAGGATAGAAGTCTAGGCTTATTTTTCACAAGAAGCAGATCATACTAGCATCCTTGTAGAGCACTTAGATGATACAGTCTCATCTTGCAGATTGTAAGGTGAAAAAAAAAATACATCTCCCAAAAGCTTTTAAAGTCACTTCACCTCCTCTTTTACAAAGGCTCCCCAAGTATTGGCTGCAGCGCCGCCCGCTCGCTGTGGAGGTGTCTGTGGCCATCCTGCCCAGGGAGTCAATCGCCACATATAAAATGTGGGGCAAGCAGCTGCAGGTCTCACTAACTTCAGCAGACGCAGCAGGTGTTCAACACTTCTGTAAAACAGTGTTGAACACCTCTGTTTACATCCAAGCTGGCAATAAAGGAAGGAAAGGATCCACCACATTTGTTATCCAGACTCACATTAGCCACCAGACAGTGCTTCTCTCCTTTTTGAGGCTTTGCCTTAAAAAAAAAAAGTTGCCTTAAAAGTTTGGATAGAATAATTTTTTTATTTAGAATTTTTAGACCTTGAAGCTCCCTTCCTGCTTGTGGAAGAAGGTTTAATCTGAGTCCAGCCTCAATTGAAACAAACAAGACTTCTGAATAAGCAAGTTGGTCAAATCCATATATCTGGGGTTTTTTGAGGTCCATATATCTGGGGTTTTTTGAGGTCAGTATGCTGAAGAATGCAGATGCATAACCACTTACAGTTCCCAGAGAGAAAAAAGGCAGTAGGATAACAAGGACCAATTCTAAGTCCAGTTGTAAAAGAGGGAGGCCAAAACCCTTACTATAATCAATGAAAATAATACATAAATTAGATGTGGAATTGTTACTAGACAACTAGACCATCTTTAGTCAAGCAAATCTGTGGCTAGCACAAAAGAAACTGTTGTTATTAATTTGTAGTAAGATCAGAAACAGTCTAGTTCTAATGCTTTTAAAAAATCCTGCCATAAAAATGTAAAACTTTAATGTTCTCAAGGGTGCCACTCCAAAATATCCAGACTGGACCCTGCTCATGGAGAAGAAACAGTCAAGTGAATATCACTGATTTCTCCAGGGCTTTGCATAGTGAACAAGCATCTCTCTGGTCTTGGGATGGTAGGATTAGAACTTATCTATTTGCTTTACATCCTCAAATGTAAGTATTTGATCCTCCAAATAGTGTCAGTCCCCATCGACTGACAAGAGACATCAGCTCCGCAATTCATTTAAAACATCTGATCTCCAAGCAACTGGCTTCCCAGATGAAAAGCCCTACGTGTGGAATTTACACCTACCCACCTTTTAAGTAGAGAGTTTATTACCTAGTGGTTTTCAGCTGATATTTAGGAATGTCTTTTTAATACCCCTGTTAACAGAAGTTGAAAGGAGGTTCGACTATGTGGTTGGTCTTTAATGTCCACTGGCTACTTCAGCCAGAAGGAAAGGGCAGGTCTGGGGGAGCAAGGAGAGCCTAATAAGATTAATTTTGCTCAGAAATGAGAAGAAACAGATATTATCAAAATAATAGAAGCTGTTTCTGGAGGAAAACTCCGTTAGCACATAGTGCAGCTAATTATGTCAGCTTTCACATTTAGTTTTAAAAACTGTTGTGTGCTGTAATGGAGGGGGGGGTATATCTCCATTTTCATGGGAAAGGTGGAGGGTCATCTGTTGCAAGTATTTCAAGATCAGCTGTACCTCCTTTGCTACCCAGAAGTATACATTCAAATTTAATAAGTTGTGAAGTACAATATATTTTATCCCCAATTGTTTCTTGTACTGACCCATGAACAATGGGATGATTGCCTTTGCCATGTGTAACAGTGGTCTCACAGGCCTTATTAAAAAACTGGGATGGCACCTAAGGGTTTGCACTCTTGTTTTCCTGCTATTAAAATGGGCTTTCATGCATTCATTTTGCAACATGATGATTTTCCCAAAACTAGGTAAATATTACAAGAAATTCCAATAGCCAGGAAAATTGCATTGAAAGTTCAGTTGTGACTGTAATCGAGCTGCAGAGCTGAAGCTGCGTGTTTGTGAAGGGACCTATTTTTCAGTTTCTGTGATTACATTTTCAGCTCAGGCTGTTCCTTTTTGTCCACTGAACCTCCTCATCAGTATCTGCTCATTTTTAGCTCCCCCGCATCTTAGCACTGATGGGCAGAATTGCTGTGTGCTGCTAACAGAAACCATGTTTCATCTCCATGCTAAATGAAGTTATGCTCTGGGCAAAGGCTCAGTTCAGTTTAATAATTGTAAAATGGATCAATAGTCTGGATAAGAGACAACATACAAGTGTTAAATTACAGATTTTATTTAGCACTTATATATTTCACATTCTGAAATAAAATGCTATGTGTCTGTTTGAGCACCTTTCAGGGCACATGGTTAGCCCTGGGTGAGAACCATTGATTTCAAACTGCAATAATAGATTTCTTAGCAAGTTGTTAAATCTTAATTTTAGTCACATTCAATCCCACCAAAAAAAAACCCCAAGGGCTCCTAAGGCTATTGATCAATCCAAATAGGATGTTAATTTGGGGATTATTTTTTTTGCATTTGCTCAGAATGCTTCCATGAATTTTGCCTACTGAATTAAACTCAGTCTTAGAAGAGTCCCATGAATACGTTTGAGTAAAATTGTTCACATTTTTTGTACGTAATGCTGCATGTGCAGAGGTTTCCAAATGATATTGGGATGTAGGTAGTGGTTAATGCCTTAAGAGCAAAGCTTCCATCAGAGGGACTGGAGAAAATTATCTGGGAGCAGCCTTGGGATGTGCAGAGAAAGCAAAGGCAAATCCTGTGCTGGCTGGGATAACCCCATTCAGCAGCATAGGCTCAGGGAGACAAGCCAGGAAGCAGCTTCTTGGAAGACTTGGGAAGCTTGGTGTGTTGAAACACTGGGGCAAGCCCAGAAAAAGTTCACCAAGCTGTCTGGGAGACCAGGGAATGTGCTGTGTGGACAGAGGGCCAGGGAGCTCAGGGCAAGCCTTACCTCTGCCTGCAGTTGCAACTACCTGGTGGGATGTGAAAAGAAGAGCAACCAAGCTCTTTGCACACTGCAGGAAAGAGGCAGCAAACACCATTTCTGAGTCTTAAAAGCCCTTGACCTTTCAGTCATGCATTATAGGTTTCCTGCTGGTGATAGAAGACACAGATATTCTTCCTGCCTGATTATATTTTTGAACAGTTGTGTTTGGGTTACAAGACCATAGTCAGAGGTCTGTGTTCTCTACCACTGAAGACCCTGCTCCTTTTCTTTACCTCATAATCAACTTTTATTTTCTACCCCTTCACAATTTTTCTACTTCTAGTTTGTTCCATCTATCACTAAGTATTATTCCTTTTGCTCTGTCATTTAATTAATTTAATTTCTCTCTCTCTTTCTTTTTCTTTAAGGTTTCATCTGCTTGATTTTCTGTGTCTCACTCTTTTTGGTGCTTCTTGGTACTGACAGTAGAGAATTATGCCTTTTCTTGACATCTCCTGCTCATAGATCTCTCTTTATCATACATCTCTCTTTATCTACTCAGTTGCATGGATAAAGTTAACTTAGAAGCAGGAAATGTAATTATCCACTTGAAACAAGTTTTTAAGGCAGTCCTAAGCCTATCAAATAGTTATATTGTTATAGAATATAGTTACAGATAGGGACTCAGTTAAGGTTGTAAATTTGAAAAAAAATTTACTTTAGGTCACTGCTGTTTAGAAAACTGTTTTTATTTCTGTTTTTAAACACAAAAGAGAGTAAAAAACCTAAACTCCAGCCAAGAATACTTAAGTATGGGTCAATAAGTCAAACTTAGGAATCTATCATCAGGTCAAACAAAGAGAAGGTAAAATGTAGAACTAGAGGGGGAAAAAGGATTACCAGTCAAACCCTCAGCTTGCCTTCATTCTGAGAGCCCATTCAGCTGTGTGCTGCTGTCCCCATCACTCTGAAGAGACACAGACATCTGGTTTGCACCCTGCCTGAGTTCCTGCTTAGTTAATGGTAATTGGATGTGTAAAAGTGGTGCATGCATGAATAAGCAGGTAGATCTCACAACAGCAGGTATGCAAATCCGGGAGGCAGCTGGTCCTGGCTACCACTGCACTCCCCTAGCATCCAGTTTGCTGCAAGCCAGGGAAAAAGGTAAAGCACTGTCTGTAGAGGCAGCACAATCAGGTCACACTCAGGACGGGAAATCAGGTCACCAGTGTCCCGTTCTCCACCCTGCCACTGACCTGCCTGATCACAAAAAGGGCCTGTCTGCTGCTCTTGCTCCAGAGTTCTCTCCGTCCTTGGAGAGAGGAGAGAGGCTGTGCCAGGGGAGGGATTGCCTCTCTGCAGAGATCTCTATAGTGCCCACCACAGCGGTCAGCTAAAAGACTCTATAAAACGGAGACGGAAATAGAAAGCAATTACATCTAAATTCTCCGCTTAATACTGCTTTAAGACAGCTGAGCTTCCAGAGAAGTGATTTTCTACAGTAAATATTGGTAAATGGGTTGTAGCAAAAAAAAAAAAAAAAAAAAGGAAAACGTTGATTTCCCTGACATTGACCTGCCCTGTCAGGCTGGGATGCACATTCATCAGTGTCTCACTCTTATCTGGTATCTGACATTCTGTGATCAGTTGAAAGCAAAGTAACACAGATGGATGGCGTTCCCTTTTGAAGAACAAAATGTACCGAGAACTGAATTTTCAAGTACATTCAACGTGAAGTTAACTCTTAGATTGAAGGAGCATCTTTTAGAGGAGAGGCAGGAAAAAAACAACCAACCAGGAACTCAGAAGGGCTCTTGGGGTTTCCCTATTGATGTGCACCAAAGTAAGCTAACATTTACATAGTCCCTGCTACCTTCAGTGTACTCCAGACAATGGCTAATCAGTACTCATTACACAGCTTTAAAAAGGCCGAGTATTCTGGGGTGGTGACCTGCATCCTCCCAAATAAAACCTAGAGCCTGAGGCTATTTGGCCACACACCTCCGTCCTTGGAGCTTTCCTGAGATCAGACTGGCTGTCCCCCTCCAAGGAGCCTACCGACCCTTGTATTCTTTCAGAGGAAAAGATCAATTTGTAGAAATATCGTTTGCTAATGGAACAGGAAGGAATTTGATTCAGGGAATTTTTAAATTAGTGAAAATACTACTTCAGGAATCAAATCTTTGATGAGAATGAAATGAGGCACTGGCTCACACACCTGGAATTCATCGTTACGATACAGGAAAGGAATCAGCTAGTTATGTGAAATTTTAAAAAAATCATGAGGGATACAATACTCCTGTTTCAAATGCTAAGCTATGTTCCTACTGAATCCTTAGACTTCCTACTTATATTGGGGTCATATAGTAAATACTAAGAGCATCTTTTATATATCCTAGGGTTGTGTGTTTGATTATGTTCACACATGCTCATGGTGCCAGGAGCACCCTGATTTTTTTTTCAAGGCTTCCTCTTCTAGCCCAAAGATAGCTCTCTTGCCCAGAGAGTTAATTTTTTGTTTTCTTTTTTTTTTTTTTTAGCAAAGTAAAAATTTAAATCGTATTTAATAAGTGGCTCCACGGCTGCCACAGTATTTTCTCACTTGGTGCTAAAATTCTTCAAGTGTTCTGCAGCAACAAGTTTTTTTTCAATAATAAATTCAAACCTATAGAAGAAGCTAGTCTTTATAGCTACTGGACCATCAGACTGTATTCTTTAAATTTTTCCATGACGACTTTCTCTAATTTAAAATAAACTCTAATAATAGAAGTCTCAATGTATTTTATTTCTAGTGTTATATAAAGACCACTCAAATTCTGTAATAAAATATTTTGTGGACGCAAAGAGTTTAATTATTTTTTTCTAGTGTACGTCTTCAGGGTGACTCTCAAAATTACTTTTGCTCCTAGATCTTCCACCTGGTAAAATGTGCACGTAGGTGTCTGGCCAGGGGCAGAAGCACCGAGGGGAAAAGATCAAAGGCCTATAAATGTGTCAAACTTTCAAATGCAAATCACCTGCCATAACGCTGCTGAGAACAAATCCTTCATTATCACCATTCTGCGAAAGGCTTAAATTAGCCTGAATTAGCTGAAAAGAACAAGAAAAAGAAAGCCATCTATCTTCCTGTGAGTTTTATTACCTTTAGATTTATTTGGCTAATGGTTTGATAGCCCACTAATCCGAATATCTGCATAACCAATTCTTCAAATAATCCATAAATAAAATATCTGCTCACATAATGTTGCTATTAAAGTGAGATCTGTGACAATAAATTAATAAAAGAGCATTTAAAATAAGCCACTCCTTTTCATTGCCAAACTATGATCTACTGTGATTGATAAAATAGCAATTATCAACTGGCTTCTTAGCTTGAATCACATTTAGAGAATTTTTTACTGTGCACTTCCTAAATTGTGTGTTCTCCAGATAGATGCTGTACCCATCTTTACTATTGGCTGTCATTCTGCAAACATGATTACTTTTCTAAGAGGTACTATGTCTTGGAGTTTTTTATGAATAGTTTTAGTGATGTAATAGAATATTTGATCAATTTAGTTGGCTAGAAGAGCAAGAGTTATAACCCCCCACAATCACACTGTACTTTATTTATAAGGGGAAATCCTAGCACTGTATTTTGTTAAATGAACGCAGAGAGGTTTTGTTAGGTGAACTTTATCTGGAACTTGAAATAAGATAGGCTGCTGTCAGAAAGCTCTTAATTGGGTTAGACAAGGCAATTTCTGGGAGGAGCTGTCTGGGGACCCTGAGCTCCACAAGCTTCTTCACAAGGTGTCCTTGGGTGGGTCTGGTGGGACTTCCCAGAACATCTCTGCTGGTACTTTCTATCTGCACTGTGGACACTTGGTACCTCACTGGCTCTTCTGTTGGTCAGATTTTTAATATATTCCCTCTCTGAAACATTCATGCTGCCACAGTCATTTGCTTGGGTTGTATTCCAAGTTATATCACCAACTAATCACAACATCCAAACTTGGGTTTTTTCCCCAGGCACGAGTAACAAGGTTGTAAGATTTGCATACAGAAGGGCTATACCAGACCATATGGATACCCACATGGATGAGGACCCTACAGTTTTGAAATCTCCCTGTTCACTGTCACGTCAGAGCAGCTCCAGGTCTTTGGCTTCTGTGGTGAGAGTGGCCTGGCCATTGGAAGACACTGATGATTGTTGATAGCGATTTTTCCTGAATCTGTAACTTACGGCTTCGCAACACAGTTTGGTTTTGTAGTAGAAAAGAAAATAAAAAATCCCACACTTAAATTACTGGTATTTTACAAGGTAAATATACTATCACAAATAAGTTTTTCAAGATAACACCACTATTATTGGAAGGAATATAATATTGGTGGATTTGTTCAGTTCTCTGTACAAATTCAAACATTTTCAGTGCCAGAGCCACATATCCATTTTACACAGTTATTCTTCAGATTATCAGTGTGGGGAGAGGAATGTTCTCTCCATAAGACCTCAGTGGTGAGCTGTTGAGAACAGAACAAGCAAAGAATTACTGGCCTTTTAAATTTTTTTTATTAAATATGCTAGGTTGTTATACAGAAATCAATAGATTCTTACAGGATATTTTTCAGTTTCCAAACCACTAACACCAGAGATTACAATGTGGAAGGTGCTGGATTAGAAGGTTCTGGATGAAGGTTTGTTTGGTAAATAGAAACTTGGCCTTTGAAGCTGAAAAAGCCACCACCAACTCCAAATAGAAAATATCTATATGATTGTTGTAGTGTTTTCTTCTGGTATTGCTAAAAAGAATATTCTTAAAACAGAACAGCAGAATCTCATATTCTATGAGTTTTTACCATTACCATACTAAAAACCATAGCAGGCAGCAACTGACTGTAATAATGGGGAAAAACAACAAAATGCCATCAACTGAAAACAGTATTTCTTTAGAAATCACAAACAAAAATAATGAGGCTACAACTTTTACCAAATATTTTCTTGCAAATTCTAAGCAATCTACAAGAAGAAAAGGAATTTTTAGAAAGGGAAACTAAGTGACATCCTCTTTGATGATGGCATTTCAGTAGGTGCCAGAACAATGGTGTATTTCTGCTTGGAGATGCATGAGCACAAACCCATCACCTTCCCTTGGACCTGATAGATAGGAAGAACTCCTACAAATCCCACACATCCCATGATAAATAATAAACACAGAGAACACAAATCACTATCTGAAATAATGCTGTAAAAGCTTGTATTTTTCAGGTTAAAAGGTGATAGAAAAGCAGGGGTAGATGTTGGGCTGTGCACGACTCACTAAAAAGGTAGGAGCCATACACAGGGAGGACAACAGTTTGGCTGGGTTTGTACAAAGGCAGAGCTGCTGATCTGCATGCCTTGGGCTTTCCCAGGAGGTTATACCAAATCTGTCAACACAAGTGCTTGGGAATTCAGGATTCATATATGCCCTATGCCATCCCACTGTACTATTTCCTGCTCTTCTGTTGTATTTCCTAAACTTCTCTGCAATACCAGCATCACCTTTCTCAGTTTTTTGATAACTCCTCAAGGCAAAGCCTTTACATCCTCACGTACCCCTCCTGTACCCTCGGTATTCTTTGATGTGACTGACAGCCAGACACAGCCCACATCACAGCTCAGGGCAGCACAGTGAGCTGGCTGCCCAGCATAACCACTGCTGATTTCTTTCCATCAGGAAGGCATGTCCCTAATTAGCAGAAATCAGACTCTATTCCACATTTCTAACTGGCAGGTCTGATTTGGTAAAGAAGCCATTCAATAATTAGAAAAACTAGCACATTAGTCTGGAGATAAAGTCCTAAGAAGCGCCTGTGCATTAGGTATGCATGTGGCTGTCACTCTTGAAGCCCTTTGTTCCATTAAACTCCAGGTTTTGGGGAATCTGAGTTCAGGGCTCTTTCCCACCCAGCTGAAGATCAAGCAGCGAATTTAACTCTCCAGTGCAAAAGGTTCAAAGAAAGTGTCTACAATACACGACAGTGGGCTGAGAGACAGAGAGGCTTAAAGACTAAATCTGCTCTGGGACATGGCATTCATGTTGGACTGAAAGTCTGAATTCAGCCACAAAGGAGGCCACAAATTTCATGGTTTTGAGGCAGTTAAAACTTGGACCGTTTCTAGGGTTGGGCCTATCTCATCTCTCTGTTGTTATGTGGTGTCACTGCCAGGGCAACACTGGGATCTTGGGGTGGAGGACTAAGACAGCATGCAAGGGCTCATCTAGTTTGGCCCTGAAATAATCCAAAACAGACCACACTCACAATTCCTTCTACCATGTGCCAAAGAATACCCAAAACTTACCACAGATCCAACATTTGTGAAAAATATTTGATGAGACAACTAGCTGGGCTTCAAGCCTGGCTGCAGAAGTGCTCTGGCAGAGCAAATTGCATTTTGAAATAAGATATTCAAATAACAAAGACGAATGTAGAGCTACTTCTACACTACATTGGCATTTAAAATATTCCTGATTAACTTCTTTTCCTTAATTGATTTTTAGTCAGGCAGCTAGTGAAAATTAAATATGCATCAGGAATTTTAGCAGGGCTAGCTGTTTCTGAAGTGGCAAAACAGTCTCTGAAGTGGCAAAACCTCTACAACTTGGTCAAGGGAAATTGGGGCAGGGGTGGAGACAAGGCTTGGGCTTAAAGAACTTTTAAAGTTTCCTATGTGATTAAATTAAATTCAGTACTGATGGTAGCTATAATGCAGGATACATGAGCAGGAGAACTGTGCAGAGTGGTTCTGTCACCGATTGTAATTTTGTTTTCTTGAAACAGTTAAAGTGTTTTTGTTTCCTGAAGGAAAAAGCGCCAAATCTAGCGCCGAGTTTACTGTTTTGTCAGTAGCACTTGGGTTTACAACAACTCCCAGTAATATTCTAACTGCAGTTTCCTTTTATCTGCTGTTATAATATGGCAGGGCCTGACACCTTTTTAGACATGAAAAGACTATCTTGTCTCAAGTAACAGCTGCCATTAGTCTCTTTTGCCACTCCATTTCCAAGCATCTCCCTTGACACAAGAGCACAGACCCAAGGCTGTGCCAAGTTAAATAAATGCCTTTTCAAATTAGAAAATTTCTTGGTTAACTGTCAAAAGACTTATTATGTTCATCAAATTTTTGTGTTTGTTAGGTAGGTTCACATGTGGGTATTTCAGTAATCTCTACGAATGGAAAAATGACAGTGGGATAGAGAGACATTGAGAGGTGATCTTTTAAATGATATGTTTTTTCTAGCTCTCTACATATACATTTCATGTAAACAGCATTTATTTTCCTTTCTTGTTGATTGTGGACCTAAAATAGTAACTTAAAATCCTAAGGAATGCCAAGTAAATGTTTCCTTTGTCAAGCTAAGCTGAACAAATGAGCTACATTTAATATTTAATGCTGTTCGTAAGTGGGAATAATATTTACCCTGCTAAAACAGAACCTATCTATGGCTCTGCTCTGTATCTCTGTGAGCATCATTCAAGCTAGAGGGATGCCAGCAAGAGTGACAGATCAGGTAAAGTACTCGAGCTAGGACAACAGTTGTGCAGAAAACCTTTCAGAAAATGACTTTAAGAACAATGAGCCCCTTACCTGCCCCACCTCCATAGTAGCTACATTTTCATTACTTTGTATGAAGCACCCTGGCAGAGCCTATTCAGACAGATGATAAATGAAAATCTATTCAGGCTCATGAGGTTGATGCATCAACTGATTTATTCTTACAGGCAGTTTAACATAATCCTGGAGAAACATTCTCTCCAGAAGAAAGTTATGTTACACCTCCTCAATTTACTTAAACATCATTCTCACAAGTGTGAGAGGTTGCAAAGCAGTCAACACAGTAAAAAGCTCCAAAGAAAAAACATCCCTAATCTTTAGATTGAGTAAATTACATAAAGATGAGAAACCAAAACAATTTAAAAACTGTAATTATCCTTCTGTAATGAATCACAAGTTTAATTCAAGCAACAGTCACCCCCAATGATGAATGTTTTTATTTACTGCAAGGAGCAGCTACAGCGTAAATAGAGGGCGCATTCTACACAGTAGTTTTTTCCGCCACATCTATTGCTGCTTCTTAAGTAGTGACAGAAAATTGGCACAAAATTTGGATGCATTACATATGAAAAAATGGAGAATTTTTTACTTTTCATGCTTGAACTGTACTTGTGAAACCCAATTAATTAGTAGGAGAAAAATCAGCAACATATTTTTCCTCTGCAGTTCTTAATATATCTCATTTCTGACTTTCATAATTCACAAAATTCTAACAGTGTTTTCACCTACTCATCCACTAAAGCAGTCATCTCAAGCAGATTTGGAAGACAAAGAAAATTCCCTCCAAAATCCACTCTTGGCCCCCTGATTCTAAAGAAAACTCTAAATCACAGAAATTCACACATTGTGGGTGAAACTGAATGATCCCCCAACAAATGAGCACATTCCCATACCCTGGGAGGGAACAAAAGTGAGTGCATTCACATGGTGTTGGCATTTTTATTAATCAAAATTTAAACACTTGATTACAACTTTCAGTATTCAAAACCATCAGCAAGAAAAAAAAAAAATCATACATAACCAAAACCAGTGTTTTTCCACAAAAAGAACTCCCATTCAGATCTCTCCATTACTGACCGCTGCATAAGGAAAGCTTCCCTGCCCATGGCACAGGGGTTGGAATCAGCTGTTTTTAAGGTTCCCTCCAACCCAAACCATTCTGTCAGGCTATCAATCTCCTCCTTTAAAACTGCCAGATGACTCTTACTCTCCTTCACAACACTGTTCTTCCAGCTACCTTCTCACATCAGCTGGGCACTTAAGAGGCCCCAGAAGACAAAGACCATCTTCAAAACTGAAAATAAATTCCCAATATTTTTGATTTTATCATTTCCAGAATACATCTCTCATTTGGAAAATCAATTATGAATAAAACTTTTCCATCTTCCCAGAGAGTAAACTAAGAAAGTACCATTTTGTCTAATTGCAGATTGTATTAGCTATAGGCTACCTGTATTCCTTAAACACATCTGGAATTCAGCTTCCAAACTTGGTCCTTGACCAAGATGAAGAACTGACATTTTCACTAAGGCACAGATATTCTAAATTTCTCTTGTTACCAATATGTCTTGGCAAGAATTGTCTTCCTTCTGACTGGTGCACAGAAAAAGTTACAAACACCTAATACAGACAAGGAGGCATTCCTCCAACAGGCAACTGTTGAGAACTTTTTTTGGTGTATGAACAGCGATTGCTTCTGTAATAAAGAGGTAGGAAGAGCACCTTCAAAACTGTAATTGTACTCATGTTTCCCCTTTTAAAAAATGCTCAAACATGATATTATTCAAAGAATTTGCAATATGATAACTAGATTTTCTGTAACTTTCACTCTATTATGAATGGAAGTGAATTTTAAATGAGATTTCAACCTTCTTTAAAAAAAATGCCCTAATTAAATTTAATTAAATTAGTCATCAAATCTCCATAAATATTAGATGTGACAGCTACAACACCAGAATATCCTTACATGGCTTATTCCACTCTTTGGAAGAGGTGCACCCACAAAGAACAGCTTATTATGGGGCACAGCAGACATAAATTTAGCTACCCTGTGAGGTACATCTGCTGTGTGTCTCTATCTGGTCCTTCAGAGATGGTCAATACAACCAGAAACACAGGATTTCAAAACCCATTTCAAAACTTGCAAAATTAAATTAGTGGAGGAGAATGGAGAATTTCAGTTTAAAAATGTTGCATCACTTTGTCTTATTAGGAAAATCCAACAGCACTGAAGGCACTGTTTTCTAGTAAGTGTTTTTGTAAGCAAGACTAATAGCTGTACACAAAATCTGCATAACTGATTGGGAAAAAAACCCCTTTTTCTTAAATAAATCTCCCTCATCCTTGCATACTGTATCCAGTTCAGAATGTAAACACACACAGAATGACTGGTACTTGCCTACAATCAACTGTTTGGCACTTTTGTTAACATTTTAGTTTCAAACTTCAGCTCCAGTGCCAGCACTTCCTATTCATTAAAACTGTGTCCACGTAAGACTGATAGCGCATACTGCAGAAACTTTGATAAAGAACTCTTCAAGAACTGACAATTAATTGCTATCATTATCTATTTTATGGAGAACTGAATTGATTTTGATTCTTCCTTTCAGTCTTTCAGACAGAGGAAGGGGACTGTCTGCCCACGCAGAAGTCAGAATAGCATTTCTGTCTTGCTGTGTGGGATCAGAACCCAATCTTCCAATTGGTCGTTCTGGACTTTGGGAACAATTAACTTCTTCTATGGAGGATGGTTTTGGAGCTTCTTGCACTGAGAAACTGTTAACAGCTTTCTTTAAATCAGTCATTTTCTTCTTCCCCGTAATTGTAAGGACTGAGTCACTCTTTGTCCTTTTGCTAGAAACAATGCTATTTTTCTTTGTAAAACATTTTTTAAACTTGCCAGGGTTCAGTTGCCTTTTCTGCTGCTCATAAACCAGGATTTTATCCACGTGCCCATCATCACTGTCTTCACTAGAAGAGCATCTGTTCTGACAGACACTCTTCTTAAAAGAAGCTTTCCAAGTAGTTTTAATACAAGTTTCTTTAATGTGACAGCCAGTTGCATCTGCTGGCTTTTGAGACACTGGCAGCATTTCACACCCAGGATGAAACGTCTCTGGTGTTTGACCCCTGCAGGCGAGAGATGCTGAACCACTTCTGGAAGGGTCTTTTTGCACCATTTCAGCCAGGATGTCAGCTTTTTTGTATGCATCTTGATAGATATGTACGCTGGATTCACTAGCAGAGTTTTCTGATAGAACATTTTTATTTTCCTGCACTAGGTTATTTAACTGACATGAAGAAGAGACATGATTTCTATCAGGATTCAATGTTTCTTTTGTTTGTTTAAAACAATTCAAAGACTCCAGTTGCACTGCATCTTCAGACAAAGGCTGTGATGGAATGGGAGCCTTCTTAAGTATTCGCTCGCTTAAAGACCACTCCTGAAGTTGTCCCATAGCATCATTTGAGAACACATCGTCTTCACTGTCAGAATGCATATCAGACTGTGTAACATCAGAATATTCTGAGCTATTTCTTACTGTTTCATGACTTAGTGGATGTGAGTATTTTATGCAGGTGGTTAAGTCAGCTGCTGGGTCATGGTCATCACCTCCATGGGCTGGTGCAGTGCTGAAGGAGGTTCCTTTCCCATCAGTACGGCTCAGTTGCAGACCAGCTGGTACAAAGGAAGAGGATGATATCCCTGAATATTTAGTGCATTGTGAGGGCACAGATGAGTCAGCAAGAGCAGCTGCTGATGCTGACACATGAACTGTTGTTATGCAGGAAGCTGAAGGCAATGCTACATCTTTTGATCCAGTACTTCTCAGCTGTGTCTGATCTTCTGGGGTTGTTTTTGTATCTGACATGGAGTGTTGCACAGAAAGAATTCTGTTTGTAGGCTTTAAATTAATTTGAGACAGAAGATTGGTAATTTCATCATAAGAATTTGGTAATTCCTTTTCTTCTGATCTGTCTTTCTTTTCTGAAAAGAAAAATAATAAAAAGTGCACTTTGAATGGCATATAAATCACAGTTCATATTTCTTAGTGCAGAAGTACAGAATAGAAAGAATAAAGCACAGTCGCCTCATCTTGCTTTAGCATTGTATTGTTCAAGAGTGGAAGAAATGTTTTCTGCTTTTTTGCATTCTGGCAAGACACATGGATTCATAAAAAATAAGCTTCTGGACTTACTTTTCTGTTTCTTCTGAAGAATGTCTGGCTTTTCCACTTGATAGAGGGCAACAACATCAGGATAAGCAGCCTGAAACAAAGACTCTTCTTCTACTGTGACTACAAACAACTCCACAGGCTCATCTTCTGGATCAACATAATGTTCTGAAAAAATAATGAATGTACTTTTGATATGAATGACATGTCAAAGTAGGGAATGAAAAACCAAAGAGCAAAGAAGGTACATAAAAAGTCAATAGTATGATATTTGACGTTTATCTACAAGTAAAGTATTTTTCTTCCTGCCAGTCTCCTGGCAGAAATGGTCACACTATAGGGAGGAGTCTGGCAGCACAGAAAAGTTTCTAGCTAGTAAATAGTGACAGCCTTAGGTACATAGTGAAATAAGGTATGAAATACACAGTTTAGGTCTTATTTACAAGTACCAGAAAAAGTTGAAGACTGAGTCCCTTGCTTTCTAGGTAAATTTGTTTTCTTTAAAGCATTGCTTTTTCTTTCAGGGTACATGAAATTTGATGCACATTTCCTGTTATTTCCACAGAACAGTTTCCAATCTCCCCCACATTCTATTGCCTTAGAGTGTTGCCAAACTCTTGTCCTCTTTAAAGCTTGATTTTGTCTTTTTCTATGGACTGTTTTGTTCCATAATGTACATAGAAACCAGACCCACCTGGTTTTTGCCATTCAATTTCAAAACAAGGAATTCCATTTTTAACACGTGTCTTAACAATCCTGTAAGAAGAGGAAGTCCATTAAATGACTTAAATCTAGACTTAATTCTAAAAATATTTCAATATTCTAATTTGGAATGATTCAGAGAAAAAAAAATCTCATAAAATTGAAATTACTACATCTTTTAAAAAAATACACTACCTCTGTATACAGTAAAATTTGTAGTATAGATTTGACCACTGAAACATTTTTATTTGACACTCAGAAGAGCATTCACACAAAATAAAAAAGCTTTTCTGTAAGATACAAATATAATGCAGGCTCCTACAAACATCAGCTGAAAGGCATGTCCTGTCTGACCAACCTGATCTCCTTCTTCGACAGGGTGACCCACTTAGGAGATGAGAGCAAGGTTGTAGATGTTGTCTGCCTAGACTTCAGTAAAACCTTTGATGCCATTTCCTAGCTTTCTCCTAGGGAAACTGGCTTCTCATGGCTGGGATAGGTGCACTGGGTTAAAAATGGTTTAGATGGTCAAGCTCAGAGAGGGGTGGTGAGTGGAGTTACATCCAGCTGGCGGTCAGTCACTGCTGGGGCTCCCCAGGGCTCACTACTGGGGCCAGCCCTGTTTAATGTCTCTATCAGTGACCTGGATGAGGGGATCAAGTGCACTCTCAGTCAGTTCACAGACAACACCAAGTTGGGCAGGAGCGCTGACCTGCTGGAGGGCAGGAAGGCTCTGCAGAGGAACCTGGACAGGCTGGACTGATGCTGAGGCCAGTGGTGTGAGGTTCAACAAGGCCAAGTGCTGGGTCCTGCCCTTGGGTCACAACAACCCCTGCAGTGCTACAGGCTGGGGAAGAGTGGCTGGAAACAGAACAAGAGCAAAAGGATCTGGGAGCGTTGGTCAACAGCAGTTCAACATGAGCCACAGTGTGCCCAGGTAGGCAAGGCCAATGGCATCCTGGCCTGGATCAGTAACAGAGTGGTCAGCAGGACCAGGACAGTGATGATCCACCTGCACTGGGCACTGGTGCGGCCACACCTCAAATCCTGTGTCTATTTCTGGGCCCCTCACCACAAGGGGTCATACTGGATGTGCTGGAGCATGTCCAGAGAAGGGCAGTGGAGCTGATGAAGGAGCTGGAAAGGAAAGGAAATGGCCTCAAGCTGTACCAGGGGAAGACTACATTGGATATTAGAAACAATTTCTTCATGGAAAGGGTTGTCAAGCATTGGAACAAAGTGCCCAGAGAAGTTGTTAAGCCACCATCCCTGGAGATACCTAATTTAAAAGATGTGTAGATGCGGAACTGAGGGACACAGTTTAGTGGTGGACTTGTCAGTGTCAGGTTAATGGTTGGACTTCTCCAAACCAAATGATTCTATGATTTTAAGATTCTAATGCCAGAGAAGGCTGTTGACAGTAATTTTCTGAATGACCAGACAGGGTCATTTATATCTTTTGTATGAGAACATGAGGAGAGACACAACTTGAACTGAGCAGGGACAGTCAGGCACTGAGATTTTTCTAAAAAGACTATCTACACCCCAGTTTAGTAGCTTCCTATGCATGAAGAGTAGGGTCATGCTGATCCTGCTGAACCATTTTTAAACACTTGCTAACAAAAGAAATCTTCCAGAGCACGCACCATCTCTCTTTTAAACTTCTGAAACTCCAGAATGTGTTATAAACAGAGAATGTTAATGAATTCATTCATAAAGGTAAATGCTGGTAATTTATCTTGCCAACCTATTTAAAAAGCATTCTCCAACCAGTCTCCCCAATCTTTTGAAAGATAACACTGAATAGATCAGCATCTCTATAAGTACTAATTCAAGACTATGACACATCAACTCAGAAGTGATACTATCACTGATATTGACTGTCCTCCTGTGCCCCAAAATTCATGTCTAAAAACCCTGACTAGCATGGAAAAATTACTAAACTTCTTCCAATAAAAGAATCGGGGAGGCAGGGAGAATTTGGGCTTCATTTGGGAAAAGAAACCATCAGATAAAGTTAAAATAAGTCGCAATTCCCTTCACAAAGTGAAGTTCAGATTTGCCAACAGACACTGCAGATTCTAGAAGTTGACTTAAGTTTAAGAAGAGATTAGATCATTAAGAAAAAAAAATTACATTGAGGGCTGACAGAATAAGAAAATGTTCATTCCGGCTCAGTACATTCCTAAGTAATAGAAATCTGGATGGTGGAAAAGTATTCTGGGAGAAAGTAATTACATGCTTATCTTGCTTTTTCTTCCTTGCATGTCCATTTTTAGTAACTGTATACTTGGCCATTCTTACATTTCTAGATGTAGCAGTCCTGAATGAAAAGTAGTGTTGACACATAATACAGTGACAGCTGGTAGGTCTGATAAGCAATCTGAGACTCTGACTAAATTTCCAGATGCTAATTTCTAAGCCTGAACTCTTATTTTGAGACACAGAATTCAATTAAATGTATGCTGTGTACCTGAGCAGAGGACTGAGGCAGATCCAAGGAAAAGGAACAAAAAGCAAGCATAGGAGAACACAAGCACTGCCAGTCAGAATGAGACTGCTCTACATATTACTTTGTGCAGCAGTAGTAGAATTGGTGCACTGATCTGAATTTTTACCTCTATTCAAAACAAGCACAAAGCTTGAAACACAGATGGAAGAAAACCGTATTTCCTTTTTTCCAGAAAAAAACCCAGCAGAAGTAAACATATTAAGTTGAAGAAATCAAGCTACATTACCTTATTGCCTGCAGTTGTTTTGAGTCAATGTATCCAGATTTTCTCTGGATCATATCATAACGTGTCAAAAGTGCTAACAGCTTCTTACAAGCATAATGTTTGGTCCATTCCATCTTCTCTGAAGCAAATAGCTGTTTGTATAAAAAAAAAATCCCAAACTTTAAAACATTCTTTATTCTATTAGATGTCATGCTTAGATAGTTATGTAGTTGGGACACTGGGCTAAATACTTAAAATATCTAGAGTATTTTATATATTGGTGTAATGCCCAACAACATCTCACTGCCAAGGGAGGGAACAGGCGTCCCTAGCAGGGCACATTCATCAGCTGTCAGTGACAAGCCAAGGAACAGTTGTGTGGGGGCAGCAGCAGGGATAAGACAGTTGTTAAACACCTTGTCAGGTTCACACCAGCTCTACCAGGAGCTGTGAAAGTTACAGATTTCACATGTGGGACAATGAATATGGATCTTCATTAAAGCCACACTGTTCAACTGTGATCTACTCTAGTATCCATAATTCTTACACTGTCATCAAACCCCAAAAATGAAACTGATTTCTTCCCAAGTCTTCAATTTTAGGCTTTCAAAACAGTGAGGTGTATTAAGATGTTGTAGCAAGATTCTTTAGTTCTTATTTCAAGTAAAATTACCAATGAAGATCACCATTATCACTTCCTTAGTAATAAATAAAAGACTATAAAGCTGAATATTCAATATTTTCTTACATACCTGAAAGGACAATAAATTTGGCCTTCGACATTCCTTTATGTTGATCGATTTATTCTTGTTTACAAGAAACTCTTGGATAACCTTTAGATAAAACATAAAAGAAACAGTTTAAGAGAGGACAAAAAGCTGAAATTGAAACTAATTGATTAAAACAATTGATATTAAGTAGGCTTGTTTGTTACCTCAGAAAATGGAAAGCCCTCACAACTCATGGCTTTTCTGGAGGTAAAAACAAATGTGTTAAGGACTGAGGACAAATGGGAAAAAATGCAGCATCTAAATGCTCACCCTGCATGTGAATGCAGGGAAAAGCAGTTAAATTTTCAGGCCATTCCTACTTTCTGATACTGTCCTCCACTGCATTTGCTTGTTTCACTCGCTCCCACCGATGCCATGCACAGGGGCAGTGTTTGGAGTCACTGGGTTTGCAGCATCTCACACTTTCACAGAATTTACATCCATTGTGCTCGTGTTCCTTCTGAGATCCTATAGCAACAGACACAAAGTGAGGAGAAAAGGGGTTCCCAAAATCTCCAAACCTATAAAGGCAATATTACAAATACAAAGCTCAGAACACGTATGAATGTCATGTGAATGGCAACTGTAAGCAGATCTGAGTGCATTAGCTGCATTTATGAATCTATAGTAAAAACTGAAAAAGACATGCAGGCTTCCATTCTTCTGAAGACTTTTTCCCTCAACAGTTTCAGATCTTAAGCTGGAAACTTATTATCAAAAAACTACAGAAGTAATGTGTGATAACCTGGAAAACACATATAAGTAATATATTTGAATCAGGCTTTTCCTTCACCAAATGATGGACTTGAATGAGTTCACTGATCAAAGATGATACCAAAATCAAGGTCTTTGGGATTAATTTCTTCTTGAAAAAACACTGCCACATACCTCATCAATGAGACGAGATTTCGTCCTCTTGATGCAGGACCAGTTCCAGCAAATAAAGAAATAGTTGCTAGGCAGTACAGAGTATAGCATGCTGTCTTTACTGGTCATGTTAAAAAGGCAAATATCTGGGATCCCACAACAGCATTATGATAACATTCCATCTGCTGTCAACTAGTTTCACATTTGAAGAAAATTAGTCCCAAGCCTTAGAAGTGTTTATATAAGGGTATATGCACAAAGGGTATATGTTTAAGGGTACATATGTACAGTATTGAAAACATGAAGATGGAAGCTGAAAAGCATTTTTAACACTAGTAGAAAAAAACCCAAAATCCAATAAAACAAAACTCATCACTCCATAATAAAAAGTAAACAATTAGGCTAAAAGCACAGCTCAGCACTTTTCACACTGACCTGGATGATGGCACTGTGAACAATGAATTACCCTTTTAACAACCAAAGGTGGATTATCATCATACTGAAATTTTTCCTTCCACTGCTCAAACCTGAAAGGATGATGTTAAAAGGATCAAGAAATATTTTTAGCTTTCACACTTAAACCACTGAAAAAGAATTTCTTTATACTTGTCAAGCATTTATCCAAGAAACAGTTTCTCAACTTATGAAACAAGGGTTTTTACAGTACATCATGTTGGATTTCTAGCATTGACACACACATTATGATAACACAGAAAGCACTTGGTATCTCAAATCCTAATCCACAACCCAACTAAAAAGCAGCAAGTCTCAGCAGTCCCTACAACTTTCACTCCAATATATCAACTTATACCTGCTAGCTCAAGAGTTAGGAGACAGCTCATGTTTAAAACAAATAGGAGACTTGCCTAGCAAAACAATTCCTTTAGCAAGCACAAGGTAAGGAAAGTGGTAACATCCTCCGTAACTTAAAGTATTACAAACATTGTCTTGGAGCTGAAGTACATACTATTAAGTCTTTGAATAAAAAACAATTATGTAAATTTCCATTTTACCTTTGCAATAAGTTTTGACCTTGCAGAGTCTCAATTAACTTTAAAGCTTGCTCCTTCCCAACTCCTGGAACACCCTATAGTGAAATATGAAATATTATTTAATTACAAACAAAATATTCATATTCTCACAAAAACATCTTTATTACATAGTGTAGAGAAATGACAAAAAGTGATACCAGATGTTGAGAATAAATTGAGAAAAATATTTTCGACCAAGTTTAAGGGCAGAGAAGGTGATTACAGATCACAGATATAGGTTACAGCTGTATTGCCAGTGTAACACACAAGCTGTTCTTATGCTCAACAGCACCTGAGATAAAACAAGGCAAAGAAGGAAGTAGGAGGCAATAATAAACTAAAACAAGTCCAATTCAGAAAAGAGAAATTACAATGAAGTAGAGAAACACTGGCACAGGTTGCCCAGGGAAGGGGTAGATGCTCCATTCTGGAAATATTCAGGGTCAGGCTGGAATGGGGCTCCGAGTGACCCGGTTTAATTGAAGATGTCTCTCACTGCAGGAGGGTTGGACTTTGGACTAAATGAACTTCAGAGGTCCCTTCTGACCCAAACTACTGTATCAGTCTATGATTTAAAACACACACATATTGCTTTCCAGTTATTTCCATCTTCACCCTATTTTGCTAAGAATCAATACACCTGAAGATTGTATTGAGTACTTTCTACAGCACAATTACAAATAAATCTATTTTTATTCAGTTGTAATGGCACAACTGAATACCTACAACCATATAAAATAAATCTATATTTTAAACCAAGTCCTCATTGGACTACAGTCAAATATTCAAGTAAAGTCAGATATTCAGTTTCTGCAAGGAAAGGATTATTCTGATGTATTTTCAACAAAATAAGTGCAATTATAGCATGGTATTCTCATTTACCTGTTCTGCCAATCTCCTTTCCCAATGCACTCCTATAATTCAGCTTTCTTTACAAGTTTCTGTCTTCATCTACCTTGCTGAGCTGCAATAATTCAAAGGATCTATCTGGCATCACATAATTGTGACATTTTAAGGCTATGTAAGAATCTGGCATTCCAGGAACTGCTTTGGTACAATAACCACCGATTATCCACTGTTTTTTTTACTCCCTCTCTTTACACAGTAGTAACAAACTATTTAAAGATTCCTATAACAGAAACAAAATTTTTTAAAAAAATCCCAAAAACAAAAACAGTGAAAGGTTTGTTTTTTCCAGCAGTATCAGTTGTTTAAAGGATAGTTTTTTCAAGCTGGGACACAATTATTTAAGAATAACTAGATATCTGCTGCAAGCCTGAATGGGAGCAATCATTGCCTGAAGTCACTACATGATGAACTGTATGGAAATCAAGTTTCATCGCACTTCTTCTCCCTTTCAAATAGCCATTACAACAGATTCTGTTCAAAGTCTCAAAAAAGAATTCAGAGTTTACAATAAAGAACAAAAAGAAAGAAGTGAAGTAGTAATGAGTGAGACTCTCTCAATTAATTAGGTAAACTTCCAAATAGATCACTTCTAATTCTTTGTAAATCATATATTTACAGACAATGGAACAGGAATACATCCGAACTGCATCCAGAATTGCCTTTACTAATAACTACAGCCCAAAATCACCACTACAAAGTCTTCCAAAGAGCACAGACAAAGCCATTTTTTTCTCATTTTCCACAGCTCCTCTGCCAGGGATGCACTTGTATGTGACTTGTTACAAAGCATCCTCATAAATAATGGAGCTCTCACACCTTGGCTCAACGTAATCGGCATTTAAACTTTTGCCTCCACCTCCATTACAGAAAAGGTTTGGAACGAGACAAAACAGTCTTAGAGAGACTGATGTTCATAGACCATTTTAAATATCTTTAGCCTTTTACAAATAGAATTTACAGTGACTTCCTACACATCTTCTACTGGATCTCAGTAATCATGCATTGCATAAGCTTTCCCAGCATGCACATCTCCCTTGATGCACTTTGTTATTTTTCAAGACAGTGTAAGCACCAAATAAAAAATAATTATATTGCTTACCTTTGGAAGATAATCACAGCCCAGAAGAACTGCTAGCCCAATCAAAGACTCTCTGTCACAACCGAGTTTCTCTTTAATAGAGGACATTGTGTAACTGTCAAGATGTGGATCCTGCAAGAGAAATTTATTACATATTATTTCTGTTACATCTGTTACAAGGAAGGAACTGCGCTGAGTCACATTCAATTGGCATTGCTTACACCAAAAATTAATTGCCATTAAAATTTATAATCTAATGCACCGACACCACGTGAACAACTACAGTTCTGGAACTTCAAGTATGGGCATCAACTGTTGAAAGAAACTAAAATAAGCCAAGAAGTCCAGCACACAGCTGGATAACCATTTCACATGATGGGTGACGAACTGTCTCACAGGTCAGGCACAGAGTCACAGTGGATAGGGTTAAATCAAGCTGGCAACTTCTCACAAGAGGAGTTCCACAGGGCTCCTGTCCTCAGCCCACTTCTCAACAACTTCATTATCATCCTGAAGGCAATACCAAAAGGGTTAATTAAATTTCAGGATTGGAAGGAACACTAAGTAAGTTTACCAACAACACTAAATTGAGAACAGTTGTTGACTCCCTGAAGGGCAAAGTGACAAACTGGAGAGATGAGTGTTCACCAACCATATGAAGTTTAACAAGGGGAAGTGCTGGATCCTGCACCTGGCAGGGGTAGCCCTGGCTGTGTGCACAGACTGGGCAATGAGAGCCTGGAGAGCAGTGCTACAGAAAGGGACTGGGGATCCTGGCTGATGGCAAGCTGAACACGAGGCAGCAGTGCCCTGGCAGCCAGGAGGGCCATTCCTGCCCTGGGGGCATCAGGAACAGCATGGCCAGCCGGGCAAGGGAGGGGATTGAGGGGATTGTCCCGCTCTGCTCTGCACTGGAGCAGCCTCACCTCGAGTGCTGGGGGCAGTTTTGGGGTGCCACAATATTAAAACTTCATTAAGCCATTAGAGACCATCCAAAGGAGGCAACAAAGGTGGTGAAGGGCCTTGAGGGGAAGCTGTGTGAGGAGTGGCTGAAGTCACTTGGTCTGTTCAGCCTGGAGGAGACTGAGGAGGGACCAAGGGGAAGGAGAGGGGCAGACACTGATCTCTGATCTTTTCACTCTGGTGACCAGTGACAGGGCTCGAGGAAGCCGCATGAAGCTGCATCGGGGAGGTTTGGGTTGAGCATCAGGAAGATGTGTTTCACCCAAAGGGTGGTTGGGCACTGGAACAGGCTCCCCAGGGAAGTGGCCACAGCACCATGATACCCCTGACAGAGTTCAGAAAGTGTTTGGACAAGGCTCGCAGGCACGTGGTGACTCTTGGGCTGTCCTGTTCAGGGCCAGGAGTTGGACTCAATGATCCTGATGGGTCCCTTCCAACTTAGTGACTCTCGGTGTTTTTATTGTTTACTACCTGTAGAAAAAATGTGGCAAAACTAACATTTTTTAAAAAAGTGGAAAAACTAATGTTATCAAATCCTAGTGGCTGTGCCAAGTCATTTCAGGAAGTGAAGTTTTTAAAATGCTTGCAAACATTTCAATGTACTACTTAAGTAAAATAAAAAAAAAAGAATAAAAATGTTATCTAACATATCAGGCATAAGCTAAAGGAATATTTGAAAAGTAAAGGGACTCAAATACAAAATGGAATCAAGATTAAAATGGAATCAAGATTAACACTGTCCTCTTCCTCAATCACGACAAAAAAATCCCCCACAAGCCACCAAACCAAAGTGATCCATCTCGCTAGAACAGCTGCCCCTGACAGTGTGCCCCCTGCATACTCACACATTATTTTTATGCTGACCTATATATGTAACTAAGTACACCTGTAACGTTGAGCTTGCCTTCACTGTTGGTGATAAATGACAAAGAAGTTGAATGAAAGCACCAGGTCAAGGAAGAACTCAAACATTATGCCACCAAAGTAAATAATCTTCCATCAACCCTATTTTTTTTTGAGTTACTTATTTGTAGTGCACTTCTTTTGTTCTATTGATTTTCGCACATCTCCGATGTATTTTTTCAACAAGTCTTTCAGATGAACATTATAAATTACAGAAATTTGGGGTAGCCTTTCACCATTTCTGGAAAATTGTATTCTTAACAAATGAACACTTCAGTTTAAGGCCATAAATTATTTGGTTTTCTGAGTGGTCACAAAAATTGATTGTGATACAGATGTACAATCCCTACACTATTCATATTCAATTGGGACAGACAGCATTAATTGCAAGTATATGCATAATAAAATGAACCTGTGAGATGCAAGTATATGAACACTTATTAGACCCAGGAGGCTGATCACTCTCATATGACCGAAGGGTAAAATTTATAGGAAGCAATTACTTCACTCAACTTCTCCACAGTAAAGGAGGAAACAGGAAAAAAAAATTGCTATTTAGCTTTATCTGAGACACCACAGGGTACTTACTACAAGCACAGGCAATATTACCCTGTTTTCAGTAGTTTTCCTCTCACAGCCAATACAAGAATTACCAGTGAATTAAATAAAATGTTCCTGTCTTAAACATACTATTTTAAACAAACTCAACTGCTACAAGATAAGTTTAATAACATATAAGTATTTTTTCAAGTCCCTTCTTTCTATTTACATTTCTGTAAAGAGTCTATAGAAAGGGTGAGAACAGGGTGAGGTACATTACCTTAGCATTCATGGCAAAGTTCCTATAAACTGTTTGAGCTCCATACAAGAAAACATCTCCATCATTGGTAATGCAGCCATCAACAAGTCCTTTTGCATTTAGGTAGGCACACATTGCCTCTGCTTCTCCAGCTGCTTGAACCCAAGGGACACCTAAACACTCCAGCAGTTCAAGACACTAAAAGAAGGAACACAGAAGGAAAGAGGTTGAATGTTGAGCTATTAAATTCACTTATTAGCATGCATTTTCTCAGACACAAGTGCATTTAAAAACCGCTACTGTTGTTCTGCCAATGTAACACCTCATCAATGAAAGCACTACTTCAGCAAAACATAATTTCCTGTATCAGTGAAAAGCAGTTATCCACAAAGAGCTAAGTATTAATTACAGGACTTGAACACAGCATGATTAATGGCCACTCCTTCACGAAAATCTTTACACTTTAAATAGATATTTAGGATGTTTTCAGAAGAGTAGTAACAAAGGAGCATTTATCTTTGAGAAGTAATGCTGTTTACTCAAGCAGTAATGCTGAACCAGAACAGACATCTTCCAACAGATGCCAAACTTCCAAAGAATATCAAGCAGAAAAGTATAATTCTGTCATCCTAGCAAGACACACCGATATATACTTACACATTTCAGAGAAAGTATTTTATTTTAGCATTAAACATGGATTGGTATGTACAGTCTAGTGAAGCCCTGAGTGCCCATAAATTCTACTTCATAGAATTCTGAATAGACAAAAATGGTTAATGGGGTGGGAGCATATGAAGAAGTATGGATACTAACACCATAAAAGAACAGCAAAGTTAAATTTTGCAATTATGGTTGTCAATCACAACAGCACAACATGCACAGGAACATATCAATGAGAAAATTGTTCTGACGTTGTTTGTCTTCTATAATACTTAACAAATGTTGCAAGGCCTGACTTCAAAGGTGCACATTCCTTCAAACCTCAAAACATTGTTTACATTTGTTGTGTATAAAGCTGTGAGACACTGAAATATTAGGGATTAATGACTTAAACAGCTGGCCATTTGAAAAATCAACAGGTGCTGTCCTGAGGCCACGTTTGCCCCCCCAGCCGAAGAGCAGGAGAATTTTCGGGTGTGTGTTGGTGAAACCTCTGATCCAGTATGACACAGGGAATGCACACCCACCATGGGAGGATGCCAAAAAAAAACCCAGCCTTTGTTTAGCAACAAGCTGGTTTTTGAGCTGGGTGAGGCCAACAATAACCAGATCCTGTGAGGTGGGATAATGCTTTTTTTATCTTGCCAATTTCCTCCTTTACACCACTGGCTCAGGTGTAAAAGATGTAGGCACCAGTCATTCAGTGCATTCCACCCTAATCTGTCCCGAAGGAATCTCTTAAGAGCCTCAGTTACCTGGCCTTCAGGGGTGGGTTGTAGCAAAAGCTGTCAATTATTTCAAGCTCCTGTATTTAATTTGGTTACGATTTCTTTCTATTACATTAAAAATACTTCAACACTCAGTTACTCACCTCTTTTAACATGGCTTTAAATAAAGATCTCCCTGTTCCTACAGCTCCAGCTTTCTTCGAAGGCCCATAGCGCATCTCATTCCTCTTGCTCATGGTGTCTGCTTTCAGCCTGGGGGCCTCTCCCTCCATGACAAACACTAGTTTAATTCCCATTGATGTAAAGAAAGAGAACCGAAAAAATAGGTTTCTGCAATAAAGCAAAGTGTTCCAGAAACGGAACTATTTGTGAAGATTCATTTCTTCAGACATTTTCCTTATATTTTCCTGACCCTACCACTGGAAAAATCCTAGCATTGTCTTTACCTCTAATGATTTTCTCACCCAAAAACTAAACAAACCTCTGATCTATATTCCTGTCTTTGGCTGAAATTTTCATACTATGAAATTGTAGCAGCTTTACAAAATTCCCAAGAAAATACCATGTAAGGACAGAAAGGATGTTTTTCAGGTGTTAAGATGTAAGCAAACTTAAAAGGCTTAATAAAAATATATTCAATATCCAAAATCTGCCTCCAAACACATATTTATATTCATTATTTTATATCAAATATTAACCCCAAATCTATCAATACAGGTACACCTCGAGTGACTGAATGCTGTAGTATTGGACAGACTTCTAGCTACCATTACCATGTCAATTTATTATGCAAACCAGCACCACTGAGGGGTGGAGTTTTACAAGGCTGCACTAATAAATATTTGGACTACAACAGTAAAATTAACAGCAGTCATATCAAACAGCATATGCTTTAACCAGTAATTCTAGCATCAATCTTTCAAAAGTAGTAGATCAAACATTTGTAGACATCTCAGACATGGAGAGACCATTGCACTAATTTAATTTTGTACAGTTACTACTAGCAAAAAACAGTAAGCTAGTCTTTTGAGGTTAGTTCTGTTTTCACAAATGATGTAAAAAAATCAATCCATACAATAAGTTACTCAAAAATACAAACTCTCAAAAAAAAAAAAAATTCAAGTGTCTGAAAACATTTTTTTGGTAGAAATCTGTTCAACCCTTTATCTTGCTTTGGAGGTCTGGACTTCCATTCCACTGCACACAGGACACCCTACCAGACTAAAGTAATGACTTTGCTAATGCTGCCAGTTTTACAGTTAATTATCCATTTGAGTTCTTAAGTATAAAACATTTTTAGACATTATTCTCAGAAAATGCTGAGATTTTTTATTATGCTGATATTTTATATCATGCTGAATTCAACAGAAGTCACAGGAGTGTATAACACCATCTAGTAACTCAGTATTCTACACTGGTAACTAACAACAAGCACTGATGAAAATCTGTGTACGTTTTCATTATTGTTAGCACTCTTTGCAGAGAACAGTGCTTTGAAATTATGGATGTTTAGACATGCTCATTCCTTAGATAAGTCATTTAAACTAAAAATATATACATATTCCTCAAGCTTATTCAAATGCCTGAAGAATGATTTAAACATATTTAATTCAACATGGGGGTCCTACTCAGAACTAATTTCAGACCCTTTACATATGTAGCATAAGTGATAACTGAATCAAAACACCAGTCATATGAATTTCAGAGCTACTCTCAGCAGTCTATTGAATAAGTAACATATTTAAATTATACAGCTCCAAGACATTTGGCTCGAATAATTTATATGGATACCTGAGATGTGGCTTGGTAACTACTCCAACCATCTTTTTAACGGTCTGTGCTTCACAAACCCACAAACTTAAATCAACAGCAAGTGTTTTCCCTCTGAGACTGCTCATGTTGACAGGTTGTCTCACAGGCTCAAGAATTTGCCACAGGTAAGTCACTCCCATTGTTTTTGCTTCCTTGTTGTCAGAAGATAGAATTTAACTGTGGAGACCAAACAAAACAAAACAGTTTCAGGATATGACATGAAGCATTATGACTGTGAGGTTCAGAAGAGAAATATATCTGCCACTATAAGTTCTACTTTTTTGAGGCAAGAACACTTGCAAGTCCAAGTCCACTTCCAAGACTTCTAAGTGTAGTGACTCCAGTTCACAGATGGTTTATTACCAAATACCTTCTTTGGACGGAACAGCTGCATTACTATTAAGCTGAACATAAATAAAACCAAACTCAGTTAAGGAAAAGAAAAAATAAACAATGAAAAAATTATTCATTTCCAAGTCTCATGTGTCCCTTACATAAACACAATCCAAGTTTTATTAAAAAACAAACCACAGAATTCTTAAGGAAATTACTTCCTGATTTGAGGTAGGAGTCACATTAAAATTTTCTGTTAAAATAGAAGTAGCTTAAAGCTATTTGAGGAATATTTACAATGACAACAGATTTAAAATTTCCTTGCATTTCAAGATGATACAAGAGGGGTCAACACCCGGAGATTCAGAGTTGGGAAATTCAAGTTGGAGTTCAGGAAAAAAAGATGTTATTGCTGCTGTAGTTGCTCACAGATGGCATTTCTTAACATCCAGCTGCCATACTGTCCTACTTTTAATCCAGTGCTGATGGAAGCCTCTCTGAGCAGGGAATCAGCAGCGACTGGCACTGAAATTTGGGAAGAGAACTCCAATGCAGTATTAAGAAGAAGGCATTACTTTATTCTGGCCCTGGATGCCTGGGGAATAGCTCCATGCAACATGCACACCTGGCTCAGGATGGTGCACCTCTTTCTTGGCCAGGATATCCAGGATATTCATCAGAAAATTGTTCCTTTTCTGAACGTCTTACTTAGGGCACAGAGTCCAAACTCATCACTTCAGGCAATCACAGAATCCTTAAAAAGGACTGGGCCAACTTGTTACAAAGCTCTCAGTGCAACATGACGACTTCTGAATTTCCCTTCCAAACAAATGTCCTGGCATTTCTAACACTGACTGCAGAAACACACCACTGTGTGTTTCACTGTGTCCATTTTGGTACTGGACATTTTGATATAGCACTACCTGTAATGCACGCCAGTTGAAAGCATACACCCACTAGGAGGTATATCTCTTTGTCTTGTGTAACTTTACTTACACAGCTCCACTCTCCATGGCACCCCATTACCACACCCATTTTCTTCTGTTTTCATTATTCTTCTGGTTTTCACATCTTGCCAGTTTTACACAAGGCCTCTAGCACATACTCTGCTTTCCACCCTCACAATACCAATTTATTCCTGCGCTGTCTTACGGTACAAAGTTTGTCTCATGCTTATTTATTTTCTCTCTTTTCTCCCAATATTAGAATATAAAAATCAAATACAACTTGGAATGCTTTGTATTTCTTTCTGCTTTTGACACTACTGTACACTCAGATAAATTAAAATGCTCCTTTGAATAAATCAGACTAGATGACCTACCAGTGCTCAGAGAGCTGCTTAAGAAGCTAAGCCACTGTGTGGTCTCCCACATTTAACATCAGAGTCTGTCAAAACAGCAAGCCTGCCTTTGGAGGGTGCATTCTTTTATACTCTAATTCTGTTTTAAAGCAAGGCAGCTATTCAATTCCAGGTTGTTTTTAAACCAAGTTCTCATTAAGATTTACTTTCAACAGAATTTAGGTCTCTAATCCATTTCTTTAACTACTACAATGACTCAATTTCACTTTAGTTGTATGCAGACAGAGTATTGCTTTTGTTATTGTATGTCAAGCACATAAAAATTAGTTAAAAATACAAATCAAGCATACAACTACATAGTACAATTTCTTGAAGTCCAGGATAATCAGTTTCTCTGATGCACAGGGGAAGTATCCAAACCTTCCCAAAAGACAAGCACAATAATTCATCTTCAGTGAGAGAACACCTAACAAAGAAGGGAGATGTCTTTTTGGTGTTATAATTTGGTTTCCACAAGTCTGCATCAATAAAATTTCTTAAAAAACAACTGTTAGTCAGTTTCTAAACATTGTTATGGAGTGTCACATAGTACTTAATTAATGGGAAAGACAAATACACTACAAACACCCTACATCTGGTTAGATTACAAATAATAAGAAAAAAGCATAATAACTGAAAACTAAAAAAAAAAGGCCGACTTTTTCACTATAATAAAGTATAGCTATTTGAGAACTTAAGTTTTTCACATCACATTGAATCTATATCTAACGGTGAGTTATGAAAGCCTGCAAGACTGGTAGCAGTCTTTGGTTTTGTTTCAGTGTATTTCATAAAATATTTAAATTTGAATTCAGTGTACAAATAGCTCAACTAGTCTTAACATGAATGATCTGTCTACTCGGATTTCATTTAACAACTTCGTTCATCACAAGCCTCCAACCCCAGAGAGCTGGCAACTTCCAAAGAAGCAAGACTGACCTTGATTTATTTTCATATACTTAAAAATCACTGAAGATCGTTAACAGTAAACATAACCACCCCCTGCAAAACCTTCTCAATGTCTCTCTAGGCCAGAACGTGCTAAACCTATAAAGCTCTTATGTAGTGCTTTAACACTACATTCTGCTCTACTAAGTTTTTTCTTTTTTACACTGGCAGAAATGCCAGTTACTTAAAAACAACCACAGAAAGCTTTTAATGCTGAAATTCAATTAATACAGAGATACTTTGACACAAGACCAAGGTAACTTACAAAGACAACTACGCATATATTTTAAGTCTCACCCAGAGGCCTTTAAAAAGGAGGAAAAACACGGCAGAGGAAACACGAAAGCCCTGACGTTTTTAACAACTCTCCCCCTCTTTCTCTCTGCGTTACCCCAGCACAGCTTTGCCAATAAACCTGCGCACCGAGAGACAGCAGCGGCGCGCTCCAGCATTTGCAAATTCCTCCTCAAGCGCCTACGGATCTTTCCGGCGGGATGAGCACAGCCCCGAGCCCGGGATGAGCACAGCCCCGAGCCCGGGATGAGCACAGCCCCGAGCCGCTGCCGGCCAGCGAAACGCCCAGACGCGCGGGCTCCCCTCACGCAGCGTTTGAAACTCCCGCCCCGCCGCGCCCACAGGAACAGGCGTGCCCGAGCTCCCCTGGGCTGCCGAGCCTCGGCCCGGGAGCGGGCCCGCCTCCGCGGGGCCCAACGAGAACGCCCGGCCCCGTGAGGGCCCCGTGAGAGCCCCGCCGGGCCCGCTCGGAACGGCTCCAGAGCGGCGGGCGCTCCACCCCCGCACACCCGAAAATGGCGCGCGCACGGAAACGCGCCCCGCGGGGCGCGGAGCGCGCAGGCGCCGCACTCGCGGAGGCGGCTCTTCCGCCCGCTCCGGCCCGTCCCGCCCCGTCCGCCCCGCCGTGCGGGGATCGGGAGCTGTCCCAGGTAACGGGGCGCGGAGCAGGCGAGGGGCGAAGGGAGGGGAGACAAGGGACGGGTGACCCATGCCGGGCGAAGATCCTGGCGGGCGCTCTCCGGGCGCGCCGCGCTCTCTGGATAGCTGGGAGGGAGGGCGGCCTGGCGGCCGCAAGGCGGGGCAACGGCTCCCACCCGCTGCCCCCGCTGCCCCCGGCCTGGCTGCGCTTCTGTCGCAGGTGGCTCTGCGGGGCCAGTTAGCGGTCGGAGCTGGCATTTGTCAACCGCTGCCCAGCGTGGGCTCCCCGCCGGGTGTGAGCGCTCCCTCGGGTGCCCATCTCTGACGGCGGAGAGCGGGAGCGGCGGCCGCACGGGCGTTCCAGCCGCCGAGGGACCCGTGTCTCTTTTCTGGGGAGCGGGGGAGCCTTCCGGGTCGCGCGGTGTTGGGAAAAGCAACAGGTAATGGTGGATTGCTTGAGGGGATTCCTGCCCCGCTTTCGTTTTCGCTGTCCGTAGAGGAGGCAGAGCTGCCCTTTGTGCCGCAGTGCAGTTCTGGGCTCAGTACCAGAGAGAGATGGAGGTCCATCCGTAGAGGAGGCAGAGCTGCCCTTTGTGCCGCAGTGCAGTTCTGGGCTCCTCAGTACCAGAGAGAGATGGAGGTCCGGTGGAGGGCTGTGAAAGACGATTAATGGACTGAAGCATCTCTTATGAAGAGAAGACTGAGGGAGTTGGACTTGTTCAACTTCGAGAAAAGACTGCTGAGAGGGGACCTCAATCTGTATAAATCTTTAAAGGGAGTGTGTCAAGAGGATGGACCAGGCTCTCCTTGGTGATGCCGAGCAGTAAGACTGGAGGCATTGGGCAGAAACTGATGTACAGGAAGTTCCACCCGAACAGGAGGAGGAATATCTTTGCTGTGCAGGTGAACACGAACTGGAACTGATTGCCCAGAGAGGCTGTGGAGTCTCCCTTACTGCAGATACTCAGAAACTGCCTGGACACAACCCTGTGCTGTGTGCTCTGGGATGACCCTGCTTGAGCAGGGAGGTTGGACCAGTTGACCCGCTATGTTCACTGCCAGCCTTACCCATTCTGTGATTCTGGGGGTCAGGCAGCGCTTCTCCAGTGTTTGATGGGATGGTATAGGCTTCTTATGCACTGCCTGCAAGTGTGTTTGGAGAGAGGTTGTCAACATCAGACATACAGTGTAACATGGAACATCTGGCTCAGTCCCAAAATGTAGAGCACTCCACTGCTGTGTCTTGAGACTGGGATTCTGACTTCAGCCCTTTGAAATACCTCATTTTAAGTTGTTTGTTCACTGTAAACCAAGTTGTTACCCCTGCAGTTAAGGTTACTGAAATTGCGTTAGAAACCTCCTCCCCTCCACATCCCCCTCACTGGTTCTGTGACCAGTACCCGGATGTTAATTTGTAATTTAGTTGCTATTTTTGTGACTGTTAAATGTAGTGTGCTATACATCAGGTAAAGACCTCAAGTATTTTCTTCCTCTCCTTACCATATCTTGTGTTCATCCTGCCATAGGTCTGCTCTGATGTCTTTGCTTTACCTCTGTTTTGCCAGCTGGGTGAAAGGCAGGATTATAGCTGGGCTGTGTCCAGAGTGTTTAAAGTGGATGTCCCACAAGACAGATGGGATACCTTCCTACCTTATGTGGATACCAGGCCAGTGAGGGCTGCTAGAAAGTCACTCATGTGGGTTTGGTGACAGCAGGTTGGTTGTGTCAGCCCTGGATGAGCCAAGCTGTGACCAGCCAGGCAGGGAAAAGGGAAACAGTTGTGGAACTCCATAGCAGTGAATACTGTGGAAAGATAGGCCATTGATTAAGTTGAAATGGGTGAATATCAGTGGATGCAGCCTCTGCCTTCCTATCCATTGATGTGTACAGGGTAAGTACTTTCCTAACCTGTAGCTGTCCTTATCATTTTACACAGGACATTTGGGGCTTGCCTTTTTCTTTTGTGCTCTCATTATATGCATAACGACTGCTTGTTGTAATTTGTAGTGATCCTTTGATTCTTTTTATAATTGAAGCTGTCTTGCCTTTATTTGCTCCCAATTATAGATCCTATATATTATCTATAGATAATATTTTATCAATAGATAATTATAGATTACAGTTAGGTGTAAAAACCTAACTGTATACTCTTACATTCCATGATAGTGAAGTTTATTTTTATTAAATCAGTACTCTTGATTTCTCTTTCTGAATGACTGTTGGATTCTTGTTTGAATGATTAACTTGACTTTGTCATCACAAGCTTCCATTAACATAGTCTTACTTCATATTGTAATATACTAAAGTATATTTTATACCTCAGATTTTAGGTATGATACCTGATCCATTAAAAAATCCTTTTGTTAACATTTGTCAATCATGTCCTTTGTTAGCTGCTCAGTAGTCTATATTACATATTTTTAAATGTATTGATGTATTTTTTTGCCAGTTTGTTTCCAGTGTAGTATTGCATACTTTAATAACCTTCAGATAGCTTGGATCAGCTGCTTTTCCTTTGCCTTGCATAGTTATTCCCGAACTGTTGTTAAAGTTAGGGTAAGTAGTGCTGAGACTGAAAGCAATATTTTTTTCAATTAAAAACTTAATGTAGAAAATTAGGGGTGCCTTGGTGCAAGAGTTTTGGGAGCAATTAATGTAAAAAAATTCTTGTTAAAAATATCAAGATGAGATGAAGATAAAATTCAAACGTGTCATTTTCTGTGTATTTATTTTTTCTAAATGTTGGCTGTTTCTTCCTGTGCCTTTTAAAACCTTATTAATGGGTTCCTTGTGGTTGTGGTCAGTTTCTTGCTCCGTTTGGGTTTTTTGTATTCAGGGAAGGGTCTGCATCCACTGATATTTGCCATAATTTCTGAGGCTGAGTTCGCTTGTAGTTCCAGTTAAGTTTTGTTTTCATTACTAGCTCTTTAACAGTTTTGAGGCGCAGATGGTTCTGTCTTTTTCTTTCCTCATAGTTATTACATGAGATTATTTTATTCTGTTTTCTGTTCTTTTACTCTCATTTCCTTAAATGTTCAAATTGTATAGCAGTGGAACTCATAGCCTTCATCTTTAGTTTGGATATTATTAATTACAACATTTAAAGCTTATGTTTATGTCTTCATATTTGGGTGATAGATGCCAAGAGCTTGCAAGAGACTGATTCGTGGTCTGAGTAATTTGGCATGAAGGCATGTCTTTGTAGTAAGCCCAGAGTAGCGTAGCAAAAGGTGTGTAAGCCGAATCATGAAGTGTATTTGCGCCTTGATTTCCTTGTGTGTTGTATTAAACTACAGAACATAAAATGGATATGATAGTTTTGCTGTAAATACTTCATGGGCATCATCATTATAACAATAATAGTAATAATAATCATCAGTAATAAACATCATCATCATCATCCTTCTCTTGCTCCTCTAATATTTGATAAAGAAATCCCTACCATACAAAATTATTGCAGGAGTGTCAGATGACAAGTTTATTGCATTTCTGCATTTGCTTTGAATTTTGTTCATTCCACATAATGGAAAGGAATTAATACTGTTTTTCTTTATCTTTTAGATGCTGTGTCATAGAAAATTAATGAGGGAATCATAAAACATTGTATTGTATAAAGCAGTCAACAAATTTGTAGACTAGAAATGAGATAATCTCTGTAATGATGTAGGAAATGTTGATGTCTCGTGTGTCTCTGACAATAAATGCTGCTCTCTGCGGTACTTGGTAGTATAAGCTGTCTGACTCTTGTCAGTTGAACTCAGGCAGTAGTTTGTCCAGAGCATTAGGCTGACCCAAGGAAACTGCTCAGAGAAGCCTCTTGTTCTCCACAGTGACCCATGCAGACAGATCTGCATGGTGAGGTGGTTAGGGGCTCACCTAACTAATGTTAAAAGAAAGAAGTTCTTTCCTGCATTACTTTTTGGTAGAATCAAAGACTTGACGTTATTTATTATTTTGTTGTGTAAAGAGCTGCTTGCACTCAGAGGGATGAGACAGAATGAGAAGAGGAAAGAAAGACTGCTCCCCTCCATTGCAATACAAGTTCTTGTGACTGAAGCTGTACTTCAGCAGTCTTTATTTCATTGAGTTCTCTGTAGATTCTCCAAGTAACTAATCTTAAAACAGAGAGAATGTGGAGCAAGACCCGCTGAGAAGCTCTGGGAGTGCTTTAACAAGAGGGCCCCTGGGGTCCTGAGGCTGTGCACTGCACAGCTGGACCTGCCGTGCTGACCCACCCAGCTTTCTCACAGGATGTGTCACCTCCCTCCAGGAGATCATGGTAGGAACTGTTAGGCTGACCTGTATGATTCTCTCCTGGATTATCCCATCTGTTCTGAGGGACAGGGAAGTGCTTGCTTGTTGTCATTACCTGTATCCATGATGAGGAGTCTTCTGGCCTTCAAGCCCCCTGTGTGTTTAGACATGTGTTACAAACTTTGGGCATGCTGTGTCTCTAATGCTAGGCATTCTTTCCTGCACCCCACACAAAAAAAAAAAAATTAATTTATTTTTGTAAATATGCAGCCTATTCTTAGGCCATGTGTCATTCAGTGATCTTTCTATAGGAGTGAATGTTAAGTACATTTATTGCCTCGGAATTTTCCTTGAACTGGTGCTGTGCATTGAAGTTGGTTGTCATCTTTCTTACAGGGGAGCTCTAGATGAAATTCCAGCAAACAAAGCTGAGTAGGAGAGCATAATGCATTTCAGAAAAGTTTTGATGTCAGAAAACTGTGCAACTGATAGTAGTTTTAGCCTGTTTTAGATACTTAGCAGTAGCTGACTTAACTGCTGACAAATAAAAAGATTGTGTATTGCATTTGTGTAAATAGCACATTGCTTCTACTTAGGTCAGCTATGTCAACTTCTGTATTTTGTGTAGGTCTTTGGGTCTGTAGGTATGAAGAATGTAATATGTACTTTTGAGGGAATAAAAACCATGCCATAAATTTATGATTACAGAAAATACGAGATTTTTGTATGTTTTATAGCTTGTTACTTTCGCAAGATTTATTTCAGACCAGTCCTATTAGTGCTGGAAGTCTGTGCATTATTTATTGATTTGTAGAGGAAATTTACACATGTCTCCTCTATATAGAGAGAATAGTTTTCCTTTATTAGGAGCATTTTGTTTACTGTGATCATGTTATACTACCTTGTAGTGTAAGAAACAGCTCAGGAACAGTGCTATGAATCTAAGTTTTCCTTTATTCTACTTTTATGTGTTTTGCATATTAATTTTCTGGGCTTTTGTCGACAACAAATAATTAATACACTTTGCTTTTGGCCATGCAGCTGGCTTTAATCAAATCGGTATTGATGCTGCTGATTATAAACTAACTATGTTGGTTATATACTTTTTACCACTAACCTTCAATTTCATTGCTAACCAAAAACAATTCTAGCAAGCATTCCAAAGTCTAATGTACCAAGGAAAACAGAATTAAGGTTGATTTTATTTACTCAGCTTGATTAGAATAACGAAACTGTGGTTCTTTTGTTTTGATGCAACTCCTTCATAGCAAGTGTAGCCTTAAATTACTGAGGTTTCAGTTCTGGGAAAGTATTTGTTGCAATGTTTGCTGTGATTTCAATATTTGTTTTACCAAAGTAAATAATTTGGTACTTCTGTGCTGTCACCTGTGGGTATGTTGTCACCTAGAAAACTGAAACCTATAATATTTCATTACTTTCATTTTTCAGTACTCATGGGTAAGAGAAAGGAAGAAAGTGTTCTAACTCCTGGGTCCCAGAAAAGGCGGAGAAGAGAATACACAGATGTACATAGTGATGAGTCTAATGAAGAAGAAGCTTTAGAGTTCTCAGCTAGTAGCAGTGGCCCTTCACAGCTGGTAAGTATAAAAAGTCATAGAGATGAAGATATAAGAAAAGTTCTTTGCCTATTGAAATAAATGTCTTGGATGTTGGCGTCAGTAGAACAAAGATTAAAGAAACTAGGGATACTCTCTGTGGTGAGGACTTCTGCATGAGGTTATTCTTACCTTATTTCTTTTGGGTCATCTAATTATAATAGTCAATCTTAACAATATTCTGATTTAATAAAAGGAATACTACTGTAGTTGTGAAGTAAATGAAGGAAATGGATTTTGATTGAACTATGGTATGTTTCATTTATGGTTGTAGTAAAGGCAGACAAAATATTTGGAAAACCATTTATTTACTAAAAGAAATGTCAAATACTTGTTTGTTTTGCATTGCTCACACATTCAGGTATCTGAGAAAAAAAATCTAGTGTTTGAAATGCAAATTTTGATGGGAAAGAAACTTGAAAACAGGAATATTTTTTTTCTGCTTTTAGTTTAGTAGTTGAATTTTAGTCTGATAGAAGACTTAAAAAAATTATTTTTGAGATTGCAAATACTGTCCTGTGTATTTAGATTGGACATCAGGAAACAGTGGTAAGACACTGGACCAGGCTTCTCTGGGGGATTGAACCTGTCTGGGTGCCAGGTGTGCACCAAAAGCATTCTTTCACTGCCCTCCTTTCCTGGACAGGGGAGAGAAAATACAACAAAATGCTTGTGGTTGAGATAAGGGCAGGGAGAGATCACTCCCCAGTGACTGTCATGGGCAAAACAGACTCAGCCTGGGGAAATGAACTGAATTTATTTGCAGTCAAATCAGTATTTGAGAGATAATAAGAAATGAACTCAAACCTTAAAACACCTTCCCTCCGCCCATCCTTGGTTCCTCTTCACTCCCAGTTTTCTTCTCCCCCAACCCAACAGCACAGGGAATGGGGGCTTTGTTCAGTTCATTACATGTTGTCTCTGCCACTCGTTCCTCTTCAGAGGGAGGACTCACACTCATTCTGTGCTCCAGTGTGGATCCCTTCCACAGGATGCAGTCCCTCAGGAACAGCCTGCTCCTCTGTGGGTCCCCCATGGGCTCTCAAGTCCTACCAGCAAACCTCCTCCAGTGTAGACTTCCCATAGAGTCACAGCCTCCTTTGGGAATCCACCTGCTCCTGCACAGGGCTCTCCATGGGCTGCAGGTGGATCTCTGCTCTGATGCCTGGAGGACCTCCTGCCCCTCCTTGGTGTCAGCAGAGCTGTTCATCTCGCATATTCTCACTCCTCTTCTCTGGCTGCAGTTGCTGCAATTGCAATTTCCCTTTCCTGACTCTTGGCCTGGAGGCACTGCCTCTGTTGCTGATGGGCTCAGCCTTGGCCAGCCGTGGGTCTGTCTTGGGGCTGGCTGGGGAGTGGCACTGGCTCTGTCAGACATGGGAAAGCTTCTGGCAGGTTCTCACAGAATCCACCCCTGTAGCTTCCTGCCCCTGCTACCACAACTCAAAGCCAGTGCAGCTTCCTAGAGAGGTGGTTGGTGCCCCAAGCCTGTCAGTATTTACAAGACATTTAGACAATGCCCTTAATAACATGCTTTAATTTGGTCAGCCAACTATTGTGGATCTGTTGTTTTAATATTTTATGTTGTATTGATGGTATGTTAGTAATAGGGAGAACTGAAAGTTACTGTGTGTGAGGGATCAGCTTTGGTAACTTTTTGTTTTAGTAAAAAGATGCTCTATAGCAAGCGACTTTACACAGTGTCGTGAAACCCTTCTGTTTCCTTGTGGCTTGTAACAACCAATGTTTTATATCATACTGTCATTTTAATTCTCATTGTGTTTAAAATATATAAACTTAATCTCATTAAAATGCATATATAACTTGAGTTTTAATTGTTCATTCTTTAGCCTGACGGTGAGGTTGGGATAATTGAAAGTATCCAGCTGAAGAACTTCATGTGCCATTCAAATCTGGGGCCTTTTCAGTTTGGATCAAATCTTAATTTTGTTGTTGGAACCAATGGAAGTAAGTATTAATTGCCTAGCATCTTTGTCAAAGAATGCTTCTGTTAATAATGTAGAGAATGTAGTTTTTTATTTGAAAAAGAATTGCTGGCCACCTTTTAGGTGTAGACAAGGATTCCCTTTTGAAATGAGGTACCACACAGGTCTATCCCAGTAGTTAAAGGCTGGTGAATTAGGTCTTAAAATTGGAGATTTTTGCAAAAGATAATGTGAATATAAATATTTTAATAGCTAAATAATGCATAAATTTTTATTTTAACTAAATGTACTTATATGTTTATTATTAAATGCACTACAATTATCCAAGTGCCTGCAGCGCCCATCACTGAGTTTGGAGGAACCACAGTGGTTGTAATAGGGCGTTGAAATACTGCTGATAGGTGCATAATGCTAAACTAAATCTGAAGCACATTCAGCAACATCCTGCTTCCTGATGGTTTGAGCTTCCTGAGGACATCCCAAATTTTGAGAAGCAGTTGTAGTTAGCCTGGAGAAGGAGGAGAAGGTGTGTCCGCTGTGGGCTGGCTCTGGGAGGAGGGAGGCTGGGCGGTGTAGTTGTGAACGTTTGCCGCTAGGTGGCTCCCGCAGCCCGGCGTGAGGGCGTGCCGAGCGCGCGGGCCGGCGAGTTTCGCTGCCGGCGGGTCCGTCATGTCATAGCATGTCATTTATCAGATCTTAACATATCTTATCAGCCACATTGCAGAGTACTTCAAAATTATAGCCTTAGCCCAGGCCCCAAAGGTGGTAAACACCAAAGTAGGGAGTGCGTGCTATGAGGAAGGTGTTACATAATGCAGCTCTGAGAACCAACACAACAGCTCTGAGAGCAAATAAATCAGCAGTGTGACCAGCAGCTATTAAGCTAGTATCATGAATGCTTAAAACAAATTTGTTTTAACATACTCTGGTCAGTTATATCAACCCTTTGAGCCCCACACTGGGTGCTAGAAAGGAGTGTTGTCATTAAATCCCTTTTAGCCACTAAGTATCATGCAGCCACTCACTTCCCCATGTCCCCCAGTGGGATAGGAAGGCAAATTGGAAAAAGGTAAAACCTGTGGTTTGGGATAAGAACGGCTTAATAATTGAAATAAAATAAAATATAATAGTTACTGTAATGAAAATCAGAAAGAAAGAGAGGAATAAAACTCAAGAGCAACAAGTTAGCATAATGTAGTTGCTCACAACCAGCCCATCCATGAGCAGCAGTCAGTGGCTCCTGGACAGCATCCCCCAGTTTATGCACTGGGCATGACGTTCTATTGTATGGAATATCTCTTTGGCTAGTTCAGGTCAGTTCTCTTGGCCAAGCTCCCTCCTGCCTTCTTGTGCACCTCTTCTGTGGCAGAGTATGAGACCCTGAAGAGTTCTCAACTTTGCTACTTAGCAACAACCAAAACATGGGCATGTTATCAGCATTATTGTCATGCTGAACCCAAAAAACCACACCCTACAAGCTACTAGGCAGAAAAGGAGCTCTGTCCCAGCTAACCCAGGACATAGAAACTATTATAGGAAGTGATACCTATTTATACAATCTTGTTTCTTTTGGAGAAAGAATTAAAAAAATAAACATAAATTTTGAAAGAGAGCTTAAAACCTTTCAGATAGTTAGATAAATGGTAATATGTGTTTGATTTCTTTCATTGTATGCATGTTTTCAGTATGCTTTTAAGAAAGGGGAGATTCCTTTTGACTTACGACATGTTGAATGCAAATTGCTAAATAGAAGTAACATAAGTTTGGGTCAGCATGTTGGGTTTTTTTAGGGAGAACTTTGAAAATGCCAGATAGTTTACTAGCATTATTGTTATTTTATATGTTCAGTTGGGACAGAAGTTGGACTTCTAATGCATGACTATATAACAAGTCAAAAACTGTAATATGGGTGGAGTACAAATTGTAATATCTTCTCTTTTAAACAAGTTCAATGCTTCAATTACAGGTGGAAAAAGTTCTGTATTAACAGCACTAATTGTTGGACTTGGTGGAAAAGCCACTGCAACAAACAGAGGTTCCTCATTAAAAATGTTTATTCAAAAAGGAGAGACGTAAGTTAAACTTTAATCTACAAGTTACGTTTGTAGTTTGGTGATTGTCATTGAGGTTAGCTTACGAGTTTTCTGTTTATGCTAATTTTCGGCATCTTCTTGTGGGATCCAACAGACTCAAATAAAAAGCATAACGCTGAGGAGACCATATTTAAACAACACGTTGCCTTCGCAAAAAAAACCCAAACCCTGAAAGCAAAAAGCTTCAGAAGTTTTACCACTAGTCTATAATTATTCCTGAATGTTGTATTTTGAAACCAACTGGAAATTAAACTCCAAACAGCTGATCTCTGTCCCCTCCAGTGAGAGAGGAATAAAGGTGGAGATTACGTGTTGAAATAAAAATGTGCTGAAAAAAGCCATCAACGAGATAAGGAAAACAAACACTGACAGCAACAATACTAATAACAAGTGTGTAAAAGAGGGTGATTCCAAGCAAAAATGCTCCTTGAGTCTGACGCAAGGCAACTGCACCACAGCCCGAGTCAGACATCTCCTGAGACAAAGAAGAAAATGGCAAATGGAAGTGTCCATGCCCGTGTTGTGAAAAAAAAGGAGCAACGGTGGACAAATCACCTGCACCCACACTGCCTCCCCAAGCCCAAGACAAGAAAAACAATGATGCACCAACCCCGTGGTAGGACTGGAGCCACCCCACTGCTTCACTTGCCTTCCACTTTCCCTGGAATAAAAGAACACAATGGTGGCAGTTCCACTTCGTGTTCTCCTTCTTTTCCAGCTGAAGCTGTGGCCCCAGGGATGATGTGTGGGGCGTAGAATAGCAACACTCATATGACTCCAGGCTCTGCCCCTCACAGTAATGGCAAGAAAATTACCTCTGTCCTACCTGAAACTGGGACGCTGAACTAACGAACATAGTGGTGTGTTCTCTGTATTTCCTGCTCTCGTGTATTACTTCCACTCTGTAATTGAATATCCTACAGAAAAATGGAGTCCACTAGAAAAATTCATAGGTGCCTAGTTATCATTGTTTTGCAAGCAGTGAGGTTAATTATCTTTCATTCTTTTGATGATGTGAATGAATACAAAGACCTTGACTTACTGGATATTTGAACATGTAAGAAGTGCATTCATGTCTGCTGTGAGAGTGGGGATAATGTGTTTAGGGAAACCAATAAAAAGATAGGAGGTTTATGAGTTTACATTTACATGAAGCTGTTATTTGGAGTCTGATATCCCAGTCCTTTGCTTTTAGAGGTGCTTAAGAGTAAAATTGTTGGTAGTACTTGCCTTATATGTACTAAGTTAATGTATCAGCACTCGCTTGAGAAACAGGAAGTAGGAATTTGGAACTGAAATCACATGTCATCTTTTCTAGAAGAATGGCTTTAGCATTCTGCTATATATTACTTTGGTTAGGCTGTAGAAGCCAGACAACTGTTTTATACAGAAGTCAGTTTGAAAAAAGGAGAGGTACCAAAAAGCAGCATGCTTCTGTGATGTAAAATGAGGGCGGGCACTCAGATGAGAAGGGAAGATAGAGGAAATCTTCTCTCACAAATATTTGCTTTTGGCTCATTATTTAGGTGAAGCATAGGAGGTGCAAGCAGACAGTGTATGGCAGCAGTGTGTCTGTCATGGTCATGGAGAAGAGGGCTGGAGTTTCTGGCAGTGTTTGATTCCATACCACCCACGTCATGGCAGGGCTGTGGTGTCAGCACGAGGAAGCTGGGGCCAAAAGCAGCTTTTGCTTTTCCCAGGTTCAAGGGAGGGGGTGTGTAGGTGTCAGGGTCAGCCCAGCAGACTTTGCTCGTCTCTGCCACTGGCTGTCTGTCTTGGTTTAGAGACTGATTTAGGAGAAAACACTCTGTAATGAGTGTCTCCTCTGAAGAGAATGGCTTCAGTAATCCCTTTTGCCAATGACAAAATGAATACCAGTGGGTGAAAGTAAAAAAAGCCTGTTTATTAACTAACAAAGTGCCTGCATCACGTGAAAAAAAACTGAATAAATGCTAGATATTGAACTTTCAGAACCTTACCTCCCCACCCACACCACAACAAAAAAACCTCAGAATGCCAGGGGAGGAAATAAACAGGCTGGCTGTGTGGCAAAGGGGGGACAAAATGGTGGCTGGCTTTTATCTCAGGGAAGAGGAAAAAGTTCATACAGTGGCTTGGGCAAAACAGATGGAGCCTGTTGGCTGGCATTGGTCCCCTCCTCACAGCAGATGAAGCTGATGGATTTTGGTGTCCTTTCTCGTGTTGGTTCATCTTTGCCCATGGTTTCAGGCTGGCTGGAGTGGCCCCCACTGCTGGTCTGGCAATTATCTGATCTTGGACCAAAACCAAGCTGAAACAGTTCAAGAAAAACCAAGAAAACAACTGCAGAAGGATTGCTGCTGTCGTCCAGGGGAAAGGTGGGGTGGGGGAGAAAAAGGAAACTTCTTGCTTAGCTACTAAGAAATGGAGTTAGCTAAGCAACAAAGCAACTGCCACTCTCCGCAGCACCCAGCACGCTGGGGAGTGAGTCTTGAACACGAAGTCCGCACAGGAGCCCCCAAAGGCTTGTGCCCCTCTTCTGGACCCACCTTAAAGCCACAACAGCCATTTCTGGACATAAAGCAGACAATCAGGAATAGAGCATCATCATAAAGTCACCCCAAGACAGGGCCCCTTTCCCCTTCCTCCGAGCCATGGCTTTTCTGGTTTGGTGCTGAAAGACAGCGCTGGCAAGCCCAAGATGCCACTCAGAGAAAAAGAAAAGGGAGGGAACAGCAGCTGCACAGAGCAGAGCCCAGCCAAGCTGTGTGGAGCCCCAGCCACAGCCACCATGGCCACAGCAGTGCATCACTGCCACTGCCAGAGCCACCGAGCGCTCCCGTCCTGCTTGTGCGCAGTCAGGCCCAGGAAAAGGGTCCTCTGACCTGATTCAGAGTCCTGTGAGATCCCACTAGGTTTTGTCTTGTCCCTGTTTTCCCATTGTTTTCAGCTGGGGAAGGGGAAAGTTAAACCATGAGCATCACTGGCATAGTGCCTTTGTTCTGTCATACACTCCATGGCCCAGCGCAAGGCCAGCTGCCATTCTGCCTTTGTCTGAGAAGCTATGCCAGGTGCTTCTTGGGGAAGCATTTTTGTTTAGTGGTGAATACCCTTCTGTGGGTAAAACACTCACTGTTTTGTACAGTCTTACTAATACTGTTGTGATTTTGAGGTTTTGCAGTAAATTGTGATTCTGTATTAAAATCTCTCCTATTGTTTCCTCCACTGTGGGAAGGGGGTCGAGGAAAGGGGACAGCTTGTATGGGTTTACTTTTCCCTTTACTTTTACTCTACTGCTGGGTACTGCTTTTCCCTTTACCTTTACTTTACTGCTGGGTTTTAAACCAGCAATGCATCTAATGCTGTTATGGCTCAAACCAAATAAATACTTGTTTTTCTGATTGGTACTGTGACTGACTTGCAGCTGTGACCTGTAGGATACATGACAATTTGTATGGAAAATTAAAATGTTCTGATTTTTTTGTTGTTTTTAGATTTGAAATTAATTTCAGGGTTATTTTAATTATTTTTTAATATTTTTTTTAGTTCTGCAGATATTTCCATAACTTTACGAAACCAAGGAAGAGATGCATTTAAACCAGAATTGTATGGTACCTCTATTATTGTGAATCAGCGCATTAATCAGGATGGAAGCAGAACTTGCAAACTGAAAAGCAAAGCTGGTTGGTGGTAGTTTGCTTTGTTCTCAGTCTTAGAAGTTCTCTAAACTTGTTCATGGCTTTCAATGCCTTGATGTTAGTAAAGGATGATGTTTCACTTTTCATAAAAGTACTCAAGGATTATGACAATGTCCATTTTTTTTTTTGTTTTTAGCCCAAACTAAGAATATTTTAGTATGTCAAAAGCAATTATGTATTTATTGATATGTATTACTTGGTATGTCAGGTGTTACATTATGTATTTGTTTTTACAAAAATCTGCTTGTGGGATGAGGCTGAACATAGTTTTTAGTCTTTTTTGAGGTTTTATTGAATTTGCTGATTTATCTAAATTCTGTCACAGAGGGTTTATGAGGCAAAGAAGGACTTCAGTTAGAAGTCTTTCTGTGCAAATTAAAATATATTGAAATAATAATAATAGTAAAAACAACTCCTAACCAATGTTTCTAATTTAGGGCTAGGTCTCTGTTACAAAAAGATGGCTTTCATTTTTTACATTTTCTACAATGAAGAAAATACTCTGGGGCATTGTACCTATTGATATTTTTCCTTTGTTTTTTTACCACTAGGGACCATAATTTCTTCAAAGAAAGAGGAACTCATAGGAATACTGGATCACTTTAATATACAGGTAGTTGTTGTAGTGTTTAAATTCTGTGCAATTTAAGAAGACTTTGGTATGCAATACTACAGTTCTTCAATTAAAAAGAAATGTACCATTCCTTAAAGGAGAGAGTTCCACCTCTTCCATATCATTTAAAGATCAAATTCATCAGCAAAAGGAAAATTGAAATATATGCCTCATGCAATGCAGAATAGGATTCTGTCCCAGACAGATAAGTATTTGCTGTCATCTGTGAGCTCTGATTCATGTGTCCTGTTGATGAAAGTCTTGACATATGTAGGTTTCTTTTGTATCTGGAGAGGTTTTTTCTGCTGATTATTTCAGTTCTTGCTGTTTCAGAAATTGTGGTTTTTCTGCCTAATTGATTAATAAAAGATCAGGTAGTGCATATGAAGTTTAAAATATTCAACTTACTTAGAATTTCAAATAATGGAAATTTCAGTTAGTATGTATTGATTTTATTTTGTCTGTAAGAATATATGAGTCAATTCACTGCATTTATTGCAATACTTTGACACAACAAGAATTTCTAATGCTGATTTTGTTAAATAAATGGAACTTACAGGTCCTATTTTTATAGAAGTCACGTATCCTCTTGGAAGCAGTTCCTTAGTTGTCCTTGCTGTGGCTCTATTTTGTATTTGATATAGTTGGGTTTTTTAATTTTCTGTTTGTTATTGGTTTATTTTGTTATGTTTTGGTTTTTTTGAAGATGTGAGAGTATTAGCAAGCTTGATTTCACAGCATTAGCTTAGTAATAAGTTGCAAGACTGAAACAGGGTTCTCACTTTCATGGATTTTCAGTTACATGGTAACTTGTAATTAAAATAAAAATTATTTATTTTTGCAGGTAGATAATCCTGTGTCTGTTTTAACTCAAGAGATGAGTAAACAGTTTTTACAGACTAAAAATGAAGGGGACAAGTACAAGGTAAGAAAAAAATTTAGCATAGTTGTAAAACATTAAAATGCCAATTGCAAATTTTTAGAGCATTTGGAAAAAAAAAATTCCTTAATTTTAATAACCTGTTTTGGGCTAACTAGGTAAGTAGCTAAATACCACACAACCACTCACTCACTTCCCTTCTATGCTACCCCCAGGCTTGGGCTGGGGGAATGGGAAGTGAAGAGTGAAAGTAAGAAAAAAGAGGGATGAGATAAAATTTGTGTAATAACTGAAGTGAAAGCTGCAAGGAGAGAGAAAGAAAGTAAAACAAAATAAGAGATGCAAAGGGAATCACTCCTGTTGGTAGACTGAGGCCCAACCAGTGCCCAAGCAGAAGATGGCTAATCCCCCTAAGCCCTCTCTTATCTGTATTTATTGTGGAGCATGACTGTGCTGGTTTGGGCTGGGTTAGAGTTAATTTTCTTCATGGCAGCTTGTATAGGGCTACTTTGTGGATTTGTGCTGAAAACAGTGTTGATAATGGGAAAATGTTTTCCTTATTGCTGTTTTTGTAACTGCTGAGCAGGCCTTACACAGAGTCAAGGCTTTTTCTTCTTCTTTTTCCACCCCACCAGCAAGGAGGCTGGGGGTGCACGAGGCTTTGGGAGGGGTCACATCCAGGACAGATGACCCCAGCTGACAAAAGGGATATCCCAGACCATATGGCCATATCATGCTCAGCATATAGAGCTGGGGGAAGAAGAAGGAATTGGGGGATGTTTTGAATGATGCATTTGTCTTCCCAAGTCACCGTTAGGCATGATGGAGCCCTGCTTTCCCGGGGATGGCTGAACACCTGCCTGCCCTGGGAAGTGATGAATGAATTTCTTGTTTGGCTTGGCTTGCTTGTGCAGCTTTTGCTGTATTAAACTAATTTTATCTCAGCCCATGTATTCTTGCTTTTACTTTTCTGATTCTCTATCACGCCCCAGGGGAAAGTGAGTAAGTGGCTTGGGCTAAACCATGACAATGGCATTTTCTGAGGTGGCATATCTCGTTGGCTGCTTGATCATTTGCCTGGTTGTATACCTCCCCAGCTTCTTGCACACCTGAGGGTGTCTATTCACTGAGAGGGCAGAGGGAGAAAAAGGAGGCTTCAGTGCAACAGCTAAAATATGACTGTGTGTAGTCAGTATTTATTTGATCACACATCTAAAATAAAACAACATTTTATTTAACTCCATCCCAACCAGAGCCAGTACACTATCTGATTGCACCAATCATCCACTTTACAAAAACAATTTTTTTGAAGATTCTTCTCTCTACAGAGATAGATAAACTTAAATTTTATGGCTCTGCTGAGTTAGTTCATTATTCAGAAGTACCCCTACCGGAAATGAGTGTTTTGAGTCGCCCAAAGAACCACTGGCACAGGTATCAGCAAAAGCAGGTTTAATATTAAAGTGAAAGTGTGGCTAGGTTAGTTGGCAAGGTTCACTCCCCCACTTACATAGATGCACAAGAGGAAAATTGGGCTAAAACCTGAAACCAATCAATCTAAAACCAAAATCAACTTAAAATGATCTTTGAGGAGGTTGGAATGGGAAAAAGGTATGGATAAAAAGGAATCAGGGAGACCTTCCCATTAAGGTTCAGAATGGATCCCCTTGCCAAGCCTAGCTCTGGACTTGACCACAGTTTAGGTCTAAAGGTTATGACAGTGCATTAATTTAACAGTGCTTAATTAGTAGCCTGCTTTAAACAATTTGACAGAAGATTCTTAGGGAGTTTACAATAGCACAATTGGAACTCACTCATAAGTCTCATTTTCTTACTAATCTCAGTACTTAAGAATCTTAAGAAACATTCATAATACAGTTGCTACATCAGATGCACACTTGTATGTAAACAAACCTAAAGATTATGTGCAAGTTGTATACCTGTGAAAAATTCCCCTGCACCTCAGAGAAGTACTCATGTCAAATGACTTTGGATCTTCTCAGTAGGTGAAGGGTTGATCCCTGAGGGGTGGGTGTTTCAGCCCAGGCTCTGTCAGCTTCTGGCAGCAGTCCCCAAGTAAACTTGAGAGCTCTCTGGCTCACAGTGGTGTCTCACTCAGAGGGAGATGCTGCCACAGCCCACTGTGGTCTGGGACAGTTCAGTGGATCTCACTTGGGACCATTGTTTATAGGGTCACAAGAAGGTAGGCTTTAGTCATAGGAATTTTTCACCCTGACCACAATTGAAGTCAGTAACTTTCTTTGAAAATTCAGTAACAAAAATATTGTTCTATTTGGGTTTTTAGTCAGGCAAGAAAAAGAAGTTTCAAAGGCTCTTCATTTAGAAAGAGGAGCTTGTCAGACAATAAAAGTTCCTGGGAGCAGAGAGTGTTTCTGATAAACTCAAGAGGAGCTGAGCCCAGCTTCTGTTCATCAAAGCTGGGGCTAACAAACATTTCAAGTACCACATTGCAGCCCAAGGAGGGGGTGGAAGTTGTACCACCACAACCTGACCAGTTTCCTGACCAGTTTTTTCACTTTGGATATCATTCAGCATGCGGGGTTGTTGGGATGAATGGTTATTCTGTCATAATTATTGAAGGTCCACTTAGATAAGGTACTGATCTCATATCTGCGTCTTTTTATTCCTTTTTAGTTTTTTATGAAGGCAACTCAGCTGGAACAAATGAAAGAAGATTATTCATTTATTGGGAAAACAAAAAAAAATACCCGTGTTCAGATAGAACAAGGGGAAGAGGTATGTAAAAGTTAAAGTAATTATTAGGACACATCTGAGCAGTGAAGGAAGTACAGGAGTTAAACTGCATAGTTTGGTTTTATTAGGTCTCAGTGACATTAAATTTCAAAAACCCAAATCTTTCCAAAATTTCATATTATATCACAGCTTTTTGCAGTCATGATTGAACCCCTATTTTCTTTTTTAAGCGTCTTGAAGAACTTAAGCAGCTTTATTTGGAAAAGAAGGAAATTTTCAAAAGCATCGCATTTGTGAATGACATGCAAAGTCGTCTCAAAGATTTGAAACATCAAATGGCGTGGGCAGTGGTAAATGTCTTGCTAAAATATGTTTGTTCATGTGAAATGTGCTTCATTCCCAGTCTTCTGTGCATATGCTAATATAGGCTTCTTTAGGTGAGTGAGATGGAAAAAGAAGTAGAGCTGCTCAAAGAAGGCGTCGAAGCTGAAGAAGGAAATACAGAGCTCCTTCAGAAGGTAGAAGAATGCCAGGTAGGTAGATGGTCTAAACCATATATCACTCTAGCTGTAGTCACCCCCCAAGTCAGAGATCTGTTGTGAAGGTTTTTGTGGGTGTCATTGCCTTTAGAAAAGAGCAATGATTTCAGGAGACATTTGGAAGTTTTGGGATGGTTCTTAAGACTTCTGTACCTAGCAAGAAAGTATTTCATCATACATTCTGATTTGCATATGAAACACTTTTTGTGCAGAGACACAGGCATCATTATTTTGAATCTAGAGTCATAGAAGAGTTTGGGTGGGAAGGGACCTTAAAGATAATCCAGTTCCAACCCCTCTGCCATGGGCAGGGACACCTTCCAATGGATCAGGCTGCTCAAAGCCCTATCCTACCTGGCACTGAACACTTCCAGGTATGGGGCATCCACAGCTTCTCTGGGCAGCCTGTGACATTGCCTCACCACCGCCACAGTAAAGAATTAACTCCATATATCTAACCTAAATTTCCCCTCTTTCTGTTTAAACCCATTATTCCTTGTCATATCCATACAGATAATGAAGAGTCCCTCTCCAGCTTCCTTCACCCCCTTTCAGATACCAAAAGGCTGCTGTGAGGTCTTCATGCAACCTCCCCTTCTCCAGGCTGAACAGCCCCAAAACTTTTCAGTCTATTAAAACTCCTCCAAACTTTCTTTGTTAGAACTTATTTTTCTTTTTTAAAAAAATGTGGTTGTGGGTTTTTCTCTTTCTTTTAAAAAGTACATGTTTCACAATTTCACATTTTTGTCTTATGGTCAGCATGTCTATGTGGCGATGAAGGAACATTGTCTAGACACTGGTTTCATTTCTTTTGGTGTCATGGTACTTGACCTTATTAAAAGTCCTGTGTTTGAGTAAACCTTGAGATAGAAAAAAAGGTTGCTGTCTGTGTCACAGATTTGGTAGTCTCTTGATTTCCCAAGAATGAACATTTATGAGTTTTCATCTTAGCATATCCATGGTGGCAATATCTTGCTCTTTTTTTTTTAAACCCAATAGAACTCAAACAATTTAAATGTGTCTGATGGATTCTTTTAAGAGATATTTGTCTTGTAACATTAAGAGGTTTTGAAGAAAATCTTGTTTCATTACTACTTGTTTTGTTTTTTCACCAAAGGTAAAAGTGAATGAAGCAGAAAAAAAGTACAAAGCAATACAAGACAAATTGATAACAGTAAGTGAAGAAGCACAAGCCCTTCATCCTCAGTGTATTTCTTTGAAGGCAGAAGTGCAGGCAAAAAGAAAAACAGTCAATGAAACTGAGGTAGGCAAAAAAAACCCTTTCAAAATTCATACCAATTTAAAGCTATAAACTTGTCCATGCTCTGCCCATCTGTAATTGGCTTCTCAAGTCCATGGTGAGTTAAGAACAGATGCAATTTCCTGCCTGACTGGCAAGTAGTGTCTGTTCAGGAGCCCTGGCGTTGATGCCTTTACATAGTTACTGAACAATGCTAAACTTAGGTCAAAATAAATAAATAGATGTAATTTTTGAAAATCAAGTTATGTTTGTCTGGTTTGGTGCAGTTCAGTATATATCAGTATATATAATTTCCACAAGAACTGTAGTTCTTGTGGAAATTATTTCTTCTATTTCTTAAACCACTGTATTCTATTTCCTTGATAGATTGTTTATAATCGTTCCAAAACAGAGTTAAAACGTCTGGAAAAAGACCGTGAACAGCTACATAAACGAATTGAAGAACTGAAAAGCTGGTAAATACAGATACAGTGATTTTGGTGTATGTTTATTAAGATAGGTGGAAAAGAAGTGAGCTTTTCTGGTTACTGAGAAAACCTGCAGTAATCAAAAATATTTATTTAGTCTTTGGCAGGGTCCACTTAAATGCCTGAATATTTCTGATCATGCTTCTTTACATACCAAAATTATGACTAGAATGTCAAAAGAAGAGGCAATTGGGTGGCAAAAGTGGCTTTTCTTTGTTTGAGGTTTTTTGTTTGAGGGTTGTTTTGTTTTGTTTTGTTTTTGGTGATAATATATATTCTTTACCTTCCATGATAGTGCAAAACAAATATGTCTTAAACTAAATGCAATAGGAATGTAACTGGGGGGAGTTACATGAGATTAGAATTTTTAAAAAAAATTAAATTGGCATTATTGCTATGTATATCGTGCAACTTAACAGAATCTTAAATGTAACTGATGAGTAAATCTTCTCTACGCTACAAGTAATGAAATTCATGTCACTTGTAAATCATCAGTATGGTTTTAAAATATGGACGTATGTTCTTTTCTAGTGCTAATCAGGATTCAGAGCCTGAGAAATTGGAAAGACAAGGGAGAATTGCATACTTAAGGGAACAGTTAAAAGCATTCCATGATGAAGAAGTAATGATTGGTCAGCAGTTGGATCAGTTTCAGCAGGCTATATCTAAGTGTAGGGAAGAACATTCTAGACTCAGGTATGTTATGCTTTTTAAAATGTAATTGTTTACCTCTGTTTCAAGTTAGAGAGAATCCCTTCTTTATGTATCCCTTCTAATGTACCTGGGATCCTTGAGGTGTTAAGGCTCCAGTTTATTTTTCACATTATAAGATAATAGATAAACTTAGGAGTAATTACTGCTTCTGTAGTTAAGGCAGATTCACAGAGGCCCTGAGGCAAAGTGGTTCAAATATGAATTTAGTCCATATCCAAGATAAAAAAAACAAAGCACTCTAGCTTTGATTTGGAAACCTGAACTTGAACAATGATTACTGAAGGGGATTATGGCAATGTCAGTCATTGTCTTAAAGGATTTGAGAGTTGTTCCTTATTGCACCTGGTGTATTAATTTAAATGCCTCTTACCAGTTATTATAACCAATGCTTACTGTGTGTTTTGTTGGAGATCTTTGAAGACAGTGAAATTGAAACAGATAATTAGAAATAAAATAAATTTATTATAATTTGTTAGAAATAAAAAAGTCTTGCAGAACTGTTGCAAAATAGTAATTTTCTCTCTTGCTTTCTTTTTCTCATGTTTCTTGAAACTATAAAAACCTTATTGCATGTGTGTACCTAGCTTTACATTGAACAACTGATACCTTGATACACAATTCTCTTCGTAATTGAAAAACAAGGCTTTGTAATTATTTTAGTGCACTTTAGGCTCTATAACTACTGAAAAAAAATATGTTATCTTAGGAGAGAACGCAGTGAAGTGCAACAAGCACTAGATGCCCAGCAGAAACAGCTGAGAGATCTGAAAGATAGTAAAACAAACACTTTGAAAAGATTTGGACCACATGTACCAGCATTTCTTGAAGCAGTTGAAGTAGCCTATAATCAAGGACACTTTAGAAAGAAACCTCTTGGACCTTTAGGTAAGAATAATTTGTGAAACATGTTTTCTCATGAGATATTTTTGTATGGCTGCTAATGTAAGTAGTGGTCTTTTAGAAAACTTTGTTCTTTAAGGAACTTCAGATACATCTTTTTCTTCTGTACTTCCTGGACTAAAGGTTTTACCCTGGTAGGTTATCTTTTGTTTCTGTTACGCACTCACTAACATCTCCTGGCTTTCCTCTTTTTCCAGCAATTTTTGTTGAGGTATTTTACAATGGTAAACTTTCAGTGCATCCCTCCAACTCCCCCACACCCTCAAGGCATCAGAGAACTGTGCTTTGACTGCTTGTTCCTCAGTGGATAGCACTGTCCAGACCTTGGACAGATTTTGTTCAAAATGTCCAGTGGCTGACTTGTGGGTTTCTCAAACTTGAGATGTTTTGCATGGAACAGGTCAGACAGATCCAAATGAGATTTTCTTGGGAAGCTGGCTTTTTTTTGTCTTCTGTCCAGCTCTGACAGTGCCTGTTATTTTCAGTTTGTGAAAGGGAGGAAAGGTTTCAGCATATTCTGGATGTAAAGTACATGGCATTTACTGCAGGGTAAGAATGTGTGCTACTGAAGACAGGTGATATACTGGAAATCTTGATGTTTGTTTAATTTGCAGTATAGTTGTTCCACTGCCTTCATCCTTAAAGTATTAAATTGTTGATAAGCTGTCTTTGCCTTGATACATTTCTGCTAAGCTGTCATAAAATTGGTACCCTAATGGAAAAAAATACAGGCCTCCAACTATGTGTAGGTGTCTCTAGGCACAGAAATTATATATTTGTGTTCTCAGGTCTGTTGTAGAGTCTTTCAACTCAACTTCTGACTCAAGTCAACCTCTTAATTTTTTTTCTACCTATAAGAAAAGTTTATTTTGGACTCTTAAAAAACCCTGCAATACAACAAAACGAGAACCTTGAGTGGTAAAAATGCTCTACTGAATGTTTTCTCATGGAACACAGCACCTAAAGCCTTGCTTCTTATGTTTATTTAGGTGCTTTGATTCATCCAAAAGATCCTGAACTGATCTTGGCTATCGAGTCCTGTTTAAAAGGCCTTCTTCAGGCATTTTGCTGTGATAATCATAGTGATGAAAGAGCGCTTCAGTTACTGATGTCAAAATATTATGCACATGGACATAGACCTCAAATAATTGTAAACAAATTTCAGAATAGAATTTATGATACTAGTCAGAGGTAAGTGTGTTTTGAATTTTATTGCTTAGCCTTGATGGTTGAAAAAAGAACTATTTTTATTTTTTTTTTTTTAAGAATCTCATATGAGTTTCATGAATGGTGGGTTTTTTTTCTTTTCTTCAGAGCTGTTCATCATCCGGAATTCCCATCAGTTCTGACAGCATTGGAAATAGACAATCCGGTGGTTGCCAATTGTTTGATTGATATGAGGGGTATAGAAACAGTCCTGCTGATTAAAGTAAGGCTTTATGCTCCCTGTTGATCTTTAAAGAAATGTGTGGAGCATTTGTGATGTCTTCACTGGTAGTGTCTTTAATGGATAAGGAGGTAGAGGAAGTTTTGCTCCCCTCTCTGCCCCATATGTTTCAGGACCTTCCCTGTTTGTTTCTGGGTTGTTTGCCACTACCTTTCCAGGCCTCTAAGTGGTGTAGTTTCCCAGTCTAAATAGTCCATGTGTGTAATCAGCCTCCTGACTGCTGGCTCTGTCTCATGTCTCTCAGTTACTTGGTGGGTTCAGGATGTGCTGCTTTTTGGGTAGTTCAGGAGTTACCAACATTTCCAAGCTGCCCCTACCAGTTGTACCTAGAAGCTGGTAGCTAAGTTTTCTGGCACTGTCTGAGTTCTGATCTTAATTGATTTTTGGTTTTCTGTTAGCACTGGATACCAGCTCCTGCAGATAAGATTACAGATAAAATGTTCAAAGATAAAAATAAGGTGTATATGTTTTTATTTAGAGAAGTCTGGGTATTCTCTAAGTAAGCAGAACTAATGATCCTTACTTTTTATGAATTTTATTTTTCTTTAAAATCTCTTGTCCCAGTTTATCCTCTGACATTCCTACTGGAAAGAGGCAGTTCCTGCTCTATCTAAAGCAGAGCTGACTGTGTATCAAGCATGGCTATCACTGAGTTGGTTATGTAAAAGCTGAATTTTGTAGGCTTTCCTCATGGCAGGAATGTTGGGATCGTTCCTCCCCCTCTGCCTAAACTAATCAGTGATTTTCATAACATTATTATCTTTGAGCCCTACCTGAACAATTTCAACCGAATCTGAAGGAAGTATTCTGTGGAAAAATTGATACATTGGAATGGATAAAATGGTTGCCTTGGACAATGGCACTTGTGACCACTTAGTCTGCACTGTCAGTGTTGGGGTTTTTTACCAACATGTTTCCCTGAACTTTAATTGAATCTTGTTTGATGTCCTTCATACCTTGCTTTGGAAGCTTCTTTCCTCTGTGTTTATTTACTTTTGTCAGTTGAATAATATCTGTGCATAGTGACCTACTGGTTAGTGATTTTTTTTCCCCAAGGCAAATTATAAGGGACTGATTAGATTACAGAATTCACAAATAAATGACCAGTTAAACTTAGTGGGTTCTTGAGGATGTCTTACTCAACTAAGAAAAATAACATAATTTTCACGTTCTTTCATTAATGTATTTCTTTTCATTAAGAATTGAAATTATTTCTGAGTGAAAACATCTAGACAACTTTTGAATTCTTATCTGTGATTATGGTTGCATTTCTGCTGGTATTACAAGGCCATTTTGTTTTTCAGAGTAGCCGTAGGGCTCGTGAGGTAATGCAGTGCAATCAGCCCCCGAGAAACTGTAGAGAAGCTTTCACTGCTGAAGGTGATCAAGTATTTGAACGACGCTATTACTCTTCCAGTTTTGTCAGACCCAAGTTCCTAAGTCAAGATGTTGAAGCAGAAATCAGGTTAGCATCTTGTAACATGTTTGTAAAAAGTGCACTTCTTGGTATGAACAGTGGAATTGCTTATTTGTCTGTTTGCATCTACACTACTCTCTAGTCTCTCCATTTTCTTTCTGAGATCTACACTTCCTTTCTGAGAATTCTAGAAAATTTCTTCATTTCAGTGCCTTTTTGTGATAGGGACAAACTTGCATTCTATTTAGTTAGCTTTCAGTTTGGGGCATGTAGATCTTACCGACCAAGCAGGGATTTTCTGTGCTCAGTAGTCCAGGAAATCTAGCTACTTTCTTTTTTATGCTTGGTCAAAAAGAGTATGGAGTCAAGGCTTTTCTTTAAAAATATAATACTTGAACAGTGATGTCATAGTCTAGTGCAAGGGAGGCCTGACTATTCAAACCAAAGTTGTTAGCACACATCCTCCTGTTGGTTTCAGACTTTGCATCTGTGTTTCCTCGGGCTTTTGACTTCATTCCTGGTAGGTATCTCTGAGAATTCCCTCATCTTTTTTTTTATGGGTTTTTTCTCTCATTGCTTTTAAAATGGTAGTTGAAAAAGCAAAATATACTTCAAAGATTACAAACTTGAGCTGTCATCAAGGAAATTTGTGACAATAGAGTACTTTAATTTTGAGGCTCAGATTATATTAGAGATAGATTAGGCAATTTTATTAATAGCTGATAGTATAAACTGAATTGAATGCTAAAATTTATTTCTGTAAACTCAAAAGTTTTAAATGTGTAAATTAATTGTAGTTGGTTCATGGCAGTATGTAATGAATTTCACTCACAAATTATTTTAACTTTCAAAGTGTTACAGGCATTCCATTACCAATTTTGCTATGGGGGAATGATGTAGGCTAGTTAAAAAGGAGTGCATTTTTACCCTTTGTCTTTTAATGCATGTAATTTTTTTTTTGTGTATTTCTGTATGTGTGTCTCACAAATAATATATGTGTAGTATATAACATCTCAATATCACTTTGTTTATAAAGTCACTTGAATAAGGAAATTGAAAACAAAAGGGCACAGTTGACAGCCTCTCAGCAACGCTTACATTCCATTGAAAATGAGATCAGGCAGAATGAAGATCATCTCTGTGGTCATCGGCGACACCAAAAACAACTGCAGGTAAAAATAGGTACAGTGTTAGTTTTTAGAAATTCCTCAGTCTTTCCCTATTTCAGTCTTTCCCTATTTCATTTTGACTTCTGCAATCTATCTGGAGTGCCTGATAATTTTTAATTTTTATCCTTACTTCTCTTGTTTGCTTTCATGTTTTTTTTTTTTTTCGTAGTATGCTCTTACAGTTGAGGACAGAATGATGGAGACCACATGAATCCTTACACATGCTGTTGTTTCTGTTCAGTATCTTTCCCTGCCTTGTGCTAAACCTTACAAATTTCTACTGCTATTTTTGACACTAGTAGTAAGTTGTTGCACAGAAAAGACACTTGCATCATATAGTGCTTCTCCCTGCTTTATTTCTGTTGAGCCTTGCCTCTTCATTTCCAGAATCTTGTTTATCTTCATGCTCTTCTGGTATATTCTTAACTGATCTTGATATACTGACTATTTCTTCTTTAAGTTCTCTTAATTTTAATTTTAAGTAATCTTAATTTTTTAAGTAATCTTTAAGTAATGTTAATTTCTTAATTTTAATTTCTTTATAAACCATTTTACAGCTGTTAGCCTTCTTTCTGTGGTCTCTGGTACCTCTAGGTAGGATGTATATTTTTGGTGCTCCAGGTAGGCAGTGTAAGCTAATACATATTATATAAGGTTATATTAAGTAAATAATAAGTAAGAAGCAGCAAAAAAACCCCTAGCATGTAGTCTGAAATGCTGAAGATAAATACTAGGAGAAAAAATAAAGTGTATTTTATTAAATTGTCATATTGAATAGAAATATGATAACTTAGTGAATTAAAGCAACTTTCAGAACAAGTTATGTCTCATGCAATTGAATTCCACAGGTGGGTGTGAAGAGTTGTGTCTCTTGTTAGTCACTAACGAAGCTAAAAAATACAAGTATCTTCTTTCCTGTGATGACTTAAATAAACAAATGTGAACTTTTCTTTTTAGTTAAGCTTCAGAACATGTATTTTCTTTTTCTTCCCAGGTGAAAATAAGAACAGCAAATGCAGAGATAGCAGATCTTGAAAACGTGGAAGAGCACCAGTCAGCAGACATCCATATATTAGTAAGAACAGATTATGCAATTATGTCTAATCAGTGTATGGATAATGTCTTTTAATGTTGGCAATGCTTTGAAATAAGCAAAGTTGGATAGTGAGGAATGGAACACTTGCCATAATTTGAAATATTTCTCTAAATTGAGTGATTTTATTTATTTTTGGTGATTTAATTTTTTTTCCCCAGGTTTTGCAATATCTGTCTTTTTGAATCAAAGTATTTATGATGATAAATCATTAGGAATGATGTTATTTTCTAGGAGACAACAACAATCCACTTACTCTTCCTGCATTGCATTGTATATTGGATGTATGTTGGCCACAGATCCAGAGGGAAGTTACCTTGTTCTTTTCAGTCTTTTTATCACAACTCTAAAATAAAATCCTCTTAATTTTCAGTCACATAAATATGAAGTTCCACTTTTATTTTGCAGTTTGATTTTGTGGTCACCTACAAGATCTGTCAGTCTCTTCCTTTGGGCTTTAGTGACAATTACATTAAGCTGCTCCTATTCTTACTAGAGTTAAAGAGTACTTCATGTAATACTGTACCCTAATACTGATAGTAAAAAAATCTGGTACAGTAGTTTACAAATGTGTCTCCTTTTATTATTCTTAACTTTAATATCTTCTGACAGCAAGACGAAGCTGAAGAAAATAAGTGTAGGATGGAATCTGTGAAACAAGACATGCAGCTACAAAGCAGAAAAATGGAAGAACTGAAAAACAGTCTCCAAGCAGCTGAAAAAAAATTGGAAGAGGTAAAAGAGAAAATTCATCAAGTGGAAGAAATTGCTGGCCCAATTAAGGTAACAATAATTTCATATTGTATTTTTGATTTGTTCTGTTTGTGTGTCAAGGTGAATGAGGTTAAGAAGAGGTGATGCAGGAGAAGAGAACTTGTTTCCTGATATACTTAAGGTCACCTAGAAAATGGAAATGGAGCATTCCATCTAGAGCATGTTGGGAAATAAGCTTGGCGATATTTTGAAGGTGGTGTTCATTGTTACGTGTAGTCACTGTAGTGTTTTATGTTTAAAGAGAGTTCATTTCCTGGTATCTTTAGTCATGGAGTGAAAAGGCAGGAAAAACAGTTTCCTTGACTTTGCTTTCTCGTGCATCACATTTTTTATTTTGTTTCTAAGAAACCTTGGCTAAGAATGTGCATAACTATTCATTTCTCAAAATATCATTTGATGTTCTATATGAATTGATTGTTATTTTATGAAGTTATATATTCACAGAAGGTACCAGTGTATAGTTTTAATTATTCAAGACTACACAAGGCACCTGGAAATGGCAGAGAAATAGCAAGACTTAAGATAAATAGCAGAATGGTGACATGCCAAATTTAATACTGGCAAGTGGAAGGCAGTCTCACTTTGGCAAGAAGAACTTACAATTTGAAAGTAGAAAACAGAAATAAGAGTTCAGGAAATTTATAGTACTGTAAACTTGTAGAAGGATGAAATGAAGAAAACTTAAAGATCGCTATAGGAATCTCTTATATGTCTCATTTAAACTGTAAATTGCTGTGTAGTCAGCCTAAATTAAAAGAGCAAACCAAAAGAGTACAGAAAGAGGGTAGCAAAACAACAGATAAATGTGTTGGTTCTAATGTATCTAATCTGGAAATTCTAGAGATATTATCTATTTTAAAGGAACCACTCTGTATGGAAAGAGAAGAGATTTATTCACAATATGAAAACATTATTGCTTGTTATTAAGAGTACTGAACACAAGTGGGGGAAGCACTGAAATTCCTGAAGAGGTTTTAAATCAGATGAGTTGTTAAGTATTCTACAGTTGTTTAATTAACTGTTGGCATATAGCAAGTTGTGCTTTTAAGATAGAATTGGAAAAAAGTAAGAGCATATATTATTGTTGGTGATGGTTGGTTTTCTTGTTTGTTGTTGTGGGGTTTTTGAGTTGTTTCTTGTTTTTTTCTCTTTGGTTTGGTGTTTTTTATTTTTGTTAAGACAAGCCATCTAGTTGACAGGGATGAAGAAGACAGTATGTCCTAATTCATGTCATTCTTTATACCTCTTTGATTCTCTGGAAAGATAACCACTTCAATAGTATCAGTACTTACATAGAATAGAGGTTGCTAGTGAAGGGTCTGGAGCACAGTTCCTGTGAGGAGCAGCTGAGGAAGCTGTGGCTGTTTAGCCTGGAGAAAAGGAGGCTCAAGGGGGACCTTACCAGTCTCTACAACCACCTGAAAGGAGATCGTAGTGGGGTGGGGCTCAGTCTCTTCTCCTGGGTAACAAGTGACAGAAGGAGAGGAAATGGCTTCAGATTGCACCAGGGGAGGTTTAGTTTAGATATGAGCAGCAAAATTTTCATGGAAAAGGTTGTAAACCATTGGAACAAACTGCCCAGGCAAGTGGTGGAATCACTACCCCTAGAAGTGTTAAAAAATGTATGGCTGTTATAGTGGAGGATGTGGTTTAATGGTGTGTATGGTGGTGGTTTTGCGTTGATGGTTTTACTTAATGTTCTCAAAGGTTTATTCCAACCTTAACTATGCTATGATTCTATGATTTTATATTACAGCTATAGCAGGACACTGAATTTTCACACAAAAATGCAGTTCTGGCTGATATCACACAGGCATCAGAAGTTCCAGATAGAATATAGTGTAAAAAATACATGCAGTTTTTTGAGCTTTAGGAGAAAGCATAGCTTTTTTTAAAGATTGAAACATTACCTCAAGATACAATTCCTCAGATCATTGCATGTATTTGTTCCTTGTTGGAATTGAGCATAGACTTTCTCATAAGCTGCTGTTAATGCTCCCAGAAGTAGTGTTACTGAAAGCAAAAGAAGTTAGAACAACCTGTGAGAAGTCAGTAAACACTAGAGAGATCTCAGGAATCTACCCCAAACAGCTCATATCGTGATTTGTTCCAAACAGGCTGAATTAAGCCAGGCTGAGTCAGAAGTGGAAAACAGTAAACGCCATTTGCAGCACTATGAAGATAAACAGAGAGAACACGTGGCTTGCATAAATAAGCACAAAGATTTACTAGTTTCCAAAGAAAAGGAATTAGAGGTATGTGTGGTGGGGTTTTTTTTAGCTATTGAAGTCAGATGGTCATGATTCTTCTAATATTTAATAATAAATCCTTGCACTTGTATAACATACAGACCATATTAATGTACTCAGCTGCACTGAGTATTCTCTCAGCTATGTCTTACACTGATTAGGTAAAGCAAGTAATTTTATCTAAGTGAATTGCAGCTTCTTTTTTTTCTGATAGGACACCTGTTCTCTCTTGACAGATAAATTAGGGTTCATCTATCTAGGATCATTTCTTCTGTCTTTTGCAATGAGAAGATTAAAATTACTTAAAATTTGGGGCTTAAGTTAAATTGAATAATATTGTTTTGGTTTCTTGGATGGTAGGGTTTTCCTTTTACAGGCCACATATCTGGTCTTTTGAAGACTTACCTAATCAAGCTTTATTAACTAACTCTGAAATCACATCCATAAAGACTTTTGGAAGACTGCCCTATTTAAATATGGTGATTTTGGTTCCTTATTTATCTGCATTAGCTAAATAACTGTGATTGTATTAAAAATCTTGGATACAGTTCTTGGCACTGAAATAACTACCCATGTATAAATGTTGTTGATAAAATTGTTAACTGAGTTTGCTGTGATGAAAACAGAAAGAACACAAGAATATTGTTCTTGCTTGGAGTTTGTAGCATAAAATACTTGTTGTGAAGACTAAACAGATTTTTGAAAAATGTGACAGTTTTTTGAGTTTCGAACATTCCTTTAGGAAAAAATGGCAAAAGCAAGGCAAATCTTCTCAGAGCCCATCAAGGTCAGCAGAACTGTTAAAAGTCTTGATGCAGAAATGAATCGCTTGAGAGAGAAGATAAATTTAGAAAGCAGTCACCGTGGAAACAGAGAAGAAATAATCCAGTAAGTCATCTTTACTGTCTAAAACAGTTCAGATAGGATGGAAAAGAGAGGGGAAAGAAGACTTTTCTTACTGAGAGTTTTCTTACTGACTCACTATGTGTTTATGTGTGTTTTTACTACTTAAGCTGTTTCTAGAAATGTTTTGTACTGGTTCTCCCAGTACTGAACAGGCGTAAGAGTCCTGAAACACCTTTCAGTGATTTTAAGCAGCATCTGTGCTGTATATAAGATGTGACCAATAATCAGATACCCTCTTAGTGTTTTGAAATATCCCAGTTATGACGACACAAATTTAACTTGCCATTGTTTTGTGATGCATTGAGGATTAAGCATAATTCTAGTTTGAGTAACTAATGCACAAGCTGGGAAGCTCCTTGAGTGTATTTCAAGGAAGCACTCCCCTCAGATATTCTTGAGCATGGAGAAACCAGTCATTCATTCTCCTTGGTGAAAGAGTTTATTTTCAAAATAATTAAAAATAAAATTAAGATTTAATTTTGGTTGACATTTCGTTGTAAACAGTGTCTTACTTATCAAATGCTTTTAGCTTTCACATAAATTCTCACAAGAAAGTTTTCATTTGAATATTCTGCTTATCAAAATGATTTTCAGAATTTACAACAATAGCTCAGTTTTAATGTAATGCATATTACTCCTAACCTTTCTGTTAATTAAAACAGGCAATTTCATTATGCAAAGGAAAGATACGAGGATGCAAGCAATAAAGTAAAGAACTTAAGGAGATTTATTGCAGTGCTGGATGAAGTGATGACAGAGAGGCTCAAAGTGTATCGGCAATTCCTAAGGTGAGTTTAAGACAGTGTTCACAACAATCTTTTTCACCTAAGCTTGCTCCCACTTTCAGTCTTATCCTGACTGAGAGTTTAGAGGCAGCCTGGACTGACAGCTGGAAAAGCAGTGAGATAGTGGAGCCTGTATTTTGCTTTATCCCAAAGACCTCAACTGTGTTGACTTCATCCAAGGCAGTTCTGTCTGAATGCTGGTTTCAGTCAGTAAAATGTCAGCAACATACTAGGACTTGAAATAATCTGTGCTGTCACTCATTTTTATTGATTATAAGCAGTGGTGCTGAGCTCTTATAATCTCATTTTAGGCCAAACAATTCTCCTCTGCTCTGTGATGAAAATCTTTGAAGATCTTGATTCAGATTCTATAATTTGACAGCTTCTTCTGCATTACTGTGTACACCCCTTCTTTCTTGCTTCAGTCCCTTAATATCTTATACCTGTCCATGAAGATTTTGTTGTTGCCTTCCTTCAAAAGGATTGTCTCCAGTATGTCTAATGTCACCCATTTGAGAGTGCAGTTGATTTTGGGGAAATGTTGTTATTGGAGGAGGGCTTAATGTTTAATGATGTGGAACTGTTGATGAAAATCCGTTGTCACTTTTTCATGTATTTAAAAACTTGCTCCCCTAATGTTTGTTTGCTTGATTTAAGGAACCTTTCTATGCAATGCAAACTCCACTTTGAGCACTTATTACGTGTTCGAGGTTGCTCTGGACATATAATTTTTGATCACAAGAATGAGACACTTTCCATAACAGTAAGTTATTTTATACTACTTCAGTTACTATAATACATAATGAATTATTATCTTAGTCTCAGATACTAGAAATGCATTGAAAATTATAGAAAAAAATTGTTTTTCCCTCTGCAAAATGTGATACACTAAGTTGTAGTGTTATATCCTGATCAAGTAATCAATTTAATCATATAAAAGAGTTATGATTACAAGTAGAAAATCGTGAAGTATAAGGTGTAGAAATGTTAGGTGTGTTGTGCTTGAAATATGCAGCCATAGGAACCTCACCAAGAAATTGCTGGACTTCTGTGTTTTGGTTAAGAAGCTATGGAGACTGTCATGCACACCAGTTACGCTGCTTGGGAGCCTCCTACCCTTCCCATCTTGGTTTGAATATCAATGATTCCAGTCAGCAAACCTCAGTAGAAATGACCAATGATTGTTTTAGGATAAGAATACTGATGAAGTTATATAACTAGCAAAACCAGTCATTGCAAAGGTTAAATTTAAGAGTGGGCATATTATGTATGCATAGTATGTAAAAGAACTTATGTGACAATGATTCAGCAGAAAAAGTATGTAAAAATGGCTGGATTTTGTCTGTTGAGCGGGACACATTGGAGGAGTTTCCAAAAGCCTCATTGAAGAAGTGTCCTTAATCACAACAAACTTATCCAACACTTACCCAGAGTATTGGATAAGTTTCTTTTGTCCCATTTGGTGACAGTAGGATGTTTTTGAAAACTAGGAAGGACAGAAAACATTGCGATTTTAAATGGTTGCTAGATTACAAGGAATAAATGTGGATTGGTCATCTAGTCTTTCAAAATAAGTAATTCCTGGTTCATTGATAGGAAGTTCAGCAGTATTTGTGTGATTCTATAATGGCACTAGTTGTTATTTAAACAACTTAGTTCAGGAAAGCTTCAATATGTTTTTTTTCTGTGTACCTTTTAACATACATCCCAAAAAGTTTTATCATGGATTTATTTACTTTTTTTTCTGTGGGAGACTTCAGTTTTAGGGATTAAGGGGAAAAATGTACAGTGGCAACATAAATACATGTAAACAGTCTTAATTAGACAGGTGAAGCACATGTATCTGAAGAACTAAACTCAGTCCATAAAATACCAAGTCATTACTTGACTTTATCAGAATATATTTTTTTAATAGCTGATGTCTCACATATCTCACAAAATAGATCTGTATTTAGTCAAGGAATGTAAGTTGCAAAAAGAAGACAATTCCCTGCAAAAAAAATATTCCACTTCAAAATAATCCATATTTGCCTGCTTAACTTGTTAAATGCAATGCAGTTAGCAGGGCAAGAAAATGCCCAAGTTTCATCTTACAGAAGGAGTACCACAAGATGTCATCATAATCAATGTAACCAAATGGCTGTTCCCAGTGTTTCATGTATTCCATGTAAAGAATCCCTTCCTCATTTAAAATTCTGTAAATCAATTATCTGCTTTTCTATTGTACCCAGTAACCATGGGATTTTACTGTTATGTAAACATTTATGTTGACATTTATTAAACACTGTGTAACAGCTATTAGAAATAGAGATTTGAATAACAAAACTCTGGCACAGTCATTCAATCTGTTCAGTGTGTATGATTGTGATAGAAGAAGTTGCAGTGATCCTAGAAATATGTTACTAAATGGTTAGGAGCCATGCCATTCCGGAATGACAATTGCAGTGAAATGCAGAAAAGTGTTTTCAAGTGATCTCTGTTCATGTAGAATGTGTTTGCTGTTAAAATTATGGTTCTGTTAGTATGTCCTCATCTCAGATTTAAAAATTGCTCCAATATTTTTATTTTAAGGTTCAGCCTCGAGAGGAAGAAAAAGCTGCCCGTAGTGATCTGAGATCCTTATCAGGAGGTGAACGTTCCTTCTCCACAGTTTGTTTCATTCTTTCTCTGTGGAACATTTCTGAATCTCCTTTCAGATGCATGGATGAATTTGATGTCTACATGGTATAGTTTAAACTTAAACTGTATCTTCCATTCTGATTTGTATAAATTAGCAAAATAGTTGGGTTGTTACTTGTATTTGATTAGATTTAAATTTAAATTAGATTAGATTTTAAACCACTGTAGTTAACTGTAAATTATAAAAAACCCCCAAACCAAAATCAAAATCCCCCAAAAGAAAATTTGTTAGGGATCTTACTCACTCTGTTTGGTGTCATATGAAGCTTATTTTGTTTCTGAAGTTTGTATCCGGAAATATGAGCCTTTCTCTTAATTTATGTGTTCAAACCATTGTTCAGCACAAAACCAAGAAATCAGCTGGTACTGTGTTTGTCAGAGTTTGACTCTGCATATTGCTGGGACATTCTGGGCTTTGCATGTGCTTTGATTTCTGCCAATTTTGAGATCAGTGTGGGTTTTTTCAGAGCAGATGTAGCAGCTGGGTTCACTGTTGCTGCTCATTTTACAGAAACTCATACTTCAGCTAGGAGAATGTTTCCAAAATGTTGTAATGCAGAATAATGACCAATAAATACTAATGTTTGCTAAAACTGATAAATCATATTTTTTTGTACAGCTTCCCTGGACAGGCCATTAACTCATATTGAAATTTATTTTCTTTTTTTTGAAGATTTATTTCCTCCTTATTAAATATGCAGGGTGGTATGAGTTTGAGAAAATATTTACTTCTGTGAGACAAAGTTTTGATACTGCCTTATTTAATTTTGTCTCAGTGTCCCATCTTCATCAATCATTTATTTACTAGGAATCACTTAGAGGGAACAAAGATAATACAGTTTCTCTTAAAGAATTTCAAAAAGGACAGTATGCATCTAAGGTAGTGAAGCAGTCGTTTTTCAGCCAACTTTCAAATCTTAGATCCTCTTTTAAAAGTTAGTAGTACAGAGGTTTATCCATCTTTCCAGAAAATGATGGATACTCAGAAGTGTAGGCCTTGCAAAGAGCTTGCACGTCATCTATTCCATAAATTATTCCCCACAATTTGTCTTTCCACCACAGTGCCAGTACTGTTGTCTTACTGTCCACACACGTTCTGTAGTTACTCCTGGTGTAGTCCCAGAGCCCCACCACATGAGGACTCCACGGTGTGTTTTTGTGGGAGATCTCTGCTTTCATGAAGAACAGTACACAGCCGTAGAGCTTTGTTGGTCCCTCCTAGTAACAGCTTCTTATTGCACATCCTTTTCAGTAAGCCTAATGCATAAGGTTCCATTCAAAATAGTAATAATGATAATAACAATAATAAACCTAATAAAAACAAGTTCCATAATATCATAGGTTTCATGGAGCCCTTAAATCCTTTCAGGTGATTTTTCAGGCAGGATTTTACAGGAAACATTATTCTGCTAAAGTACAGTTCATCTCAGCATACCAATAAAGTAAGAAGTACTGTATGTACATCAAAGATGATAGAAAAACACTATAAGTAGATGAATGTGTGATTTTTCTGATAGAAGCTTTCCATTGCCCATGTTTGCTAAAAAGTAGAGTCTAAGAATTTCCCAGGCTATAATTTGTAGCTTTCAAATTTTTACCCTAATGTTTCTCCAGGTTTTCTTAGTTTTTATTAGTCTTATTTAGACATTTTCTTTAGTCAGCCTTGACTGTATAGCAATTAATTCTGGTAGGTTTTCTAGAATCATGCTTTCTAATGTATTTATTACTGTCAGTACCACTACCTGACAAATCTTTTGTCTTTAGGATATGGTTAACAGAAGAATTGCCATCGACATGATTCTGGAGAGAGCTGATTTTCAGCGGCATCGACAGTTCATTTTGTTCACCCCCCTGAGCATGAGGTAATTCTCTTGTGGTTTATTTCAGGATACAAGAATTGCAAGGGAGTTCTCTTGCAAGGAGTGTATTTGAAAAAGTTGAATGTGAGGAGAAAGAAATTCTGCTGTTTGTTGCAGTAGAACATAAAAAATGAAGCAGTTCTGTGAATTTAAAGAGTTTTTTTAACATAATGGTCATTCAGTGGGACTTGAATCAGTTTATCTGAAATAACAACTTTTAGAAATGTTTTCTTTTGTCAAGCAGGCTCTTCTTAGCTTAGCTTTTTATGTCCCTCTCCTCTCCCAAAAATAACGAAAGACAGGATTTGTTTTCTGTTAATACTATACTACTTTAAAGGGGTTGGTGATTTGAGTTGATTTTATTTTCTAGGTTTTAGTGTTGCTGATCTAGAGAGTCATAGCTTATACCATGTTTTCATGTTTTAAATTTGTCATCTAGTGGTTCAAAATTCTTTCAAAACCTCTATATAAACCCTGGTAGAGCCATTCCCAGTTTAAGGGGACAGTCATGTCTCTAACCTTGTGCAGGCAGCTCCTCTCTTATTAACCCAGTGTATCTAGTGAAGCTTAAGAGGTGATTAAAGCAGTCTTCAAAAAGAAGTTGATTTATTCCTAATTGTCTTCCCTCACTAAAGTATATAAAAAGTAGAGGAGTGGTATCTGTTGTTATTTCAGTGGAAATGCTTTTGTGGAGAGTTTCTGAAACTAGTAAACACACAGGATTTTTTTGCATGGTTACTGTTGAAAAAATTAGTAATTCAAGTTCAGTTTGAATTTGTTATATTGTTCCATGTTTCATGTTCAGCAAACATTAAATTTAAGAAAAATATGGGGGCAACTTCAGAAAAAATCCATTTATAATAATCAGTGGAGAAGCCATGTGAATTTATGTTTAGTAAATTATCTCAGTATGTTGGGATTGATTACATGTGTGTATAGTGTGTGCTACTTCAGTATCTGTAAGGCAAATCCTTACTTGTATTCCATCATTTGTTCGTTTGGAGATTTTGGTAAAATAACCTTTTCTCTAGTTAAGGCAGTCTAATTGTTAGAAATCACATGACTGAAATGCGTGCTTGTCATTACCTCAAGATTTTATTCTACTCGGGCCCAGGATCAGTGCAGTGAAGCCCAAACTTCACCTCATGTTACGTTTTTTAAAACTGACAAAGAAAAAAAGTGGAGTTATTTAAAGGAAAATATGTAGTGTAAAGAATCAAATGGAAGTACTAAAATTCTTGGAGAAGAAACACTGTTGAAATGATGCATCCTTTATTTTTAGTTCTCTGCCTACGAGTCCCCATATTCGAATCCTCCGCATGCCAGACCCTCCAAGAGACCAAAGAACACTGAATTTCCAAAATAGGAATGATGAAGATGAAGATCAATAAGTATCTCTGTATGAATATGGTATTATATTGAGGATAAATGTGTAATAATATGTGTAAAATTATTGCTTCCTGATTCTAAAATAGATGATAAATTGTTAGATACTCTCAGGAAGATATTTCTGTATTGTTATTAATTATTTTTTAACAGATTACTGTGTGTGCACAGAAGAAGAATAAGCACAGTTTGGATGAGGAGAAAATTTTTAATGTTCTGTTGATATTTTTAGCTACCAACTGTAGAATTTTTTTATCTGTTGTTCTGATTTTTCTTCTGAAAATTTTGAAATATATTTTGTATAACTATAAAATAATATTTTAATAAACTGTTTGAACTGATACTTGTGGTAATGTTTTAGTGTCTCTACACACTTAAAATTAGCATTAAATTATAAATACTGTTTTCTTCCTAGTTATGCTTTATTTCTTAAATGTGTGGTAATTAATACATGCAGTAAAATGTGTTTCATTTATTTTCCAGTGGAACCACAGTAGGTGAATATGAGCAACTATTAGAACTTATACTTGCATAAATAGAAAACGGAAAATTTTATATGTAGTATATTATCTTGGTGGGAAAATAGTTCTTTCATTCCTTTCTTAATGAGTTTGAGTGTCTTTGGACATGAGCTTACAAAATGTAGCAAGCTGTATCTTTATAAACCTAGATTCTTCATTCCAGTGAACTGGTTCTTACACACTCTTGAGTTTCCAGGTATAGAAAAAATCTCTAAATATTAATTTTATTATAATAAACTAAAGAGACACAAGTCTTTCCAATAGATAGGAATGAAGTAGAATAAGAATTTTGAGAAATAATACCTTAACTTTTCTATACAGCATTGTAGAGCTGTGTTTCATTGGGTCTGCCTGCCCTCTTTCCCCTTCCCCATTTCCCTGGGACCAGAGTACTTAAACTTGATTTGTTTAGATACTACAAGCATTTATTGGGGATAAGAGGGAGAAAGAAGAACCAGATTTTTCAAACTCATTCAAATTAACCTTTTTTTCTTCTCCTGTTCTTTTTTTTTCTCCAGGAACTTGAAATTTTTGGCAACTTCAAAAAAACCCCACTTCTTAGAGTTCAGCTGCATATCTTTTTTGTCATTGTTTTGGGGGATTTTTTGTTGTTGTTTGATGTTACATGGCTACAAGAGCCATTGAGACTACTCAGAGAACGACATTCAACAGTTTCTGCACTTTTTTACTGAATAGCAGTTCCTCAATAAAACCTTATCACAGTGTAACTTTTAACTTGACTTTGTAGCGTAATTTGTTTTCAGTCGCAGCACAGTATTAAACTTGTAGGTTTCTTTAAAATACGGAAGCTAGGTAAGACTTGAAGGAAATACACCCTACAGAATCATGGATCCATAAAAAAATTCTGAGTTGTAAGGGACCCATCAGCTGTGTTATGTTCCCAGTGAGTTGTGGCAAGTTGAAGTCCTGCATAAGGAGAAGGGCAGCTGAGCTGGAAGTGTCCCTTAGTTCCTCAGAGAGCCATGCCTCAGTGTCATCATCCTGGTCTATAGTAGACTCCCAAGGTGACATTGCATTATTTGTATTTCCTTTGATTCTTAGAGGCTTGCAACTGTGCCATTGCCAACTGTAGGCTCTGTACATTCCATCCCTGCCATGGCTTACAATGCCACCCCGGGCACTGCTGCCCTGCCCATCCCTCCTGAAGGGCCTGTGACCAACAGGGCACTCCAATCACAGGACTGAGCCCACACTTTCACTACACCAATGATATCAAATCTCTGGGACTGGACCAAAGGCTTGAGATGGTCTTGTTCCTCGTGCTTTGTGTATTAGTGTAGAAACAATTTCAGCTGTGGTGCTTTGCAGCCAACAAACCTGAAGGAGATGGAGGGATCCCATTAGTTTTCTCAAGTTCTTGCATACCATGCCATTGCTCCCCAGAGGCAAGCCTGGTTTTGTTCCTTTTTGCCTTCCAATTTCTGTCAATGAGCCCTGCTGGATCCTGTGCTAGAGCTCTTCCCCACCCTCCCCTCAGTGCATCTCATCAGGTGTCAGTAGAGCAGGTGTTCAACAGAACATCCCATGGTTAAAAAAAAAAAAAAAAAAAAAAAAAATTTTTTTGCTTACACCAGCCTTGGAGCTATGTGTTGACCTGGTGGATCTGCCTATTCCTGTCAATATTCCTTGTTACCAAAAGTATTATGGAAATTGCTACATGTGCTTCTGATGCTTCAACCTTCAACCCAAAGCCCTGAAGTCTCTTTTGATTGTCCTTGGAATTCTCTGCTTTTTCATCACTGCTGGCTTGAAGAACCGATAGTGGATAGTAATCAGAGGGCATTGCTAGACTAGAGAGTTTTCCAGTAATTTCTCTTACCCATGCCTCTGGGAGCCAGCAGAATTCCCCATGAGTTGGGTCTGGTCTGCATATCAGGCTGTCCCTCACCTCCCTCACCTTAGAGGGAGTTTCCTATTACTGCTACCCTTCTTTTCGTGTTATCAGAGGTCTTGATGCGGGTACAGGAGGTGTTGCTTTAGGAGGGCCCTCTGTCCCAGTAGGTCCTTTGCCCACCCCATCATCTGGCCTTGTTCCAGAGCCTCGTACTTGTTGCAGAAGGTTCCAGTTCTACATGTTTCCAGGAGGAGGAGGAACCTCCTCCCAGCATGTGGAGTGACCTGCTTCCAGCCTTCATCTTGAGCAGACCCTTGACTAAAAGGCCCTTGACTAATTACCCTGTAGGGTTCTGAGTCCACCTGCTTCTCCACTACAATGGAGGTTTGAGACTCCTGGGAGTCTTGATACTGTGGCATCTCTAAATAACCTATCTCACTTGTTCACTCGAATACCACGTAGCCTGTTCACTTCCTCCTGAAGCCTCTTCACCTGGTGACAGCTCCTCAACCACAGCACACCTTCTGCAAAAGAGCTTTTGTCAGCCCCAGCCTCTCAGGCATCAGGCACTCCTGTCACCTGCAGAGCTGCCTCTGCCCTCAGCACTCCTGGCTGTCCAGAGGCCTCTGACACAGCCGGTTCCGTGATCCAGCAGCTGCAGGGGAGTGAGCTCTACGTGTCATCCACAACTGGGGAAGCTTCCACTGCTACACAGGTACAGCTGGGGCTGAAGGGATCTTTTTGTGCTCTTCTTCACCAGGCACTGAGTCTGTTTCCCTCTCCTGGCAGACCTCGGGCAGCCCAGGGTAATGCCAGCAGCTGTGAGGAGGTTACTCACAGAGAGGACCAGGCTTTTTGTTAATGTGCATGCTGCAAGAGACAGACAGAGGTCATCCACTGAAATGGGAAGGTTCTGGCTCAGCAAACCAGTAAGGATTGTTCAGGATGAAGGTAAGAGGTATTTGAGCATGTTACACAAACAGGCTGTGAAATCTCTGTCCTTGGAAGTTTTTGGAGTCTGTTGAATAGACTCCTGCATCTCCTTCAAGCAGGGAGCTGGGCAAGAGACCTATGAAGGTTCTTGCCCATCTGAACAATTCTATAATTCCATAATTCAAGGTACTTACACCTTTAGGATTATGTGAAGATACTGTGAGGCACCTTACAAAGTGCATGCTTGGCAAAACTTGTCTGGAACCAGCAGGTCGAGGGAGGTGGTTCTACTGCTCTACTCTGCTGTTGTGAGATCCTGCCTGGAGTACTGTCCCCAGCTCTGGGGTCCTCTGCATTGGAAGAGCATGGACCTGTTGAAGCAGAATTAGAGGAGGCCACAAAGATTCTCAGAGGGCAGGAGAACCTCTGCTGTGGAGACAAACTGAGAGTTGTGTCTGTTGAGTGCGGAGAAGGCTCCAGAAAGACCTCATGGCACCTTCCAGTACTTAAAGGGGCTACAAGAGAACTGGAGAGGGATTTTTTTACTAGGGCCTGCAGTGACAGGACAAGGGAGGGTGGCTTTAAACTGACAGATATTAGATTTAGATTAGATATTAGGAATAAATTCTTTATTGTGAGGGTGATAAAGCATTGGAATAGGTTGCCCATAGAAGTTTTGGGCACCCCATCTCTGGAAGTGCTCCAGATCAGGCTGGACGGGGCCCTGGGCAACCTGTTTTAATGCAAGATGTGCCTGCAGGGGGTTGGAACTGAATTATCCTTACAGTCCCTTTCAACCCAAACCATTCTTTGATTCTAGGACATGACCATGAGCTACATGTCAAGCTTGACTCGATTTTATGATGAAATTGGAGTAGGTTTTAGACCTTTTTATAGTATGAGATAAAACGGCATTGCATTATTTCCTACTGATTCTCTTCAGTATCCAAAAAAACCAAAAATGGCAAGAGTGCAGAGGCAGGAAAGAGTAAAGCATTTATCTTCATTAGTCTTCTATAATGAGTTGTGTGGAGAAAAGAGATTAAGGAAAATTAATGCATTCCTACTGAGCTAACACTTCAGTTTTCTCTCAAGCTTTTATAGACTTACTTGAAATATTGGAGGACATGGCAACAATTCTGGTCTTTTGTTCAAATCAGTACTTTGAATTTATTCTAATCTACCACTGTACTTGATGAAGATGTGTTCCTAACTATATAATTATTATAAGCATATTTGCATGGTGGAGAATTAATTCTGAATAAACAATTACTGAAGCCCTTGCATGGATGCACTTATTTTTGCAGTGATCCTACTAAGGTCTCAAAACGATCATATTCTTGGTTCTTTAAATACAGAGTTTAATGTAGTGGCTACCTAGAGAGAAGATTGCAGTGCTGATGCTACATTTTTGAGTTTGACTGTGTTTTTGAGTTGTTGGTCATTTTGGGTGGCAGTGCATTGCTTAATGCTGCACTAAAGTAAATGGAGCCTGTCTAGACACATAAATTCAAAGTGCAGGGAAACACAGAATGAGAAATTGCTTCTCATGTATGTAAACCAGAGGCATAAAATCTGAGAAGTATTCAATGTGGGCATATCATTCTCAGAAGTATGGAATTTCTAGAATGTGTATTTTAAGTTATGCCAAACGCATGAAGTACACTCCTCCCTTATTTGCTCAGACTATTATATGTGTAGCCTAAGTACAATTCTGGTGTAGAAAATGTAGTTGACATTTCTGGTTTTGCTGTTTGGAATACCAAGCAACCCAAAAATGACAGTATGGCTTTGGTTTTGGCAGCCATCGATTCTCTGATCCCCACCCACCACAAATCTTAACAAGCTGTTTAAAAATTGTTTTTGTTGCTTGTTTTCTTTTCCCTTTAATTTTAAGATGAGCTTTGCTTTTTAAATTTGAAAATACAGAGAATTATTTGGTTTGTGTCATGTTTTATTGGTTGATTTTTAGCTATTAAATGTACGGTCTTGTTTCTTCATAAGGTAAGGAAGAAATATCAAACATGCAATTGTAAGGTGTTCAGATTGCTTTTTTTTTTTTTTTTTCTTTTAATCCAGCAAGAAACCAACTGTTTAAAGCATCAGGGAAATGGGGCATAGGAAGGTTTTTCATCTGCAATTTCTGCAGTCTGATAGTTCTTCATTCTTTTCCAGGACTGTGCAGAATTTGTCACAGGATAGAGAGAAACTTGATTTGTGCACATAGAACTGAAGAGGAAGTTGGTTCTCCTCACTATCCCTCCTTTATCATCATACTTCATGGTTAATTTATCAGTAGTGATTTTTAACATCATGTCTGTTTATATTAAACACAGAGTAGTTTAGTGTCAGATGGTAAGAGAGAAGTCTCTGACTTCAGGAGGGAAAAGCATTAAAAACCAGGTTTAGGCCAAGCAAATATTTCACTTACACAGCTTAAAAATCATCACAGGTTTAGTAGCTGTGCTGGTAAATCTTAGCAGTAGCATCTTAGAGCATCAACAGCTGCTCCAGTCTTAAATACAAGAACTACAACTTTTGGTTTTGTATAATATGACTCTTCTGGTGAGTGAGTGTAAAGTAGTTTTCTTCATGCTTCAGTAATGAAATACATATTTCCCAGTGTGCAGTGACAGATAATTAAAGAGATTGAACTTTTTCTTTTTTTATTACCATGCTGAAGACATGAAATAAGAATTAGGGGAAAAGGTCAAATGTTATAAATTTATTTTGGGACATATATATTGCAACCTCTGTGGAAGCTTTTGAAAATTCTGGCAAAGATCAATACACTTCCAATAAAACCTTTAAACTTGCAATAAAACAATATTTTAAACATTATATATATATATATTTATATATATTCTTAATTAAAGGGTTAATTTTAGCAGGATTTTCTTTTTTTTTTAATATACTGCATTCCTCTGACATAGCTCTTTCCAGATTGAAGGGATGCAAATGAGGTAAGAATTAAGGCAAACCTAAAAGGCATGCAAATGAAGTACATTTATATCCACTGACAATACAAGCACGTGTGGATCAGACTTGGGAGCCGAGAAGCTCTTCCCTCCTGTCTGTCCAGTACTACTTTACAGCAGAATGGTGACATGATTTATAATAAACAGTTAACATTACCATGGGAATTCAGTGTCACTAACATTACTCAGTCTAGGAGACACAGAGCTAGCATCAGTAAAACATGAACAATAAATAATATAATTCACTGCAGCACAGGCCTGCTGCACAGGATTCAGAGGAAGAGGGTTGTTATGAAATGACATTGCACACGTCACGTTGTGGCAGTTTATTTTTATAATATATACTTTTAAAATTCTTTAGCAAATGACATTCTCATGCACACAAGTGTTTCAAACACAAGAAGCAAGTCCATTTATAGGTAGTCCAAGCAAATTTTTGTGTGTGTGGAAATAGCTGCAAACTGAATGGAACATTAAACTTCTGTGCAGTCTATGACACGTCGTACACAAGCTCATTTTTGAATGTCACACTGCAGGAGTAATACAATGGACGGATCACTCTTTGCAGCTTCTTTGAACTCATCCAGTGTGATCTGATCGTCTTTGTTCTTATCCATCTTACTGAAGATCTTGTCTACCCGTTGCTCAGGCGTCAGACCATCCTCATTCATTTTCATCATTATCACAGTGCCCACCATTTTGTAGATGGCCTTTGGAAAGAAACCAGATGGAAAATTCAACATGAAATTCAATCGAAGTTTTTCATGTGATCAAATTCTGGAAATATGTTCTAAGCATAAAATGATTGCAAGTTTCTCTAAAGATTTGTGTTTTTTTTTTTTTTTTTTTTTGGTTTTGTTTTGTTTTTTTGTTTTTTTCTTTTCTTTCTTAGGATCCAAAATCCAGATACTTAAAACAAGGAAGAATATATTTTACTTTCTTTAGATATAGGTTTATTTTGATGGTTACATTTTGCATCCCAGAATGAATTTCTTTGGCTTCCTGTTTCACAATGTAAAACTCTTGTAACTTACTCTCTGGATCAATTGTTCAGTTAAAATATTTCACATAAATTCTGAACAATTTGTTTTAGAAGTCACCACCCTTCAGTAGGTTTCTGTGTGTACATGCGGGCACAATCTGGTATTAACTGCTGTGGCAAGTTGCCGACAGATGACGAAGGTGATAAACTTTATCCTTCCTCTTACAAGTTGTGGTCATCTTAAAGCCCATCTGTGAGAGCTCACTTAAAATAGAGTGTTGTTGTCCCTGTAAATTTCTGTAATCATCTGAAGTTAATCTCCAGTAAGGCTTCAGCTATTTGAGCTACAGTTCAATAATTTCATGGGTGTCAAGTGACTGAGAGGGGCTTTGTAAATCCTGTGCTGTTCTTGTGATTAATCCATTCATCAGGGGAAAAAAAAAAATCTCAGGATATTTAAAAGCTTATATGCACATATGTACTCTTTGCAATTCTCCAAGATTAAATCTATTAACAAACACGTTAGTGTGCTTGTACCACTTGGGCACCAGTCAATGCAGGATTAATGTGTGTAATGTGCATTTAATGTACTGTACAGCCTCTGGTGAGCCTAAAATCTAAAGTCTGTGTCAACAAGGAATCAAGTTTTATTAACATTGTGATGTTTTTGAGTGTCATATTGATCTCACCTCTATAATTTCCAGCATTTCCACTCTTGTAATTTTACCATCACCATCCAAGTCGTACATGTTGAAGGCCCAGTTCAGCTTTTGCTCAAAACTGCCTCGTGAGGTGATGGACAGGGCACAAATGAACTCTCTGAAGTCGATGGTCCCATCTCCGTTTTTATCAAAGGTTCGGAAGGCGTGCTGGGCAAACTTAGAAGCATCTCCATATGGAAAGAACTGCAAAATAAAATAATATATAGAACTGTGTTAATGCAAAGAAGAAAGCTGTATATGTGACTACAAAACACCAAAGTGAGGCATTTATAAAGAGTGGCTGGTGAGCTTTGTGGGAAACTGAGGATCTGCAATGTAAGGTTCCCTAACTGGAATGATTATTAAAAACTTATTTCTATAAAAATTGCTCAAGTTTCCACAAGCTATAATCCAAATATATATAATGCTACTTTAAAGTTAAATTAACTAGATGACACTTAAAATGAATTTGAGTGTAAATGGTAGATTGTGTGTAATATTCTCTGACTATGAAATAAAGAAGCTAGGATGCATTCTAAGAGAATTTTAACCAGCCCTTGACATATTGCAAACAAGTATATGTGTAGGATTGTTGTTATATAACTTCATTTATTTTAAAAAAAGTAATCCACATGTAGCATAAAAAACCCACATGAACATATGTTCCATTCTGCAAACCAGCATTCAAGTACACAAGATGAAAACAGATTCAGTTAAACAGTATAGTGCAATGCTTTTCATGTTTAATATCCTAATATCCTTCAGTGAACACTGCAATTGACTGTAGCTTAACAGAGTATTTTAAATGACTATAACATGTAAGTTTTCAGCTGATATATTTTCCCCTCAGGAAGTGTATGGTTTATGAGCAGGTAGTTGTTATTTCTGTGGGCCAGACTCAAGAAAACACACCCCTACAGAAATGGAGTTTTAAACCAGTGCTAAAGTCCTATTGCAGTGCAGGGACCATACACAAACAATGATTGTTATTATATTCCCAGCACAATTTCATGGAGGTTTTCCTGTTCCTAAAATATAAACATGCATTACTCTCCTTATGAGAGCCATCTTATTTTGTTCTTTTTAAAATTCCAATTCTTATTAAGTACTGTATTTATAATGTAAGCTTGAAGGAAAGTCTTCAGTGGCAGCTGAAATGGAGCTGCATTTTACAATTTTCCATTTCCCCATCCAGAGCTGTGTCTTGCCTTAAAAATGCAAAACTTAGAGCTCAGCCAGCTGCTTGCACTATGTGGCCATGTGGAACTTGTCAGGAGTCACTGCTGTGTTGTCACAGGGATCTCAACCTGAAAGTTTCTTTTCAACTTTCTGTTTTCTCTGAAAGACCATTTGTTATTGTCTCCTCCTGAAAATGTAACTTCTGTGCCTGTACTCAATCCAACCTTATTTCTGTTTTGATAATCATCACTGATGGGAGAGGTCGAGGTGCTGCTGCGATCTTTCTGTACTTTCTGCTTTCTGGCCACTAAAAATGATCATGGTTGGGCTCATCAACAGATACAAAGATATTTGGGTTCTCTGATACAACTCAGGATTTCAGTGGCTGCAGTTACCAGACCTTGCTCAATTGTTCTTCTAGTGACAACCTCAACCTTTTCTCAAAGCAAGGAGAGCTCCCTCCATGGGAAGGCTCCTTGGGCTCACAGCCTGGCATTCAGGGTCAGAACAATGTTATCCAAAACCTGAATGTTATTTTCAGGTTCCTCATTGCTTCCACTTGCCCATGACCCAGCTCCCCCTCTAATTCCTGTTCCAGGTCCGAATGTTAACATAGGTGATATTTAATTTTATGTACATGTGTAGAATGTGCCCTTCTCCAGTCCCCTGCTGAGAGGTTAAGAATTGGCTCTCATGGCCTGTATTCCACCATGAATTCCATGTCCCCCACCTTTTATTCTTGAGAGTTTGCTGGCTGTTCAAAGCTGAAAGGACAAATCTTTTGCTTTTTAAATCTGTGCTGATGACACTGTCATGTGACACATGTGTAACACAACAAAACACTTCAAAATTTTACAGTCTTTCCAAGTACTTTTTCTCAGAACTGACTGCTGCTGAGGATGCTGCCTGATCTCTCTGTTCCTGTGACTGTCACTGTACAGTCTCTATAAAAGAAAGGTAAATAACTGGAGGGAACTGAGACTGTTCTCTTCATTGCCCAGAAAACCAAAATACAGAAATGGCGCAAACATACTGGTGAGACCAAAGAATGAAAGTACAATGGAAAAGCAAGCCTACACAAAAGGTGAAGAAGTGTCAGACACCCAAAAACATGTAGGAGTCCAAGAACAAAGTGGAGAATTAGGTTGGGTCAGTGGCTGGAGATCCTGAAAACCATTTTTAAGTTGTTCTAGAACATATTTTTCAGTCTCCCACTGAAGGAGCATCTGCAAGTGTGCCTACCTCTTTGCTGGTCAAACCATTAGCCTCATTAGCAGTTAGAAAAACATCCTTCTAATTTTTTTTATCACAGACAAGACCATGCTTTTTTTCTTTTTTGAGGTGAAGAAGATAGTGGCACTGCTCAGCTAAGTCTTGGCCTTTACAGCATCAAATGGAACTGTTACCCGGTTTTAATTTTTTTTCCTATTTGTCTTCCTGTAGGGAGTAAATGCAGGAAAATGTCCTTTAGGGACTGAAGGCACTGTTCTCCAGTCTGTACCTGCTGATGTGTATTATTTTTAGCTCAGAACAACCCAAAAACATTGTCAAAACTTGTTTAAAAACGTACTTGAAGATTTCCATTGGCCTGTTTTGAAACTATTCATAAATAAGACATGAAATAAAGAAAACTAAAACAATTACAGAACAAAAGATGCCAGCTTTGGTAAAACATTGTTTGACTATTAAAACACAGTGAGGCCTTAGTAAAGTATAAAGGCTCAGGCTTTAATTACTTTCAGAGCAGCCTAAGCCAAATGGCAATGGGAGACAGGGATCTCAGGAAAGACAAACACCAAGTTTTTGTCAGAGGGAACATGAGGAGGGTGGTTTAGTTTGCCTCTTGCATGAGCTCAGTGAATAGTTCAGAAAAAAAGTAAAGAAACACAACTGGGATTTTCAGTGCTCCATGCAAAGCCTTGACCAGGTGATCAATCCACATATGAAAGCAATGAGTTCCCTTCTACTGCAACCTGCCACTGAAAAGGGCACTCCATGCACCAGCACTGTCTCCTGGTTTAGCCTTTTCCTCCAAAAATCAAGACAAACTATACCAGCCAGTTCCACGGGTGACCCAACACTGCTCATTCCTTTGTTTCTGCTTCGCTAGCCTCATCTAGTGAAAGGCCTCCCTGGTCCAGAGAAAGGTGTCCCTGCCCATCCCAGGAGGCTGAAACTAGATGATCTAAGGCCCCTTTCAACCCAAACCATTCTAGGATTCATTTCTTGCTTGGTCTGTGTATTTTCTAATCAGTTAGATCAACATGCTGGGGTGTGAACAAAGTGTTATCCTTACAGTCAACTGCCAATTAAGAAAAGTAATAGGAAGATTTAAGAAAATTCATTTAATCTGCTTCTAAATTTTGTATGAGGATTTTCTTTCAGATTCTTAGCTCCCACTGTGTTTCTGGACACATTTCTGGTGTATGGGGGCATTCAATCAGGCCTGGAATCAGAATATCTAGCGAATAACACCTACAAATTGTACATAACTCTTGGGGAAACTGATCAAATACCTGGAAATATTTATCTGCTTGGCTGCAGCTGCTTTAGCCTCTTTGAAGTGATGCTGTTCACAGGCAACCCAGTGATCAATTCATTCAGATCATCTTTGGGAGGGAATTAATGCAAAAGCAGGAAGCATATGCTAAAGCATATGGCTAAAATTTTAGCACATGGCTAAAACAAAATTTTAGCACGGCTAAAGAAAAAAAAAAAATCCCAAATCGACTTCCCCAAATTCCCCCATGATAGGAAGGGGTTAGGAAAGAAAAGGTCTCTCCATGCTTAATAGGATGGGGTAGAGTGAATCTATAGACTGGCCTGAGTAGTGCCTTGTTTTCCACATGTTGTTTTATCATGGGATATTGGGATGAATTTCTATTAACAGGGAAATTCTGCTATAAAATAGAGAAAACTAGAATTTCACTAGTGTACAGAAAGCAGGGCACTGCCTACACATGCCCAGGTGACAACTCTGTCACTGATGTAAGGTCACAGCTTCCAGAGCTGGTGTGGGAGCTGGAGGTGGAAAAGCAGGAGATGGCACAGGGCTTCTGTACCCCAGGCTTGGAGAGGATGGAAGAAGCAGCTCTGATTCCCCTACCAGAGCCCATCTGGGGCTCAGCACCACCAGCTCTGCTGAGAGCTGAAGCAGAGAAGGGGAATGAGGGGGCACAGCCAATGCAAGGAGCAGAACAACCATTGTCAAGGGTCAGCACATACAAACAAGCCAAGCAGTTGGCTTTCATGGGAAAAACCTTAAACATTTGATGCTGTTATGGTTTAGGAAGGAGTTACCTGCCCTTCTTATCCACTTTATTAGTGTTTTATTTTGTAAGTCTGCTAGGCATCCACGCTAACTTTGTAAGTGAAGAACAAGAGGACTTTGAGAATCAGAAAGTTTGGCTGCTTTTGGAAGCTCAGACAGGTATCTTTTAATAGCAAACCTCTTAAAGTTGAACCCAGATGCAGTTAGCTGTTGGTCTAGCCTGGTCTTACAGCTCCTCAGAACTGAGCTCAGTGGGGACGATGCCTATGATAATGGGGAGAACATTTCTCCTCACTGATTTTCCAAGAAGATGAAGTTCTGGATTCCTGCCAGCAGCACAACACAGGAGTTGATGAGATAAGAAAAAAGATTACTCTTTAGCTGTCTCCTTTAGAAAAAAAAATAATTGAAATTTACTCCAATGCACTGTACCTTGCAGTTCTATTAAGACAACAGAAGAGGAAGAGGAATCCAGGCTGTGACTGCCAGGACCTGCTGGGAAGGCTGTGCCTCTCTGGTACCAGGGTGACCTGCAGGGCTGCAGCCTGTCCCTGCCACCACCTCTTTGTAAAAACAAAAACTCATGTAGCAAGGGCAGAACTAGGCCCGCACAAAAAGACACAGCCACACATCTGTCCTTGTTCTGGAAGAGACCTGACTGCTGCAGTCTCTAGCACATCTGCAGTTTAAGGTAGAAATATCCCACCTAAGGCAGAAATATCTCAGACACCTGCCTTCAGCCTGCCAGAGGGTCCCAAGGAGAAGGGACCATGCACAGCTGTGGGTCTGTAGTTCTAGCAGCAGCTAAACCACAGGGCTGAGCCTCTGGAGCAGATAATCTCGTGGACAACCGAAGAATCTAAATCCAAATGTGTCTTTAGATCCAGGACTCAGTTCTCCATGTGTAAATCTGTGAGCCGTCCCCACCTCAGAGGTGCACATGGAGGATAAATACAAAAAAAGATTTGTGATGATTTCAGATGCTGCAGCAGTGGAAGTCACAGAGCTGGCAAGAGCTGGGGAGAGCTGCCAAACCTCATGGATGCTTGCTCATGTCTCTGCTCAGTAGCTTTAGTGCTGTGAACACATGTGCATGCAGAGACACATGGAGGTTTATGAACAGCTGTTAGTCTTTTACATAAAGAAGAAGTATTTAGATGAACCAAGAAATGTAACTTCTTCTGTTGGTTCACCTAGCAAATTCCCAACATGTACAGGCTGAAGTGGGATCAGCAATTTGTGTCTCACCTGGACCTCAAAGACTGTACCTAGCCCTCACATTATGGTTAAGGAGCAAGCTGCTCTGTGTTGCAGGTATTTTAACCACCACAGAAATGCTCATTTGAAGAATATGGAGAAGAAATATTTGAGAATTTAGGAGCTGACCATGAATTATCAATAGCAGTTCCTTTCAGTTGTGTAAGACATGAGTTAAGGGACCAAAGAATAAGCACAGACCACAAGCTAATAGAAGACTGTAAATGGCTAGAATATACCAAGAGATTGGAGGAAGATGGATGGGCAAAGAGGAGCCATGCTTCTTCTCCACAAACACTCATCTGGCACAGGGTCTACCTCTAAAAAAAACACTCAACGTGAAAAGTTAATCTTTATATTCACATTTGTGGGGAATTAGTCATTAACTAGCAGGAAATGAATCGATTTTCAATCCCAGCTTTTCTCTGATTAGATTTGGACAATAAGAAACTTAATTGAGCTGTGGTAGTGCTATAGGTCAATACACTAGCAGCTCAGCTATTACTCAGTGCTAATAAAAAAAAAAATCTTCAGGGAGAATTCTCATCAAAACAATTAGTATTGCTAGTGCTTAACAGCGCAACTACCACTGATTAATGTTATTTCTCTTTGATCTTCCTTAACTGAGCAGCAGTACTGGAACACTTTATTTATTTTAAGTTTGGCACAGTCTTCCACTACCCCAAGGTCAGCAACAGCACAGGGCTATCAGGATCCTGCTGTCTTGTGGCTCTGTCCTGCCCTAATTACAGCTTCAGTTTTCTTGACACATGTTATCTCTCCAGGAATCTGGGAACACACCAAATGGAGGATACACTGGGATATATCTTTTTTTTTCCCTCCTTTTTTTTTCTCCCCCCTCCAGTAAAGATCATCTGACTTCTTTTCATTTCTGAAAGAGACATTTTTTCCCAGTGAATTTTAGTTCCCAAGGTTCAGAGTATTAACTTGAATGCTATGCCTGCTGTGTTGTGAAGTCCTTCGTGCAAATTTCCCAAAAGAACAGGGCTATAGAAGCATCAGTAAGTGCCATTTCCAGCCAAAAAGGGATTTGAAACACGAGTCACTAAAGTCTGAGACAGCCATCTCATGAATATACAGATGGAACTACAGAAAAAAATACTTGTGCCTGAAATATGTGACTGTCTCATATACTTATGTAATGTGTCCTCCTAAAATTCCTCTACATATGGCGTTGTTATAGCCTGGTACTGCAGGAAGGAAAGTGCAGAGAGAGAAGGAAAATGGCTGTAGCTGGGCCTATCAGAGAACTGATACTTCTCAAAAGGGAGAATAGGTAAGAGAATGGACTGGACCCCAAAAGGGGAGAGTTGGATGGCAGCAAAAGCAGCAATAGTTGACATAATACAGAAGAGACAGGCGGGCAACAGCTTGGTGTGGTCATTTTTTCCCTGTTGTCCCTAAGCATATCCTATTGACTTTTATTTTCAGTATTGAGTTTGAAAGCAATCCAACAATTCACAGAGGAACTGTACTGAAATGAAGTCTTGAATAATTTAACATCAGGCCTGCATTTTTAATTGCTGCAAGGTGTGTCTTAAAGCTTTTCTTCTGCAATGCAGCTGAGAGCAGATAGGTTTTCAGGTAGCCTTGCAAAAATTCTGTACAGCCTGACCTATGACATTCATCCCTCTGTAACCCTTCCAATTCTGTTCTTAAGAAGACTAAAATTAATAAAAAGAGACTCTTTTCCCACAGTGCAGTTTTAAGAAGACAGCTTTCCAAGATAATGCATTTTTGTCCATATCTATCCTTCTCAAGTAACATAAACCCTTTCAAAGGTCAAGGCCAAGACTTACAAGCCCAACAGGATATAAAAACCTTGAAGTACCAGCATTCTGTTGCAAGGGATCATGCATCTATACCTATATATACACCCAGAGAATCTATATGTGTATATCTATAGAGACATACATCAAGGGGATGGACTAAATCAGTTCTTGTTTAGAAATGGGACAATACTGTTGAACTCACTGATGTTTAAGAAAACCCACTTTTATTTACATGAAGTGCACATTTGCAGTTCCACGTGTTGTTATTGCTGTTATTGATAGTCACAGTATCTAGGAATCTTGAGCAGCATTTGGATAACACCTAAAGCTCAACATGTAAGAAACAGGAAAATACAGTGCAAGGAGGCTGGAAGACATTTATTTGTGACTTGAAAGGATTTTCACAAGGGTGGGAAAGAAGACAGGAATGGTGCAACCCATTGTGTCACCTCCTGGTAATTAAGAAGCTGCAAGGGCAGACCTGGAATAAACCACAGGTATTCCAGCAGTGAGAGCTCTCAGGTACACTTGGCTTTAGCCTCACAGACCAGCTCCCCTCAGGGGAAGGTGTCTTGAACAAAGACTTTCAAAGGATATCTGGAATCATAAAAAGGAGCATCACACTCTTGTGCCTTGTGTAAAATGGTGCAAGAAGGGAAAATGCTCATAATGTACAATTTATTTTTTCTATCATATGTGTTCTTTTCTTTCTGTAGAAAGAGATGTAGAAAACCTCCCTGTGGGCCATGTGCATAAGTGCTTTCACAAAGAGATGCCATCTCCCTGAACATGCTGTTGCTGTGCTGGTACTGGCTGTGCTCAGCCAATGGAGACAAAATGTGGATATTGATACTAGTGATACTCAGTACTGTATGGTTCCCAAAGGTGTCTCCTTTTTAGGGAACAGGCCAGCTAAAGAAGACAGTGTCATGCCACAGGATAGAGATCCTCCCAGATTTCATTCCAATCAACTCCAATCAGCTCTTGGGGAATGCAGATTTTTGTGATATTCCATGAAGTGGATCTTCAGAGAGGGAAAATTACCCACAGGTTCTGTTTCCTCAGTAACTTTTTATCAGGGTAACTTTGTATTATCAGCTTCCAGTGGGTTACTATGGGTTTATCCACTCTTCCAGGTAGCAGACAGGATCACAAGGGCTTATTTTAGGGAAATCCATAAACCTAAACTATGAACTGGAACATGATGTTTGTTGACTTAGAGCACTGCAAATGAGAGGCAAGACTGCCTCCTCTCCTGCATTTGCCTGCTGATATAACCTTAAATCCTTCAGTGCATGGTAACTTTGAATTTCAGCTTCTTTTTCTCATTATTAAACTACCACTGATGCAAAAAAAAACTATGATTAGAGTAACCTCTTCTGTTACAGAAAAGTCAACCAGCTATGGGCTTACCTGTCACTTGGTTCCTTCAAGATTTTTTAGTTATTTATATACTTAGTCTATGAAAAGCTTAACACTAGAATGCAGTAAGACCATAAAAGGGGATAGTATAAGACAAATTCTAAAATCTGCAGACAATGAGTTACCTTTAATTAAAAATTATCTTTTTCTAAAAAATGAGAAGGACTATACTCACGAAAAAAGCATCAATGTGCCTGCTTAAAAAAACCTACTATCCATGCCCATTCTTCCAACACCAGGATATCTCATTGCATGCACTATTTGACATCATTACAGTGCCCAAAGTTTCAAAACATAATTGGGAGTCATCTGTAAGGAAGACACAACAAAAAGCACTTAAGCAATACACTTCCCGATGTTGATTCTTTGCTGCTTTATTTATCACAGAAGCTTAGTGTAGCTACATGTTTTCCTTTGGATTAAGTTTCCCTCTGTGCACCAGACCAGCTGAAGATCCCTGCATCACTTCAGTGATGAATCCTGAGTCTGACAAAAGTAAAACTGACATCTTCACTGGAGTGGTGATGAAATTTCTGTTCAAAATCAGATCTATTTGAATTTTCCCCATCATTTTTACAAAAAAAAAAAAACCTCTAAAAACCTGGAAGTCCAACTAAATAAAATTGCAAGTAGCAAAATGCAAGATCTATTTATAAACATGGCAAAGCATACCTAGAGGGATGTTTCATAATCAATGTTTCCCATTAAAAAACATTACCTCAAAAACACGTTCAAAAATGTAGAATGATGCAATTTATACTGGCCAGCACTATAATTATAGCAACCATCTCACACTGGGGACCAACTTTTACTTTTCCATGCTGATTAATGATTATGAGTAACAGATTTTTGTTCCTCCGCCCCCTCCAAGTATTCTGGTAAACATGTTAAATAAATCAGATTTTAGGGTTTCATGAATACACAACAACAGCTACTCAGTCCTTAGCAAGCACACAAGAACACAAAGCAACAATAATGGCAAAAAAAGAGTTCAGTACGGGGGTGAGAACTCAAAGGAGGTTTGCTTAGTCATATGTGCCTTCAGAGAAGTTCACTCTCCTGTCTTGTGAGAGCAGCACACCGTATCATCCTTAATATTCTTGTACCCCAGAGTCAATGAAGATGATTAAAAAGCTGTATAGACATTAATGGTTGAACAATAAACAGTGTAATCACAGCCAACCTATTATGCTACCAACTGCTTTCCAAAAGGATTCTGGTTTATGCTTGCCAGAGGGAGCCTCCCAGGATCACTGTTCTTGGTGAAGCCAGTTCCCAAAGCATCCTTTTAAAGTTTACAGCTGGGGGACACAGCCTGGCTCCGGACTTTCACAAGTTCTTTTGTATCTCCTCTGAGAGCTGACTGCACATAAACGCTCTCTAGAGACAAATTGTTCTAGAGGCACAGTAACAATGCATACTTTACACTTGATGGACACACATTTCATACCAGATGTAATTAAGGATAAAATGTAATGTGTTTATTCTAGAAAGTTGTTAAATTCTCAAACAAATGAAAAACATCAAAACCAATGTCACAAGAAGATGAGAATTAAACGAGAAAGCATTCTTGCAATTGTTTGCTATTTCACAGAGGTAAGAGGCCTTTTCTCCAGCAGGGGGGATTTTATGAATTTCCTCCTCTATTGCATTTTCTCAACACACTCCCCTATCTTAGAGTCTTCTTGATGATCAAAGGATTCTAGAGGTCAAAGACTCTAAACATTTAATAACCCATTTGTAAGAGGCATTCAATGAACAACCACTCTCTTATGGCAGCTGTCTCTAGATTGCAATGAGTTTCACAGAGACACCATGTGACATCATATTTAAAAATATATGACAGGGCTGGCATTTCAGCTGCTTTAGAGTTCATGTTCTTACAAAAAAGGGCAACCTCCTCCATCTTATAGCATGAGATCTTTATGAAGAGGTGACAACATCTTCATAACTAAAGTTACAATCAGATTTTTTTCACATAGAAATCTCAAAATTCTTTGCATCCTTCCTTAGTGGCATCCAAACACCTAAGGGTAAAATATGCCCAGAAAATGACCTTCTACAAAGCAGCCAGTCTCTGAGGAAGTAACAAACACTGTCTGAACAAGAAACACAGGAGAACTGTGTCTAGTCCCTGTTAGAAACTAGGAGAGAAGAAACTTGAAACATGGACAGGACATGTCTCAAGAAAAACTATAGCCTACCAAGCTAATGGGTAGCAATACTTTGCAGTGCTGTCACAAGCTTATGTGCCAGGCTGGGGTCTAGGGTCCAACTAAAAATCACAACACTGGCATTTCTTGCTGTACCTGGGATGGAGCCCAGAGGATACCCAGTCCAGCTGCCAGGGCAGATTTAGCAACATCATCTGCTATGACCCTGGGAACAGACACTGCATGAGAAAGAAGGAAAAATCCTAAAACCACAATCCAGAGCTCTCAAATTCAACATTTTAAGCACTCACCCAAGAAGACACCATTAGCGGTTAGGAACAGTACTTTAATTCTCTGAAATCTATGAATGTCAATCAGAGACTGCTTTCTGAGGTAGCTCAGCTCTTCCTTTCTTACACAAGTGTTGGCAGGAGCCTGCACCTCCAATGGCCCAGCCCCTCCTGTTAGAATGTCAGCACACTGCCAGCTCTTTGGAAGCTCCCAGAGCTGAATGACATTTTCACAGAAGTCTGCCAGCTGGAGACTCCTTGAGTCAAGGTTTTGGCTCTCATCATTTGGGAAACAGTGAGCGTACACTCAAAGCAAGCACCGAAAAAGGTAGATTTTTCACAGCTGTCCAGATTATTCATGAAGAAAATTGTCTAAATTCAATCTAAATAAAGCCCTGCTGGCAGAGAGAGAAGGTCTCAAATTTAATCACTTCTACTGCAGTCAGCATCAATACTTTTTCCAGCCCTACCCTAAAAAATGTTTAAATCTGGCTTCCCTCATTCAGTCCATTTTGGACACTCTCTCAGCTGTGGAAAAGTCCTGGTATCCAACTGGTGGCACAGGACCTACACATCTCATCTGGGAATATACCCTCTTTTCTTCTGCTAGCACTGTTCACCGAAAAAATATTTCTGTGACTTGTTGTGTTTAAATGGTTTGGCCCATTTAGCCCAACAAAGACCAGTTCAATGCTCTTTGCTCAATGGAGAGACATGCTGCCTCAGTGGGGTGATAAATCCCAAGGTGGGTTATAAAGCCCAATGTAGGCATGACCCAAATCCCATTCCAGGTGAGAACTTTGGGATTTCTTGGGGTTAGGAAGATTTGCATGACTACAGGCTGAATACATTAATATCTCAGTGAAGAGTAGGATTTTAATTCTCAGCTGAAATATAAAGTGCTATTTCCTCATTCTGTACTAAACTGATGATGCACCTATAGTTCTTCCAGATTTACCAATGAACAACAGTCCTGTTGCATGTCCAGTAACATGCATAAATATCTGCAATCTGCAACTACCTATTTCACGTGCTGATCTGAAATTACAGGGAGAGAAAGGGATGGTGTGGTGCTGAAGCTTGAGTGCGATGTAAATTTGAGGCCACAGCATCATGTGTTTGAGACCTGTCATGAAGCTGAAATACAAGTGAAGCTGTCACAGCAATACAATGACAGCACAGTTCAGCATGCTCATGAAGAGACTAAAATCCAGGATGACTGCAGAGCCAAGGGGAAAAAAAGGCTGTTTTTTTCCCTACCCTGTGTACATAAATAGGAGAGGTCTGGTTGTGTTGTCCTGTGAGCACATTGAGATGTCAGTCTACAGCAACAACTAACCTGAGCTATAATTATAGAGTGGCAGAATATGTTGACTTTCCAAGCGAAATGTATCCCTGGCTGTTTCCCTTGCAGCAGAGCTGTGTTTTCACAAGAGGACAATGTACATTTTCTAGTCACAGCAAACCAGTTTGTGCTTTTCCCCTGACAGATATCAACATTCCCATTGTCTCGGGAGAGACAACAATCTGTAGATGCAGCCAGCTATGCCAATTTGTTAGATGTGTACTTAATAACAGGTTTTCAATTTAAAAAAGAGCTGTTTTCACACCTACAGAACTCTGAGTGATCCCAAAGTGCTTTGCTGGCATCGATCTAATCCCACAACCTACGCACATGGGTGGACACCAGAGAACCTGCAAAGCCAAGCAACAAAACAAATGAGCTCATGGGATCACACATAAATAAGCCATCTACCAGCTTTTATACCTGACCTATCACTTTATTATTTTTTGGATCCATCTGCTTGGGACTATAAGGGGAAAACAGCATAGAATTTAAGTAGGCATTATGAAAATTCAAATTCCCAGATAAAGGATCATCCTGCGTTTGCAGACTGAGTCCCCAGTGAGGCACAGCCTGTATAACACATACCAGGAGCACCAGGGTGGCTGCCCATGCACTGCTGTCAAAGAGCACATGAACAATATGCCCAGGACTGATGCCAGAAGGTGCAAAGCTCGTGGTTTCAGTGCTAATCAGTTATACAACATGCAGACATCAGTTACACAACATTCAGACATTGGGAGGAGCCACCTGCTATCCACACTGTGTGGTGTGGAAGCACGTAACTCTCCCCTGGAAGATTACTGAGAAGTCCAAACACAGCTACGAGAAACAGCATTTTTTGAATTTGGATACTGGAAACAATTATCACATCTGAATCATCTACAGCTCTCAAGCCATGAAAGCAAATAGCACTCTACTGAGAGGGAAGGCAAATTTCTGGCTGCTCTGAAAAGCCCAGGAATTACAGTTTCCATGTAAAGCAGGTGAGATCTTGGTTTCCAAATACTTTGGATCATGAATCTGATCTTCTTCCAAATTCTCCACGGAAAGGTTGGTTTTTGGTTTTAGGCATTAGTAACAAATGCCAAAGCCAACGGATGAGCTAAGATGAGGCTTTTATGTCTGTGCTATGTTTCTGAACAAGTCCCAGCCACTTACTTAGTCATTTACATTTGAATACTGTGCCATTCATTGCTTTCCATCACACTGTTTAATGCCAGGTTTTCAGCTTTACTTAAAGATTGTCCAAAGGTGAGGGAGAGTATGAAGTGTGAAGGATCTTCCAGGAGCTCCCACAGTGGGGGGCCAGTTTCATACCGTCTCAGCATCTGATGCTGCTCGACACTTCTGGGCTGCTAAAAGCTAGGCAGCATCCCAAGAAGCTTCAGGGAACTGGCAGAGCTCTGGGGCCCTGCAAATAGCAACCATTTTCACTGGAAGCATTTATGACACTGGAAGAAAGGTTGCCCCATGTTCCTTAGCTTGCATCAAAATCCTGTGGGCATGTCCTTCCCTGCCTGGAGAGGGGATGCAAGGAGGCAACAGCACTGTTGTACCTTCAAAAGCCCCTGCCACCATCATCTCTTTTCAGTTTAACTTGATAAAAGCAATTTATCCTTTCCTGCCTTCAACTTGAAGGTTTTGTTCTAAATATATTTTGACAGCAGAAATAAAGACAAAGTTTTAATAGAACTAACTGAACCACAAACTGAATTATGTATTTCCATTTCAGGAGACAATCTTGCTGCTAATAACATCACTCTCCTTCCAAAAGCATGCATGACAAAATTCAAAGCATTTCTCTGTTCCTTCATGGCGTCTGGTGTCTGGCAGCAGCTATGCAGCACAGAGCGCTGCCTCTCACACGTGTATGTGTCATGTGTCACACGCTCTGTCCAGGAGCTGCGGTGGAACCACCTCAATTGCTGAACCAGTCTGTCTGGAAAATTTGTATGCTAGCGGATTGAAACACAGGCTGAACCCTGGCAACATCCCTGCTTTGGATCTTTGCCTAGAACCTTTATTTCTTCAGTGTTCTCTGGAAACATGCAGCAGCTGCAGGCTTTCTGTAGGACCCCCACACCAGCAATCTTCCCCCTGAATGGAAGCACATGGCAAAGCAGGTCTAAACTGTACTGACAGTCTGGAGCATCTTAATTTTTCAACACTGGATTCTTCATTTGGTTCCCATCTTACAGAAACAACAGCAGTCAAGCAGCTTACTAAACCAGGGTCAAATTCTGAATAGATGCCTTGCTCATAGATTTGTTCTTAATTAGCCAAACTCCCTCTGAAGTCAACAAAAGTGCCAATCAACCAAAGCCACATTTTATTTTGTGACCACAAGGAGAGGGATTGAAAGAATTTACATCGGCTGCTAAGCATATGCTCTAATGACCACCACTGGATTATTAGAAGTGACCTAGATGTAGAAAGCTTTGATCTTCTTACTCCTGGTTTATTATCCAGTTTCTAGATCTCTTAAGGTCAACCAGAGTGAATAAAAATTAGGATGGGCAGAAACTGTGTGTGATCCAAGAAAGAGGACCATGAAATATCAATCCCAGACATTTTACTGACTAAAGCAGGCAGACACCAGTAAACATGATTAATAAGAGCAAGCCAGGAAACAGCATTACATTTCAAAGAAGTCTAGGGGTGAATAGCTTGAGGAAATGAGATACGAAGTCTTTCACATGTAGGTCACCCCTTTTAATCCAGCTCTGCTCATAGCAAACTCCAGTCATTAATATCTGACAGCTGCCTGGCAGCCATGTAGAATGAGATGGTGGTCTTTGTTTAATTGCTAGTGGTATCTGCAAAACATAACATTTCAACAGAACTGCAATGCTGAAAAAAGTCTAAGCAGGAAGGTCAAGGACTGACTGGGCTTTGAGAGAGGATCTCTACCCCCTCACCAAAAAGCTTCATCTCCTATTAGTGTCAACCTGATATATCTCAAGGGTAATAAATCTTTGTGGGTGAACAGAGGATAAAGAGAGCAAAAAACAGTTCAAAGAGAGCTGTGGTAATTCTGCTGCCTTGAACTCAGACCAAGGGCCAGCTCCCCAGCTGGAGGTTGTGCTGAAGTGCCAGCACAACACCAGTCCACACCGGCCCCGGGCTGCTCCGGCTCCTTCCACCAAGAGCAGCACAAAGCCAGGACAGCAGAGGCGAGGGCAGACACATGGAGCCAGGGAAGGAAGGCAGAGAGCAGATCATGGCCTCAAAAAAGAGACTGAGAAGGAAAAAGGTGCTCTGAACAAGACTAGAGGAGGACAGTGCAGAAGATGACCTCAGCATGGGTCTTTCCCCATATGGAGCTGGTTTTCCCATCCTGGTGCAGTAAGAATTTGAGATGTGCACTGTTGGTCTCACTCTGTCTCACAAGGGGGTCACAGGGGGCTCCAGAAACAGCCTGGCCACCCCTCAGCCCAGGGTCCCTCTCCAGAGTCTCAGCAACCTGCCCATGGAGAAGGACAGTGTGGGAAGAGGTTAAAGCTGGAATTCACATGATTGGAATAAAGGGTCCACACATAAAAGGTGAGTAAACAGAATTCCTTACTGCTGCCTTTTCAAAACCTTTACAATAAGAGAAAGTTCTGGACTTCCAAAGCCCATGTGAAATACCTGACATTCACCTCAGGAAATGACAGAAGAGATTATTTTACAGACAGCTTGCAGACAAATCCTCCCAATTGCATATCAGAACATAAAGCTCTGATTTCTATGCTTAACTAAAAAAAAATATTTAGGTGGGTTTTTTGGTTTGTTTTTTTCTTAATTTTTTAATAAAGGCCAGGTTTTGATGCATAAGAGCAATGGTGATTTTTTATTTTCTTTTTCTCTAATAACTCAGTCTTTGTTTTTTGGACAAAATTTATCTCACTTTATTTGTTCCAAACCCAGGTTTTCCATCTTGGTTACTTATCAAGCTTCCCTCAACAGTGAATGAAGAGAAGCAGTCACCTCCAACAGGAGATTGTTTTTCTTCAACTATGATGATGTTTGGAATAGATAGGATGAATTCTGCCCTCAGGTGGTGGTCATTGGGGGTGGCCAATGTATACCTGGTTTCAACTCCAACAGGACAAATAAGTTGAACACCATCTTTTGTAACCTGGAGTGACTCTTGAAGCATTTTTTGGACATTTTGCTTGGGTATTTTGGGTTCTATCTTGACCAGTGTGCACTTGATGCTATTATATAAAGCACAGTACATTTATGTTGTCATAGATAGATTGTCTGAAGGTTATTTGTTTGTGAAAATGAAAAATCAAATATGTGTCTAAAAAGGATAATATAGAGTTTAAAATGATGGGTTTAAATACTTCTTCACAACTACCAATGTTGTTTAAACTGCTCGGAAAAGAAACACGCCAAAAAAGGAGTCATGGGTTTTGTTTGGATTTTTAAAAAGTATTTTCCTTTTAAAACTCCTCCTCTTGCTTTTGGAACTGTGTACATGACATTCAAGAGTCACATTTGCAAGTATTTTGCATTCAGCAATATCTTATAAATACCAGTGATCTTTCATATTGCGTTTTTCATTCTATACTGATCATTCACATGGCCTCTCCAGCTTTTATACAGGGACAGACTTCCCAACAGATTTTTTTTTTTCTTTGAATGTTTTCACTAAGTAAACAAATAAATGATGCAGAAATGCAGTGGGGTACAATAGCCCCAGGTGAGAATTTTCCCAGTTTCCAGGATAATTCTGCATAGTACTCTCCAAACTGCTATCCATCAGGCTGGAGGGTAGCCACCACTAGATGGTGGTGGTGGATGCCACACACAGGGTACCTGGCACTTCTTGGTTGGCTTTCTCACAAGAAACACTCGGGCACGCCGTGGAAACTGCACTGTGCTGCAAGTCAGACATTATCCTGGACCCCACTCCAAGCAAGGACCAAGTGCTTTAACTTGCTACAGGCTGTTGTATCACTGTCAGAAGCTGCATAATGGAAAGTCTTAAAACTTTGGAAAAATGTCATGCTCAGTGTGAGACAACTGAGCACTGCAGGATATTGACAAAAACAACAATGAGGAATTTGGGAGTTTCACTGGATTTCATTTAAAATAATCACACTCTGCCCTGTCATGGTTCAGCTGCTTTTGTTGAATTTAGCTCCATAATTGGCAGTGGAAACCTTTTTGCTTCCTCTCTTATAGAATTTACATGTTCTGCTGCTCTTCCTTCAAGCAATGTAATTAAAAAGCCTGCTTAGCATAATTAATTTGCAAACAGGTTGGATGGAATGGGATTGTATCCCAAAGGCTTTTTCAGCATTAAGTAGAACTACTTCAAGTATACTTTAATCTAGAGTCTCCTCTACATAAATTTCTTGCATTTTGCATTTTAAAAGCTCTTAATTTTAAAAGGTGCTACAGTTGGCAGCCCAGTTCTGACTTGATATGGACCTAGATTACACAGCTCATTCTGCAAACCATGCTCCCAGAGCATCCAGCCCTGAGCAGAGGGAGGCTGTGCAGTCAAGAGCTCCTCCATGTTGAAGAGGGTTTTTTTCCTGAAAACAACTTATCTTCCTCAAAAATCCTCTCTCCCACCTGATCTGAAACAGCAATATGGCATTTTAGATGTTAATGGGAATATTAAAATCAGTCCTGCACAGCCAACCAGAGGAATACTGAGGGAACAGGGAGGGAGGAGAACCTTCCCACAGGGAGCAGCTGGGAGCTCTGCTCCTGTGCCACCACTCGGATCAGCAGCCGTCGTTCCCCACCGAGAGCTGTTCTGCTGCCTGCACCAAGACTTGGTATTATTCCTCCTTCATCTGTACGCTTTATTTTAGGTTGGGTTTTTTATTTTGGTCTGGTTTTTGTTGTTGTTATTGTTTTGTTTTTGTTTTGGGTTTTGTTTTGTTTTTTGGGTTTTTTTTTAAACTGAGAACTTGTCCCCTTCACTCCATAACAGAGAGATTTCAGCTCCCTCCCATGATAAACTCATTTCCAAAGAGTGATAATAAATCAATAATTTATGGCATTAACAGCTTAACTCTAGAGACTTTTAATTCCAATACAATCGCCAGTAGCTGGTAACAGAAGGCAAATGGAAAGCCCTACCCCCCCCAAACCTCATTTAAAGCTTATCATCCCAGATTAGAAACAAAGAAGATTATTTCAGTGATCTAACCTGAGAAAAGATCATTTGGGTACTTCGACAAAGAGGGAAGCACACTTGTGATGTGACAGTAATGGACAAGTGATGCAGTAAACAGTCCAGTCTCCTTCATCACAATCTTTCAACCACTTGAATTTACATGGATACTAACAGAGTTGGCTGTCAGTGTAAAGAACAAAGATTATTCTCTGCTAATATAAACTCAGGTGTTGTAGTGAAGCATCTATTAAACTCAGCTGTCATGCAACAAAAGTCATTTAGCAAGCTCACAGTTTCTAGTGATTATTGATATTACCAGCCAATATTATCTCTATCCATGCCCTAATTGTACTGCTTTTATAAGTTGTTATTTTCTAATACAAACTGTACAGTTCATCAAGTAGTGAACTGAGTGAAGCTGCTCAAGATATCACCAATGGAGAACATGGGGAGAGAAGTCGCTGGACTTCATCTGTTGCTTCATGACTGGAAGCAATGAACATGCAGGATGCTGTCTGAGCTGGTCATTCCTCAGAAATCAGACATGAATCCCAAATAAATGTCAATCTAACAATGCTTCCAAAACATGCAGACATTTGAGCAAAAGCAGTTATATTAAAAGACCTACTGCCTTTATTAATGAAGACCTCTTCCACACATAAACACTGTATCACATCACTGGGGAGTTACAGGATATATCACAACTAAAAAGCCATGAAAATAGTCTCCAGGGCATACCTGAAGCCTGGAATTACAAACTTATAATAGACATGAAGGTTTATCAAGATCTGTCTGCAAGGCTACTAATCATAACCTACTATGGTTTAAGCAATAAATTTAAAATCATAATGATAAGACAAAAATAATGTAATACATTTTATCTTGTTTTAAATTATTAATAGAATAGGAGAGAAACAAGTATTTGATTGCTTCTGTAGGCTTCATAATCTTAATTGGTTAATATCAAATACTTTATTGAAATCGTTAATAATTTAGTTTCATTATTAAGTATGATATTGAACAAGTTATTAAGCTTGCTAACAGGGGAAAGATAACCTCTTGAGCACCAGGCTCAGAGAAACTCATCACTGCGTCCCACAAGTGAGTGCCCATGGGAATTATCTGATACACTAGAAGGTTGCCAGCATGCACACAGCTCAATCACATCTGCATTTTCTTACGAAAGGAGACAGCAAATACTGCCCAGACTGATATGACAGACCAACTCCAGGCCCAGGCAGTGGCCTTGGCCAGCAGCTGTGGCCAGCAGAGCCCAGCACTGCTGCCTTGTCAGCACAACAGAGCAGAGGCTGAGGGACACTGACAAAACCACACTAACACCAAGGGTCAAGGGGACCTTAAAGGCAGCTTAGAAAACCAAGTAATACCTTCCAGTGGTGGTAAGATTGCATCTCAACCCCCAGGATACTTCAAGGCACTACTTTATGTGCTCTAGAGGAGACATAAACACAGCTTTTGTGGAAAGGTTTGATTTTGCTCTGGTGCCCTGCTCCAGAAACGGCTCTCCACCCCAGGAATCAAAACCTGACAGACACAGCTGTCATAAATGCCATAATTCCTGGGAGCACTGCTAGATCTAAACCTCCTCTCTGCACACTTTTCATTTTTCTTTTTCAGAAAAGATTGTCTCAGGTGACTAAGCTGACCCACACATTGAGCAGGCACCTAGAAAAACACCTTGTGTGAAGAAAAAATGAAAATATATTTCCCCTTGAATCTATCCAGTTAGGTTAATTGTACATTTTTTGTTTCTTTAACATCTCCATTATGCTGGTACACCCAGGATCTCCTGTGGACATGCTGTTTGCACAAAATTTTTCCCAAAAGTGCTCTTCATCTATACAGGCTGTTCATGCTCTTTCCCCAAATTAGCCCACTAGAGCAATTCGCAGCTCTTGCTGTGGAAGTGCTTCATTACTTTGAGAAAGACTGTCAGCACCTGGATTTCACTTCTGAATTCTGAGTATAACAGAGGGATGCTTAACTCATAGACCTTCTTATCTTGTCATCCGTCCTGGGTCCCCTTATCTTGGCAAAGGCAGATAAAGAATGAGCTGGTACAGAGAGAAAAAGATCAAACCCAAGCACAGATGCTGTAATAAACTGGACTCTGATTTGTAAAAAATAAAGCTTACCATGCAGAATAGCCATTGCTTACACAATTTATTGATTATACACAGTGTAATCACCACTAGCAGTGGAAGGGAAAATAACAACTACATGCTCTTGGTTGCACATGGTGGAGGGATAGCTCACCAACATCAGTAAGCCTTCTTGCCAGAAAGATTCCCTTATATACAAAAGGAAGATATCTTTTAAGGACTAAGCCAATGAGAGGAGGCCACCCTTCAAGAGTTAAAAAACTGTCTTACAAGACCAGATAATAATTTATTTCTTCTTAATTTAGTGCTGGTTGATTCTGCAGAGGAATTCAAGACTGTTTTGGCAGGTGAAACCACCTCAGCTTTTGGACTCTTTCCTCCAACCTGTCTGCTTCCAGAACTGTCCATCTGACTCTGACTCCTCGTAGTTGTAGATGGCTCCCATTTCACCAGTGGACTATTTCAGCAGGAGGCTGCTTCTCTTTCCTCTGTAGGTGAAACAGCCTTGCCTTCTTCACAGCACTGTTCCTCACTCTTCCAACACAGAGGAGCAATTTGCAAGGACACTTTTGGGTGGCAGCTGGAAGAGGACAGGAATAAAGGCTACCTGCTCTTTCTGGATCTGCCCTGTGGTCCCAGCTTCAAACGCTGCTGGTTCAGGAGTGACAACATTCCCCCTGTGCCCTGTGGAGTCCCAGAGGGGGGCTCATGGTGAGCACAAATTCTGCCAGCACAACCACTGCCAAACACAACTTCCCACTCTTCCCACTGTCAGAGCAGGTGCAGTAGAGGCTCTGCTCTCATCCAGAATCAGGGATATTAATGGATTAATTCTCTTGGATAGTTAACCCAAGGACACAGTTCCTCCATTCCAACAGTACTGCTGGAAAGAATGATGAGTTGCTTTGATTGATGTCATCCAGATGTGTGTTTTATGGAATCATAGAATCATTTAGGTTGGGAGAAAACCTTAAGATCATTAAGTCCAACTATTAACTTGACTCTGCAAGACCATGACTAAATCACTTATCTGAGCACCATGTCTACATGACCTTTTTTGGCTCTTTTGTTTTGGTTTTTTTGTTTGTTTGTTTTTGAGTTTGTTTTCTTTGTTTGTTTGTTTGTGGGTTTGTTGGGGTTTTTTTTGTTGGTTGTTGGTTTGTTTTTTTTTTTTTTTTTTTTTTTTTTTGCTTACAAGTATTTTATTTCTGACCTATGATCTTATTTCAACTTGTATTTCAACTTCTCCCTGGGCACATTAGCTCAAATTCCTTCAGTTAAGTTAAAACATGTGGGTGCAGGTGAGAACATTCTTTGAAAGTGCTAGCATGAGGAATAATCAAAATATTAAGGGATTTCTTTTTTTTCTCACGGTTTTTCTCCACTGGTGCTGATGACACAATCTCTTCATTCCAAGCACTTCAGGTTGGCACCTTCAGGCGCTGCCATTCAAGAAGTAATATGATCCTCCTTTATGAATCATAATACATATGAGAAAAGAAAAGGTAGTCATGCTCTATGGGATACCAATTACAGCTCTGAGAACAGCAGTAAGATTTTCAAATGAGATAGCCACTGCCTCGCCTTACAGCTTTAAACGTATCCTTAGGGGAAAAAAAAGTTAAGGCTAAGAATACATCACCTTTCAAAACAGCATTAACATAATATACTAAAAAAAAAAAAAAAAAAAAGTATTGTGAGGCAGAGAAATCCAGAAAATCCAGTTAAAGACCCTGTACGGGTGAGCAGCTCGAAGTCTGGGGTTATCTGAGGTGTACTTTTTCTCAAAGTTCCTCTGCACTCAGTAGAAATATTCTTGTTCTTGATGATCCTAGGGAGAATTTTTGTCTCTTTTCAATAACTTTTCTATAAAAAATCTAGGAGACACTAATTTCAGTCTGGTGAAGGTCTTTGCTAGATTCTTTGGAAAGTCAAGGGAATTGTATTAACCACATTATCTTTACACAGATGTTCACCTACCCCATCAGACACCTCTAAGAGGTAAGGAAAGAATATACAGTGTTGACTCTTCCCCAGCACACTGAAAATACATAAATAGCAATAGACGCATTTCAGACTTCATATTAGTGATACTAGACAGGGGAAGTACAGCTAAACTGGACCACTACCTGAGTGCTAAAGAAAAAAAATTTTCTTCACTCAGACTGAACCATTGATATAATCTGAACTTTTGTATGTCAATTTTCCATGCCAACTGCCATTTTTTTCCTAAAAATACAATGTGGTTAATTATAAAAAGGTACACTAATCCTAAGTTTTTTGAATTATATTAAAAATCCAGTTGTTCTTATTGCACACAGCTATAACTGTGTATCTTTTTTATTTATGCATAAAATTTAGTTTCAATGTTTTTTACAGTCTAAACATTTTGCCCCAAATGTCACAATAATTTTGTTGCCTCATTTCAACAGTTTTTTTAGTAAAGCAGTGTGTACCAAAATACAAGCAATACATGTGAAAATGCTTTCTCTTACAACAGTATTCCTAAGGGATGGCATGTATGTAAGTTGGTTTCTAGACAACCAAGGAAACTAAAGAATAAGGAATTTATTGCATAAACTGCCTGGCTAAAATGACATTTCATGATGTTATATTGTCATTAAACTCTGTCTTGAAGTGCAGGAAAGTCTAACCATTTTTTAGGAAACTTCCCTCAAATGCCTTAATAAAGATTAATAAAATTTTAAAAGTTAAATGGCATATAGTGTTATTCTAGAGGACAGAAAGCCTTAAGGAATTATAAAATGCCTTCAAAACTAGGGAAACATATGAAAAGATTTTAAAGGAGAATAAAAACTTCTGCTTCTGTTGAACATAATGAAATTCTGTCATTTTCACTGTCCAAACAGTTTGAACTTGCTCACTGAAAATTTTCTCTGTCCTACAAAATTTGTTTTCCCGCTGCTAACACCATGCAGAATTCATTTAGCTGTCCTGCCAGTTGAACTGCAGCCCTCATGGTACCTCTTTCTTCACTCTGCCAAGGCACAAATGCAGACTGGGTATTCATTTCAAGCAGTGGATGTTGCCTCTTACCAATTACAGTTTTGTGTAATTGGTCTCCTTGGAGTCTGTCTGTTGTTCCCAAAGGCTTGAGAATTAGGCAGCTGGCATTGGGGTGTGACTTCTGGGGCTCTTGGTGCTGTTTCACTCTTCACATTTATTCTCATGGTCCCTTTCCCCCTCCAGTGCAGGCTGTTTTGCAGGGCAAAGACCATCTTTGTGCCTTGTGTTGGTACAACACTACTGATCATACACCCTTAGACTCAGATGCTAATGCCATTGACTGCAACAGCATTTCTAACTTCCAAACCATTTCTTAGAAACAGTCCCACCCAACTGAGCCAAAGCTGACACCAAAAACACTGATGGAAAAGAAAGCCAATCAAGCCTTTGACAAGCACTTGAGCCTGAGTCATTTCTTATCCAAATATAAATACACTTGTCTCTAAAAGGAGAAGCAAAATCACTATGAATCAAACTTGGCTGGAGCTAGATGATGTTTAAGATCCCTTCCAAACCAGGCCACTCTGTGATTCCATGATTTAGAAATACTATATGCATTAAATTAAATTGAATTTTCTTGGTGATATTCTCCCTATTTCTTACTCCCCATTATCCAACATTGCATATACACCTAACACTTCTTGTTGAGGTTTGGCAAAGCAAAACCAATCTGACCACACTGTGTTTTCAAGAACAAATCACCAAAATACAATAAATTGATTGATTTTCTTAACTTTCTCTAACATATTATATAACCCTATTCACATATTTCTAGAATGGAATTGTATTCTTCTTATACCTCCACATTTCTACATATTTCCAAAACCGCATTCCTCACTTGTTATTTTAAGTGTATTACATATCTGTGTTTCTATCCATCCTCTTTACGGATCTGGGATTTAACTCCAGGCTTTGGCAGGTAACAGCCCTGTTGCTTAGCAGCAGCTGAGGCACATGTAAATGCAATAATGGAAATTCTCATGGTTTCAAAAGTGGAAAGCCTTTGCCTGCCTGCTAAAAGCGGATGTTTATAAATCATCTGGGAGTGGAGTAAGTGGCACCGTTTCTTTCCAGCAAAGTACAGTTTGGAATACACATCCAAATGGCCTGACACAAGTAATAGAGACTGAGGCTAAAAAAGTAAGAGTCAATATTTAATTATGATTACTTTTACATATTGATCATTACAGCATTTTAACCATCCTATGATTACCAGTAAAATAGGCCACTCTTAATTTCATTTAATGGGTGAAATAATAGATACACAATAGTCAACCACAAAACTTTCACCTTTATAGAACTGGGATTTCTTATTTTCTAAATCTGTTTTCATTAACTCTTATTTTGAAAAGCATTGATCCAAGTGTCAATGTGGATTCATTAGCACACCATCTTTGCTTAAAAAAATACCTGTTTTAATCTGCATTTGACAGATCTGTGTGCTCACAGAAACATGTAGATTACAACCTAAGCTTCTTAATTTGACAGTACCAGCAGCAGAAGGGAACCTCAAATGGTCTCCAAACTGAAACAAATTAACTTGAGAATGACCCCTGTCAATGATGAGAACGGTCCCTTTCTACACCTGCTTCAGTATTTTTTGCATTGCTGGCATGCAAAAAACTGAGGGGTGAGCCCACACTCCTCAAGCAATTTAATCTCATTTGCTCCCAGTTGTCTAAGTCTAAAAGACAGATACAAAACATGAAAATCCCTCTATAGTGAAAGGAGAATGCTGCTTCCACAGCATCATTAATTTCAAAAATAAAGGTTTATGGTCAGATAAATTCCGTTGAGAACTCTCCTTTGGTCCAGCAGGTATTAAAGAAACAAAGGTGGTTCTGCATAAGGCAGACAAAAATGAATAATCCCATGGAACTACCTCTGTCTTTGCATTGGCTCTAGTGCAGCCTAAAAAACAAACTAGCCTTCAGATGACAAAATTAATCCCAGCCCTTGATTCTGTGCTGAAGCTCAATGGCAGAGCTCAGTGTGGGTGACTAAATAACCAATGATCTATTGGAGAACACCTTGGATTTTAAATGACAGACTCTGCATCCCCAGAGGTGCAAGTAATCTCCTGAAAATTAATTGATGTCTATTTCCACCTCCAGCCCAGACTGATTCTTACAGGGTGTAAAACAGTTATTTTGATACACAGATCTTATTCAGGACTTCTTAGACCTAAAGATAATTTGAAACCTTATATTTTGCTCTTCAGCATCACATTTCCTGAGTTCTAGCTCCATTTGTTGTTTATACATTGCATATTTATATATGGCACAAGACTGTTTTTCTTCACTGAACTCTGTACAGGAAAAGGATGAAATAACAGATTTTCCTACTCTAAATATTTGACAAAAGTTTTTATTTATTTCAACAGAATGCTATTTATTCATGATTTTTTCCCCCTTCTAAGTATGATGGTTTGTCAGCTTGTGACACTCATTTTCTATTTATTTTCATCAGCTGTGTCTCTGGCTCCCATGAGAACACTTTAATTTTGTTACATGGCCCAGAAATATGATAATCAACAAATATTTCTAGGCCAAATCCATTGTCACAGTGTCAGCAGGCTCATGTGAAATACTGATGCAATTAAAGACTGATTTGCCACTCCATCTCCCAGCAAGACAGATATAAAATACAGTTTGGTTTACATAGATCTTTTTAAATTATCCCCTTTAAAAACCTTATGAAAGATAATTGGTTATACTGAAGAACTGAAACAGGAAAGATGCTTAATACTTTTACGGTGTTTTGCATTTTACTGCTGTACAAACATTAACTAATTAAGCCTCACAATACCCAAGTGAGGAATGGAAGGAAGCATTATTATGGTTATATATTATAATTATACTGTCTCATTTAGAATTTCCTGGGTTTTGACTTTTAAAGTAATTATTGTAATTATCACAAAACTAATAAAAAGTCAGAAACAATCTTTTTTTCCCAGCATGAGTATGTTCTAAACTAAGCAAATAGATTTACAAATACCTAGAAGCACACTTTTTTCCATGTATCTCAGCTTTTGCTTTCCCTTTGTCCATCTGAGTCCGCAGAATTTGATTTTGTTTCCACCAAAGGGGAAGAAACTTTTCAATGACTACAGTGAATACTTGAATTTAACAACAACAAATACATAAAGAATGTGTGAAGTAGGATTATCTCTGGGATTTTTACCATTTGCTAAGAAAGTATTATGAGATCTTGATATAAAACATGCTTATACATTCCAAACAACATTATAAAATCTATATGATAGTTTGCAATTGGAATAATTTTCAAATTATTATTATTATGCAAAATTGCTTTTCTCTCACCAGAGACCTCTTACAAAGGTCTGGGTTCCTCTTCCCAGTTCTAGACATCCCACAGCTCACTGGCACCCTTTAGATACAGGTAGATAGGTTCTTTCCAAGAATGATTTCTGCCATGTCTCTCATATATCTATCCTGTAATGAGATGATTTCCCACTGAAAATGCTTTTGCTTTCCAGTAGTAGCCAAGTCCCATGCATTTCTACTATAATACTGGAATTTTCAAGGTCTGTAGGGACAAAATCTACTTTCTTAGCTATATAAAACTGTCATACAACATTTGAATGTTCAATTGGCTCCATCACAAATAGCCAGTCTGCAAATTCTTAGAAGTCAACCACAGTTTGATTATCCTCTGGGAGAATATTTCTTATATGGCCATAATGAACCAAATGATAATTTGGAAAAGGATCTCAAGTAATTTCTGTTTAGTTGGAAAGATAGTTTCCTTCTTCTTTTTTAATTATGTGGGAGATACCTAATAATAATAATGTTTGTAGAGTGGATTAAGCAGAAGAGAAGAAAGAGAAGTCTAATTAACCCAAAACATGCACAATACTCTTCTGTTGGCAAGTGCTGGAAAAATTTTAAAAAAACCAAATAAAGATCTGATAATATATCAAGCAGGTCAGGCTGAGATTAATAGAAGACACAACAGAAGGATGGGACAGCATTAGGAAGAACCTGACAAACTTGAGGAAGGGGCCCAAAAGAACCTCATGAAGTTCGGTAAGGTCAAGTGCAAGGTGTTGCACATGGGTTGAGGCAATCCTAGACATGAACACAGACTGGAGCAGAACTCACTGAGAGCAGCCCTGCAGAGAAGAACTCAGGAGTTCTTATGCATGAAAAGCTGGACACGAGCTCACAGCACAAAAAGCCAGATGTGTCCTGGACTGCATCCAGAGCCCTGAGAGCAGCAGGGCAGGGGGGCATTCTGCTCCTCTGCTCTGGTGAGACCCCACCTGCAGTGCTGCATCCAGCCCTGGGTCCCCAGCACAGGAAGGATGTGGAGCTGTTAACAGCAAGTCCAGAGGAAGCTTCAAAGGTGCTCAGAATGCTGGAGCACCACCACTCCTGTGGCGACAGGCAGAGAGAACTGGAATTGTTCAGCCTGGAGAAGACAAGGAGCTGGGGAGACCTTTATAGCAGCCTTTCAGTACCTTAAATGAGGCTTATAAAAAGGAGGGAGAAGGACTTTTTATATGGACAGATTGTAACAGGACAGGGGCAATGGTTTTAAAGTGAAAAAGGACAGATTTAGATTAGATGTTAGGAAGAAATTCTTTACCATGAAGGTGGTGAGGCACTGGCACAGGTTGCCCAGAGAAGCTGTGGATGTCTCATCCCTGGAAGTGTTCAAGGTCAGGCTGGATGAGGCTTTGAAGCTGAGATGTCTCATCCCTGGAAGTGTTCAAAGTCAGGCTGGATGAGGCTTTGAAGCTGCTCTAGTGAACGGCATCCCTGCCCAAGGCAGGCAGGGTGGAACTGGATGACCTTTAAGATTCCTTCCAACACAACCAATGCTATGATTCTATGATTCTGTTATTAATAGATTAGTGTTCCCACCAAGTAATCTAGAAACCAACTCTACACAGCATGATGGCCTCCACCTACCAAACCATGGCTGGAGATGGTGCTCAGTTCATTGGCCTGTTAGAAAAGGAAACTGCCATCCAATACCATCAACAGGAGTCTTCTGCAATGGAACTCCTTTTCTGCATCAAGTTGTCAATACAATCCTTGTGCTAGCTATAGATAGTATTTTGAGTGCACTTTCCTCATGACACTAGAAAGACCATCTGGCTAAACAGATGTGGTAATCTGATTTGTTTAGCCAATGAACTGAAAAAACCCACAATGGCTTGAATGGGAGTTCCCAGGAGTGCCCAATCAAGCATCTTCTCTGTGCTTCCAGATATTATGTTTATCACTTCTGAAACAGCTTGGTAATGGCTTATTTGCTTGTGGGAGTTACCAAGAAAGCAGGAATTTCCATACAAGAGACAAAAAGTGACCGTATTTTCATCACAAATAAAATTAGCCATATGGCCATCTGTTATTCTTTTGCAGTGTTTCATATGTTATAAAACAAGAAATTGGAAAAATGCAAGCCAAACCTTGGTCCCTCCAAAAGTGTCAAATCTCCCATGGATTTAAACAGCACCATTGGCTATTTCATCTGTTTATTTACAACCTTATCTAAAGGCTGCAACTGCAGGTCTTCTCACAACCACGTGTTTCATTATAGATGTACAACCTTAAATATGAAATGGCTTGTCTAGATAATGTCCCCCTGACAACACAATCTTCATCATCTGTCTTAATTTTTAACCCCCTTAGGTTCATAAAAATAAATGTAATTTTAAATCTTCCATGTCTACAGCAAGTTTACACTTATCCAACCACAATTTCTTCTCTTTTAAATTTACTTTCATGTCTTAAGCCTGTACTGCTTGATACCACCAGGTATATAACTTCCATTACTGCCAAATAAGTTTAAAAAATTTAAAAATTACAAAGAATGACCCTCACCCAATCTCTGGTTTTATAAATTAGAAATGTGTATGTTTAAAGATTAAAAGGAAGCTATTTCAAAAATCTTTCTGGACAAATTTCATTTTACTTCAGGTAATAGAGTCTGGATAGTTTATTTTCTCAAGTGTTTCTCAGCACCATTAACAATGAACAAACACTTAATTTTGCCCATTCATTTTGCTTTGCCATGCAGCATCTTGCCAGAGCTTTTAGACTTATATTTTAGAGAAGTTTCCAGATATAGGGTTCTTTTTTGATAAAGTATTGGGCTGGCTTTCTGATATTGGACTGCCCTTGTCTTGAAGTAAGGAGAGAGACAAATGAAAATAAAATGACCAAGCCCCAGTCTTAGGCTGAAAGAGCATGACTAACAGCAAGCTTCTCATGCTGAAGTCACAAAGCCAAGTTTGCAGAAATTCAAAAGCTGGAGAAGAAAAGGACAGCGGTACAGACATCCCATCATTCATCTAGCTATGCCCTAGGGAAGAAAAATATGAGCTAGCTGGAAAGAAAAGAAAAGCACATTACAGTTGAGAAGAAGGTGGGGATGTATCTAAAGAATCCACATTCCTGGCCTGACAGCCAGGATTGTACAGGAATTTGGAGATGCCAAGGCTGCATCTTCTGGTGCACTCCAGGAAGAAGGAAGGTACTTTGTTCCTTTAGGAGGAAAACATTTATTTTTTCATTATATTGCATTTTGTCAATTTAGGATAGCAAGATAGCAAGAATTGAGGCTTTAATGCAATAAATGAGTTCTGGCAATTGAAAAAAGCACATTTTTAATCCATCATGGATTATATTAATGGAACTATTCTCACTTTGGGCAAACTCTTACCCTCCTCCATAACGCTTCCACTCCACTGCAGATGTGACGCGCACTGTCACCACTCCCTTTGGTTATACAGGATGTGATCCACATGGTAACTAGGGACTGCATTTCATGTGAAGAGTTTTCCCTTTGTTTTTCTTTTGGCTCCAAGACGTCCTGTCTGCATAGCAACACGACTTCAGCTGTCCCTTGACCCAGCTGCTGCACCAGTGTTCTGGCAATAAAACCTGTGAGGTTTCTTCAGCCAGGGAGCTGCATGAACTCACTGCAGCACCCGCACACGGAGCTGCCACGGGGCTTTTACATCCTGTCTACAAAGGAGGGAAGGGGAGAAGGCACAAGGTATTCTGGCCCTCTGATGGACTCTGCAGTGACACGGGCCACTCCACAGAAAGCAGTGGTCCTTTTAGGACTGCATACTGGCTCTCACAGCATTATATGTAGAACAATATTTCTATGAATCTGGAAATGTAAATATAGCCCAAAGTACTCTGGCAACATGTAAGATGCACACGCACGAGCCCAGAATAGATGAGAGCAAAGAAAATGATTGAGATGAACAGTCACGTGGAAATAAAAACACTGGGAACATGTATAGAAAATGGAAACAAATAACTGAAAACTGCCTGAAGGCAAGTACTACTGGTGATAATCCAGGGATAATGTTTTCGCAGGGATTAACTGTTCTGGAGCACTTTTCCCATGTGTAAAGCACAACATACTTTTTATTCAGATAGGTTGATTTGGCAGTCTCTTTATTTCTAGCAAAACATATTTATTGTGCCTGTGCAGAAAAAATTTCCAGCCTTGGACAGCCAGAATACAGGGTTTTTTTCTCTCCCACTGACAATTGCCTTCTGGATAGAGCTCAAGAGCTAATTTCCCACAGATAGTCCACTTCTATAGAATTATTAGAAGCTTGTGTGCCAAACTAATAATTTTGAATCTTGTATTTTTAATAAATTTGGCTACAAGTTAATGTAATTTTTACACTGAATGTGTTCAATTCATTCTTTGGAAACAGATTTCATTTCTTTGGCAAAATGTCATCATTCTTACAGAGAAGTAACAAAGATATACATCACTTTAAAAGAAACTGCTGTGCACAAAGACCAGCATTTACCTTTTGTTAGCAGTATTTTTTTACTCAGTTCTATTGCTGTGGACCTGCTGGTGATTTTCTGTATGAGAAACTAAATTTTCTGGGAATAAAAATATGGTTTCCTTTCAGGTTTTTTCAGAGAATGTGCTCTTTCTCATGATTTTTCATGCTTCAAAGATAGCCCAGGGTAGTAGATACAGGAAGCAGAAATATCCTTATCCCTACAATTCTTGGCTGTACATTAGAATAACCCCAGAATTTATGTCTTTGTAAAAATAACCTCAGGTCCATTAAACACCATTTTTTGTGCTATACAGAAAAGCTGGGGAAAAGAATCTTAAAAATAAATGAGTGGATAGACTAACACACCATAGGGGCTAATTTGTGGCACTGAGCAAGCAATTCTAACACAAGGTCACTAATTTTTTGGGTTTCCCTTGTCATATACTTGCCACAATTGTGACAAGAGCTAATCAACAGATAAATAATTGCTTCTTCAAGCCAGGACTCATATAGCATCTTTACAATTAAATATATGATTATTATTATAAACTACAATTTTCAGCGTCATGTTCTAGACTTCAACCACAGTTTTCTTGCTGAGCTTTTAAGAACCACAATATAGAACTCAGAATGTGAACCTTTCTCAGTTCAGGTGTTATCTGAAGTATTACTTTGTGTAAAAAAACCACAATCAAACAAACAAACAAACAAACATCATGTATGGAAATTATATTCTAAAATAAATAAATATCTAAAATATTTAAATATAAAATATTGGGAAGTTTGACTTCTAAGAGAAATAAATAGTGTTAAGATATCCCTTGTTCTGTACAATGTGCAACGGAACAGATGAGATGAAAAACAATTGTGCATGAAATATAAACTAATGATGCTTAGCTGTATCCTTCTATAGCTCTGGATGTACTGTCTCCCTCCAAGAAAACTTGGGACTTGGTCATCACTAAGCAACTGTGAGCTCAGAAGTGATTGCCACCTAAATCACTTGTCCTAATCAAGAAGCTTAATGTGTGTCTATAATGTTTGCACTGAGTGTACCAACGCACACGTAACATAAGGCTCAGCGTGCTGAAGATGCTTTGTACAGAAACGTAGAAATTAGACCCTGAGGACAGGAGATGTGTTTTCCTCCTGAATGAAATTAGCATTGTTAATTGAGCACAGAGCTCCTGGCCTGCCAAGGTGTGGGTGAGAGGGTAAGTGGGAAGCAGAAGGTGGATGGGAAGCAGTGATTTCACAACTCCATCCTTTCCTGCCAGGGCTAAGGTGTGTGTGTGTGGATAGAAAGGCTCAGAAGGAAGTTAAGGATATCTGCATTTCACCAGGACCATATCCAAAGAGCATCACCTTCCAGAGACCAGCATTCAGCAGCTGGATGAAAAGCAGCTACATGAAGTTTATTCTGATGAAAACAGGTCCATGCTAGCAGGAAGTACATCCCCTAAATTCATCTGCATGCCTCTGATGTCCTGTGAGGCTTTCACAACACAATTTCTTGTTTTAGCTGATCCATTCTTAAACAACTCCATCATTTCAGTTAAATGTTTTAAGCTATAATTTTCTCACCAACACATAAAATTAGGGCACAATAATTGCTACATTAATAAACACCAACACAATTACAGGTTTTCAGAACCAAAAAGGAATTTAGAAGAGGGACACAGGTACAGCCAACATGGACATGAGCAGTACAAGCTGGAGCCTGCAAGCACAAAAGCAAATTCAAGGACTGTTCCCTTTGATCAATTCCTGTGTATCTGGTGTTAGCACCAGGGACAGGAAACACCTTGTCAAAATTCATATATCTTGGAATAGGGCTTCATGCATCTCCTACCCTGATGGCTTGACAGGGAGCAGCAAACTTGAGGATGTCTGTCAAAGAAAGCTGTAGAGTCATGCTTAGAGGTGTGTAATATCCCAATAAGGGCTAACAGCAATCCTAGGGTATATCCTACCAAATGAAAGGGGACCTCTAGAGGCATCTAGAAATAACTCCATAATTGAATATACTTCTTCTGAAAGCTGCTGACAAGGTTCACACACAATTTTATTTCAATTAATGACATAGGAATTTTTAATTCCTTTTATTGTTAACATGCAAATAATCCCCAAGTGATATCCACACTGAGGTGAACTGCAGTATTGATTTACACTTTTGTATATACAGCTCTTTCTCTGGACTACAGGGGGATTTTATTTAAAGCTGCATGTTCAGTTCTGGGCATTCATGCAATCAGAGAGCCAACCTTCACATCTTCTTAACCTGATGGATTTCACACCATGTTTTTCTGAGAATGTTTCATACATATTTTAGTAAAATAGCAAAATCTCCTTCTGTCTAATTTTCCTTCTGCTGATTACTTTATCTTCCAAACCATATGTTTTTCTCATTTTGCTTTGTTTGTGATTGAATATAAAATTAAGATAGTTACCTAATTCTCATGCCAGGTAGCAGCAAGTCATTTCAATTTGGCAATCATTAGGTTTGTCAGTGCAAATAGTCTATTCCTATGAGCCTTAATTAAACATGAAAAGATGGAAATTTACTCTCATTGAAGAAAAAGGAAGTTGATATCCCAAGGTACTGAAAGTGTTCAGACTACAAGTAGTAGAAATCTGACTGGAATGTCAACTAATGCCTACACGATAATAAAAACTGTGTTTGACTTGATAACTAACCAGACTCCCAACTGCTTTCCCATTCCATGGCACTCTGAAAAAGCCCCTCTTGTTTCCTGAGCTGCACAGCTGTAGCTGGAGTGCAGCGCTCACAGCGATTTCCATCCCAGCACAGCACGAGCAGATGGAGCGGGCTGACACCGGCAGCGTCTGCCCGTCAGTGCCATGGCTCACTCTAACCAGTCCCCTTTCACTTTTGAGATTTTCACACCCAGCTACAGTGACTCACTCCACCAAGTACATATTAGTATGGTAAATTAACTTTCTGCAGGACTGATGAGTTTCCTGGGAGGAGAGAGGGAGGAGAAGGTGAGGCAGGGAGTCAGAGACAGTGCAGCGAGGTGAAGGGCTGTGGTTCACAGCACCAAGCTCCTGTCCATACCTTTTGAAATAAGAATGCTGTTTTCAGCTTCAGGCCTTGTGCACAAGTGAGATATTGAATGCACATTTTGATACTACAGGAAAGCACTTTTAATGTTTAAAAGTAAAGAAAATTAAATCACAGTAATTCACTCCAGTGCTGAAGTGCCCTGCTTAAATGCTTCCTTCAGGAACCCTGTAAAACTAAACAGCTTTTTTATATATATCTTAAACAAACTGTAATGTTTATAGTTCAAGAAATGTGTGTGACAAGAAGAGGTCCCTGAAAGACCCTAGTTCGCTTTCTCTCAAGTAACAAAAACACATGCTTACTAGCCTTCAGAGTAAGGCTAGTATCATCCCAAAAGGATGATCTGCATTTCAAAATCCAGGTCACTGAAGACCTAAAATACAGGTTTCCACTAAGACATTGTCACATTTTAACTACAAGGCCCAGAAACCCGTGTAGATCTCAACTAGATATTTGATTAACATCAGGCCAGGAGTGCCATACTGTTAAGCGCATGAATAACTCCAGGAAGGCATTGCTAAGCCATCCTGTAGGAAAGAAGAACAAACCCTCACTCCAAAGAAATGAAGGACGTTTATATTTTGACCCATGAAGTAATTGCAACCCTGACTTTGCAAAAGACATCAAGCACATGGTTTAAACTTCCAGTATTTCAAGTGTTCATACATAATTAGAGACTTTGTGCGCTTCATTCATGACAATTTTATTTGATTGCAAGAGAAGGGAAGATCTCTGAAGAAGTACAGTCAATATTACCTCTCTGTCTTTCTCTCTCCTGTACATACTCAAGGATTTTCACTGGTTTTGTGAATACTCTTCCTTGTGATGACAAGGAAAGCACTGAGGTGGGATGAAGGAAGGTAGGAAGCAGAAGTTTCAGGATGACAAAAGTCTGAAACACTTGACTTTTGCAACAGATTGTGTAGAGGTTGTGAACCACTGATCAGTCTTGATAGCAGCTGTGAGGACTATGTAACAATGGTAAAATAAGCATTGCTACAGCAACTAGTAGATCTGAACATGATAACAACTATGAGATGTGATGCTGACAGTTCACTGGGTTTTTTTCTTTGAGCTCTTTAGTTCTTAGGGTTAGCAATGGCTTTCTCCATCCAAGCTGCAGTGCTCCTTTATTACCCTTCAGGTAACCTTATTAATGAATTCAGTGTTTTGCTTCAGAAATAATCACAGTATCCCAAATTCATTGTTTTGATTTCTCAGAGGAATAAAACATAGATCAAAAGGTGAGCTGCAAAGGAAGAAGGTCTCTTATAAAAATGCATGACAGTTTTGGGAACTGGTGAACTTCCTTCAAAATAAAAGATGAAGTGAAAGTAATTTGCATGTTATTGTTGGAAAATTTACCCAGTCTGCATTCTTTTATCAGGCTATGCTGGAAACTGGGGCATGCATGTAAATGGTGATATTTTTAAGCATTCCAGGCTGGATCATCTTGTCCTGTCTGGATGTACTCTCTTCAATGCATTGGGAGTCAGTTTTAAATGCCTCCAAGAACCACATATAGCCACAGAATTACAGATATTTTCAATACTTGCTAATAATCAGAAGTTTGGACTAAATATTTGCATTCCCACACATCTGCTGACTCTGTAAGCCCTGAAGAGGCCTTTGGACAGTTGGACTGCTTTCTGGATTCATGTGACCGTGATTCCTGCCTCTTCCAGACAGTGTCAGCATATGTTACTGATTTATTCAAGCATTAGGAAGATTCATTCCACTGGCCTGGATACTCCACAAGCTACTGTTCAGAGCAATTACGATTTAGCTGTTTAGATTTCATCTCTTAAAATTGTCTGACTTCCTCATTTCCCAGATTTAGAGTCTCCAGAGGAGATTGTCTAGAGGATATGAGCCATTATATGCTCTGCAACAGAAACAAAAAAAAAAAAAAAAATTTTTAGCCTTTAAAATTAGCCACTAGCCATAATACTGCAAGGAGAAAAGGACTCTCCTTCTTTGCCTATGAAACTTTTTTACCAGCTTTAGGACTCCTACTTTCACCCCTTCCCTCCCAGATTTAGGTTTTAAACCATTGCTGCCGTTAAATGACAGCTGCCAGTGTGCACATCTTCACATGTGCTGAGAGGAGCTCTGCACACTGTGGATCCAGCCTGTAGGACTGGACACTAATGGTTAATGGAGCCTGCAGCAGACTTCACAGCCCTCGGGTCTCACAAAGATAAACAATTTTAGGAGCTCAGTACAGTCCTAAGCGCTTAAGTAAGGATCAGGAATGAAAATTCCCATTAGCTTCACTGAGATTAGTGTTTCAATCTAAACTGAGTCCATTCCACATTGTTAAAGGCTCTTAGTATCCAGTGTTGTGATTTACAGCCATATTTTCAGAACTGTTTGCTACCCAGCATGCTGGTCCTCTTCTGGAAATTACTGTTTTCAATTTGCTTTGCAGCTTAAATGAGAATCCGTGGTTTTTTACTGTGGGTTGGTTTTTTTTTTGGTTTTTTTTTTTTTTTCAATATGGTTGCTGATCTTTAAAGCTCTGTTTACTAAAGACAGATTTTAAAATCTGTTCCACAAAATGATATTAAGCCCAGACATTATTTTTCCTGGGATAAGCACAGAGACAGAAATGCAGCAGAAAGGCACGTTACCAGTATCTTCCCCTTCCCTGAATTGCTCAAAGTCAGCTTCAAAGTTAACACTGCCTTCGGGGTTTGTTTGATTTTGGTTTTATAAGTAAGGAGCATTCTGGCCCTTTGTTTTAAAATTCATGGAGCACAATCTCAGCTTCTCTTTGAAATATATAATAAGCCTTTTATGTGGTTTAGAAGTAGACCTGCATTTTGGCACAGGACCTGCCTATTCATGTCTATAAGGAGAAGAAAAAGAATAATGGCAAAAGCAGTTTTGTATGGAAAACACCCAGGCAGCAAGACCATCCCTTTTTTTTTTAGCCAAGTCCTGTTTGAAAAGCAGTTGCAATCACTTTTGGTTTTAAAGTTATCAGAACCCAGTTTTGGAGCACGAAGAAGATTGCTCATCCTGAAAAGCTCTCCCCAGTGATAGTGCTGGGCCACAAGCCCAGATGCTTTTCAGCACGATCCCATTTAGATTCTGCTATATTAATTTTCTTTTCACAGCAACCACACTTTTCATAGAACCTCTAGTGAAAAAGAGAATTTTTTTCTAATGATTTACAGTAATTGTCTCAAATGTGCAGGTTTGTATTAAGTGCTTAAGGAATGCATTAAGAATCTCTACCTCATCACCTGTTTTATAACCCCCCACATGCAAAGCTTGTACTGAGGCAAATAATGTTACTGTCATTCCTTTTCAGACTTTATCTGCCCATCTAGATATGCACTCCTCCTTCTAGAGCCATATTGTGATGTCCCCAAACCAGTGCTATTTGTTGCTCTATTTGTTTGCATCAAAAATTTCTAAAATAACAGCATTAGTTTTTTATTCCATATCAGTTTGAAAAATTCAATAAAACAGCAGTAATATTAATACGTCTAAAGAGGTTTTTTGAGTAATCTTTATAAATAAATACATATGATGTTTTCTGTGTTGCAGTTAGATTTAGGTAATTCATGCAAGCCAATATCCTGTCATACTGTCCAGGAATACTGCTGGCACACCAAATGTGATCTTCTGGAAGGTAGCAACAAGGCTAAAATCATTTGTGAGTTGGGTAGATAAATCAATATTTTTTAATCTACATTATTTCAAGACATGCTGCAGTTCTACAGCAACATAGGATTGATATAATATGCTAAATATATCAATGATACTTAGCGTAATATACTTAATATTGGTATAATATACCTTAAAAGTATTCCTGTTATAGGGAGAGCGTACGTGGCCAAAGCACTCTCATAAAACCAGCACAGCTCTACCAGTTAAGAGATGATCCCAGGAAACATCAATTTCTGCCAGTACAATTGCATCTATGTTTGGGACATCTGTAAACACAGCTGTGCCATTCTGGAATCCTACTTTTTTACAGCCACTGAAAGCCTGAAATCCAGCTCTAACCTGATATTTTGAGGAGCTCTGTGCCATCTTTAGAAAGATGCTAGTCTGTCTTGAAAGAGGCTGCAAATATGCACACTTAAATTACAATAGATTTTTGAGATTCTTTTGTTCTACACGTATTAAAATGAAGGACTAAAAATCAATTCCCTTCAAGGCCGGAAATGTGAGATAGAAGCCAAAAATATGACAAACCATTTGATTCCAATTAATGAAATAGCATTATTTTTTTTTTTCCCCTTTCATTTAAAAGTTATCTATAAAACTCCAAAACATATCTAAATAATATAGGGGCAATAAATTCACAAAGTAAGTTACTTTATTAATGTTAACATTATATTATGATCATTCCTTACTCTACTCTTCCAGCTAAAGGACCATTGGTGCTTGTTTCTATTAGAGCAGAGATATGCTTCTCGTGTTCAGTGACCCATTTCCAAGGAGTATCACAATATAGAAGCCTATTTTCCACTTAATAAACATGCATAATTCCTGTGAATATTAGCAGTGATTATGCACACTTACACACTCTAGGGCATATTCATCTAAACCCAGTGAATTCAAAAGATCTGAAAGAAAATGTATTTGGCCCTTTAGACTGCAAGAAACCCTGAAGAACGATAGGAACACTCAAGAGTTTTTTATTGGTATCTTTTATTTTAATGACAGTTTTGTGTATTAATTCCTTAGCTCTCTGCCTGCAATGATAATGAAGTTTTATGCAAGATAAAAGAATTAAGGACTTTTTAGGAGAGAAAAAGGAAAATTAAGACAGCTAGTAAGGATTAAGCTTAACAGTTAGGGTTTTCTCTTTGAAGAAGGTAATTTTAGGTTTCAGCTTGTCTGATGCTATTTCCTACAGAAAAAGAGGTTAATTGGGATATTGCCAGCAGCCCAGAAGGTCACATCTCATCACAGGTAGATAAATGAGAGGGCAAGCAGTGCAGATTCAAACAGAGACACGATAATTCACAGAATGGATAAAGTTGGAAGACATCACAGCAAATCACCTGGTCCAACCTCTCTGCTCAAGCAGGGTTATCCCAGAGCACATGGCACAGAACTGCACCCAGAGGGTTCTGGAATATCTCTAGTGAGGGAGACTCCCCAGCCTCTCTGGACAACCTGTTCCAGTGTGTGGTCACTGCACAGCAAGGAATTTCTTCCTCATATTTGCGAGAAACTTCCTGTGCATCACTTTCTGCCTCTTGACCTACTGCTGGGTACCACGGAGCAGAGCCTCTTCATTCTCTTGACACCTTCCCCTCAGATACTGATAAACATTGATGAGATCCCCTCTCAGTTATTTCTTCTTGAACAGGCCCAGCTCCCTCAGCCATTTTTTCATGGCAGAATGCTCCAGTCCCTTCATCATCTTTGTCACCCTCTGCTGGACCTGCTTGAGGAGCTCCATCTCTCTCTTGCCCTGAGAAGCCCAGAAATGGATGCAGCTCTCCAGATGCATCTCACCAGGGTTGAGCAGAGGGGCAGGATGACCTCCCTCGACCTGCTGGCAGTGCTCTTCCTCTAATTGATTTTGTTTTCTACATCTTAAGGAGTACATAAACCACTGTGATAAAGGTAAGGCAATTACATTATTTTTGTCACTTAAGAGAGAAAGCAAAAGGACGCCAGTCAGTTGATTTTGCCTTTTCTACTGTTCTAGATAGTTCTCTGCAGCAGGAAGATGTAACTCCCATACCCTGGAGACACTTAGAATTTAGCACCAGCTCCTGTCCTGAGCAATGCCTTGTGGTTTTGCATGTCTCTTTACAAAACATTGGCTTGAGTTTTAGCTTCCTCAGAATGCTATCCACAGATTTCTCCCCCTCCCATGCTCTGTGCAGACTGTCAGGACAGCTAACTCAGTGTTTCAGTATTTAGGACTCTGTGGCTCTAGGCTTGCAGTATATAACCAACTCTTCAATAAACTATTACAAAAACTGCAGAAGCATTCACTTCATGCAGCATCATGGAGGGAAACCTGAGCCCTAACAGTTTGCCACAGATTTTTTATCCCAAGCAGAATCTATCTACCCAAAAATGGACAAGTATTTTCAATGAACCTACTATACTGCAGAAAATGTTAAATATGCAACAATATGAAGTATATTTCTGCCTATTAGCTGCTTGTTTAAAAGAGGTATTCTTGGCTAAATATTCTTATAGACACTTGCATTAAAAGTGCTGCAAATAATTTTTCTGTAGAGTCCATTGGTGAAACTGCTATTTATTTTAAGCACTGGATGATTTGTATTCATAATGGAAACTTCAATAGCAAATGTTCCCAAACCAAACTAGAGTAATTCCCCCTTTAGTCAATACAGTCTTCATCTACATCAGTAAACAGTACAGTACAATTGATGCAAATATGTAGAGTTGGAAGGGTTCATGTTGGGATTTGACATCCACACCACACCTGTTCTGGACGTTCCCTTTCAGACCAACTTAAGCTTATTAGCAGCAATTAGATACAGTAACACATTAGGTGTGATCCCAGGACACACCTAGTTATGTTTCATAAAAAAACCAAAACCAGTTTCTATGCCCTAAGATTGTGCATCCTACTCTGTAATTCTGATGGAAGACAAGTGCAAATTACCAGGAAATTCACTTCAAAGTATTGCTAATATAAAATGTTTTGTCTGTTTAAGCTGAGGATATTTTCTATTCTGTATTAGTAAAAAATAAAGGAGTTTCCTTTGCACCTAAGTTAGATGGCCAACACCTTTCTATCAACACACATGAAAATGCACCCCACAGCTCTCACAAACACAGAAACAATGTCACCTTAAGTTAACGTGAATTGGAAATGGAGGAAAGTCTTGTATTTCTTTTCAAAATATATTGATCTGTGGAAACCCTCCTCAATAAAATCCAGTTCAGACAAACAGATAAATGTCATCCCTCCCAACTAGAAGTTTATGCAGAAGAATTACAAATCAATACATGCTTCATGTATTTTCGCCCTGAATATATTTTAAGTGAAGTGAGATGCTATAAATGTAATGATAATGATTCGGGTCTCCTGCTGGTGGTTCCTCCTGGAAAGATCAAATGTCACATCTGGGGGTTTATCTGCAGCCAGAGGCTGGGGTAGACAGAATGTCCTTCACAGAAGAAATTGCCACCATGGCCAACACTCAGACTATGAGCTCCTCAGAGACATTATTTTACAAGTATTTCTGTGACACAGAGAGAAGTAAAGCTCTGGATTTACTACAGCTAATCATATTTCTCCTTGCAAGATTAGTATTTTGCCCTGAATAGACATTAAATATAGGATGACAATAAACTGGAATAAATATATGGCAGTGCCATTACATAGCAAAAATCAAACCCCACAACTACCAAAGCAAGGCAGAGAATCACATTTCATGTCCATGTCTAAAGATACATGAGGTCATAAAACTAAAAGCTGGATATTGCAGCTTAGCAAGATTACAAAGCTGTCTTCAAATTTCAGGAGTAAAATACTGCTTGTGCTCTTCATGTTATTTTTTTTGCACTACCATCTCTGCAAACATGAGATTGAATTTACTCCCTGATGCATCTTCACAAGTAAAGTATCTTGCAAAATATCTATGAATGCTTCAAACACCTGTCTGAAGGAAGGAAGTCCTGGGAATTCTGAGTTATTTCCAGATGTTTTTCCTCACAGCATACAAAATCATAAAAAAACCCCAAACAACCATCCCACCAAAACAACAACAACAACAAAAACCCAAACCCACAACAATAACAAAGCAAAAAAAAAAGCCCCTGAACAAACAAACAAACAACAACAACAACAAAAAGAAAAACAAAACAAAACAAATCTCCAGAAAACACCTTTACTGCGATTTTCCAAAAAGAAAAAAAATTATTTCTGAAGAGCTGACCAACTTTATTAAGAATTTTTTAAGGACTATTTACTTTGCCCAGCAACAAGTATGAGAAACTACTGGATGTCTGCTCTTGTTGGATGTGCAGTGAATACTGTTTGAAATGGAGCTTATAAATTATCAGTTAATAACAAGTACAACACCTGAGGCTGTACAGATTCTTTCATCTGTAAATATAATTAATTACAAACTCATTTGTTTCTTAAGAATAGGATTGTGAGGCAACATCTTCTTCAGCCATGAATATTAAAATATGAAGACAGAAGCTTATTTGTGTAAGCTGAATTAGAAGTTTATGCTAGAACCATTGATTAGAAAGGAAAAGGGTCTAGGTAATACTTTGCAGAGTGATCTGGTTCAATGCTGAAGAAATTTAGGAAAGAACTGCAGTGTGCATTTGAGGAAAACAAGAGTCCCACTTGTCTGCAAAAATTGCCAGTGTGCTCAGTAGTAACTACTTACATTTAAAAGGTTGCTTTATTTTTATTCAGCCTCACATTGTATTTATGAGCTGTTCTGATCCTATGGTTCATCACTGCCATTCAATATTTGTCCTAATTAACATTACTTTGAAGTGTCTGACCTTTAGGTTGACACTCAATTCTGAATTAAGATATAATTATCTTTGTAACATGAATACACTTTTTATGCTTCCCCCATGTTCTTCTCGTTACAGAATAAATACATAATAAATGTAAGGGAAAGACTGCATTGAACATGACAAAGTAATGAAAAATAAGAAGAAAATAAACAGATCATCCTGCTTTTCCTTCCCAATAAAACGAGGAAAAAAAGTTACAGCAGGGAAAAAATAAAGGCAATACCTAAAATTTATGGGAGAAATCCTTTGTGCACAGTGCATAATTTATCTGCAGGTCATACTGTCATGAAACTTCACCACTTTTATATAAATATGTCCAGAAATCACATGGTATATATTGAACAGGACCATGGCCATCCTTTAAAGGTGAATGACATCACCTTTAAAATTTGAAATTCACGTCATGAATTTCAGAGCACAGAGAATGTATTATAATTCTTGTGAATAAATCACAGCTTTTTTCCTAAACTTTTGGCTCTTGTCACTATAGTTACACAAATCACTGGGTGTGAAGAGGGTAACACTTCCCACTCATTGCCTCACCTTCACCATTGCTTCTCCAAGCAAAGTTATTCCTCAGTCTAAATGACCAACAGCTCTGGACCATTTGCTTTACATTGCTTCATAACTTTTTCTACAGTCAAATAACTTACTTTTAAGTTAACAACTCAGTAAATAACTTACTTTTACGTAGAGCTGCTGAAACTCCTCAAGGTTCAGTCTACCACTTGGACAGTCCTTTAGAAACCCTTTGTACCACTGTTTTAGCTCGTGTTCATTGAACTCCGTGCTCTTCACCAGATCCTCCATCACCTCAGGGGCCAGCTTACTATTTTGTTTCCCCATTTTGCCTTAGGAAGAAATAAATGAATACAATTAGCCAAATGTGAACATTTTAAACTGGAAATAGCCACATAACTTGAACAATTGTTTTGTATTCACTGCTGCTTTCAGTCAAACGCAACTCACAGATTTGCTAGTGAACATGAACCTAAGTTGTGCTTAATTATTGGAGGCTGAAAATAGTGAAAAAGGCAACATTCTTCCTTCATGTGGGAATTAAAGGCCTGGAGACAGACTACACCCATTTGCCTTAAAATTAGGCAATTTACAGCTTTTCTTTACAGTAAGATTGAAAAAGATTACTTTTTTTTTCTTTGAAAGTAACAAAAAAAAAATTCACAGATTCAGGGATGTCCACAGAATTCCTCTTTATTTTTGTCTTGAAAATATCTTCTGATATGACAGCCACGTTAGCAGCTACTCCTCACATGTCCAAGGCTGTGGACAGACAGACTTGTAACATACAGCATTAGGTATTCCACTGGGAGGAAGCAATGCAAGGGTCCACAAACTTGGTCTCAAAAAATGATGACACCAAACTGGAAAAAACAAATTTAATTCTTATGCATTTGTACATATACATGCATAATACACATATGTACAAACAGATGTCTATTTATATATTTAATACATAATTGATAAACATTAGATGGTTTATATTTCATCACTGTTTACATTTCATTGTCATTAACTCTGAAAATATTCACTGCATGTTATATACATTTTGTATATATTTAAAATATTAAACAGAAATACAAAATTTGCATGTGTGTATAGATAAATACAGTCATTTCAGTACTACTCATGTTGGCCCTTTGAGATACTTTCAGGTGCTTTGACATTTGACCAAAGGTGTCCTTTGAGAGAACTTTAGAGAAAACCTCATCTTTAACATTTTCCCATTTCACTACAGTTTTTATCATGACATATATCTTTCAGTTACTTTTTAATCAGATGACAGACAGCACTTAACTTGTCCTGTAGAGAACTGCAAAGCAATGAATAATTTCTTTCCAGAGCCCAGATTTGCATTTCCATTTTTATCTCCAGTTTAGCATCTGTGTCTAATGACTGCACCACATTGAATGCATGGATTTCTAGTCCATATCACCACCCATTCCCAATTTTAATCTATTGCTTTTGGCATCTTCCCCTATTTCAAAGCAGAAGTTTCTTTCTCCTCAGAAGGACATACATTGTTCTGTTCCAACAAATCAATATATTTATATAATTTTCTTTATGGGAACATTCCTTGAGCAGGTGCAAAGTTAATAATTCCTCTGTGTGTGGTGAACATATCCCCTGGTGCCACAGTGCCAGCAGCACCAGGTCTGTTCCTGAAAGACCTCATGGTCCCTCTCCCTTCTGGCCATGGTCCTCCCTGGTCTAAACTCACTCCATGCTCTAAACTTACTTTGAGGCTCTGCCAAGCTCTTCTTCACACATTTTGGTAAACTTAGCACAAATATGTGAGAGTTCAATCTTCCAGTTAACTGCCACAGGTGAAACTGTACATGCAGATGTCCAGAAATCAGCTATTTTGACTAAATGATGGGTTTGCAATTTATGGTATTTAGAGCAACTGCCCCAGCCTTATCTCTGAAGTTCCCACCTCCTCATGTATGACCATGACCCAGTTTGGCACATTCTGAATTTAATTCCCATGGAGACTAAAGCATACTAATGCAGTTATTTCTCTAGCTCCCACTCAGATAGGTTTCACAAGAAACAGTGACTTTTTAAAATTTGTTTTATTCTTTATGGGGCATGTTTACTTCCTCTTTTTTGTTTACACTCTGTTACCTTTTGAAGTCATAAGGTGCTTTGCTTAGGTTCCAGAAAACCCCTAAACATACTCAGCAGTTATAGCAACTATATTAGGTAGATTCAAAAAGCATTTTTTTTCTCTCTTAAATTAACCAGTCTCTTCACCTGGATTCATATCCCCATAAGTATTTAACTCAACAATACTCATGGATGAAAAAAGCATCCTCAATGGGAAAAAATCAGGTGCTCTTGACTGACCACTTTTCTGTTATAGCAGCTTTTTTATCTTCATGTTAGCTTTACAGCCCTTGGACCTGGCACCACTGAGAGCTGGAACAGAACAGATGTGGTGAATCTGAGCCACATCTGCCAAAGTTTCCTATGCTGTTTTCAGTGATGAGAACATAACCCCCTGTACAACACCTACAGAGCATGGAGTGGGCCTGCACGTGTGTAAGAATACACGAATACAGACACACGTATCCACACATAACCTATCCTCAGAGTCAGAGAAACAAGCCACCAGCTTTGTGGCTCTGTGATCCAGGTCCCTAATTTTGGGCAGCTGCCTGTCTGTCACAGGTTGTCCAGTAAGTGCCAAACACCTTTCAGCCATTTCTGATGTACCTCACCACAGAACATCTCATAGTAAAGGAAACCACAGCTGACATTTTAATAAACACTCTCAGAAACTTTTTTTCCACAGAACCAAACCAGTATTTGAAAAAGGTATAATTGGTGATTTTTGGGTTCTGTACTTTATTTGCTGCTCCAGCACAGCACTGTGAATAATCTGCTGGGCTCTATTTGGGACAAAGTAAGCAAACTGACCAAGCTGGTCACAATGCTTTCCTGGAATTAGAAGCACTCATTCTTTCTTCATGTCTTAAAGAGCTTTTCTTAGAGAAATTGAATTACAATCTGCAAGAAAGCTCAAGAGTCTCATATAATTATCAAATATAAACTCAGACTTCTGGCTCTGGGAGATCCATCTTATTTGGGAATAAAACTCAAATACATAGATTATCTAGTTAATCATATCCTAACATCTTCTAGAGCTTCATTGAATCTCTTATTATTATTGAAAAAGTACAATCAGCCATTAGCAATGAGTATGCTACTGCCAACACATTAAATTTTCTAAAATTAAAACTATTTTTAATTAACTTACAATCACAGTTTCCCAAACAAGCTTTTTCCTTGTGAAAATCTACAAATATGCCTTAGGAAAAGACAGGAGAGAACAGCTGCACAGTCACTAAGATTTCAAGAGAAGGAAAGATCACTCTGCAAGCATTTTTTTGTTGAGTAAATTTTATAGTTTTCAACTATAAATTTGTTTCTAAGTGCCATGTTTCCAACCATGCAATATGACAATCCAAGCACTGCTATCATACTTGGTTGTGTTTTCTGGCAAAAAATCACAAAAGAAAAAAAAAAAAAAAGGCTTCATGTGGGGGAGAGATTCCTGATAACCAAGGAACCAGGTACGTGGGTGCCACATTATAGGTACCACATCAAGTCTGTACCCACTGAGATTGCTCTGGCAGGAGAATGCTTATTAACACTAGTAAGGACAACACAATCCAAATTAGAGATCAAGAATAACACTAAAACTCTACTGTTGTGCTACAAGTAGCAAGAGCAATGAAGGTCAAGTTTAAAAACATATCACTTTTCTGAAACACTTGAAAAGGCAGTCAGCCATCCAGAGAAAATTGCTTTTCAGAAACACTTGGTAGGCTACTCCAGTATTTCATTAAGTAACACCTTAATTGCTGTTGTTACAGGCCCATAGAAAAGTCAGATTTTAAAGATGGAATTTTATTAAACAGCCAGTCCCCGACCTGAGGCAGTGCAGGCTGTGCCAGCAGCAGGTGGGGCAGCATGGGGATGGATCTGCCTGCTCTTTGCCTTGCTGCACCTCAGGAGACCCACACCAGAGAGCTCCTGCAGCTTTGAGGCCTGGTGTTGTTTGCCTGATGTATTTCCTGCAATGCTATCATGTCCCACACGTGCTTGTGTTGTTTCAAAAGCTCTCCACTCAATCACCATCCAGACCTCCTGGCCAATGGCAAGGCTTTTTCCCTAGAATATTTCACAGCAGGTCAGGCACAGGTTTATCAAGTCTGCCTCTCCCACTTGGCTTGCCAGCAGTAAACTCTCAGTGTGAGCACAGTTTCACAAAACAAAATTTAAACTACACACCTAAGAAATAAAAAAATTAATTTGAATAGCAAAGCATGACTTACAGAATCTTGTTTGCTTTTTAATGGTCTCAAAAGACCCCCCCAACTGCTGCTTACACAGCTCCATTCCCAGTCTTCTTTCCCCCGCTCTCATTCCCCTTCGGCCTCCTTGGCATGTGCTCAGTGTTCAAAGGGACCAAGAGCAAACAACTTGAACTCTCTCTGTTCCTAAGGAAGAGTAACTGAGTGCTGCCAAAGATCTCCGATTTGTGCTGAAAAAGGACCCAAATTCCACTGAGAAGACAGCACCAACAATGTTCAACAATGTCCCTGTAACCCAGCTCCTGTGCTGTTTTGCTTGCTTTCCTCAGACATAGTTACATAAACCCACTCTCTTTCCGAATTGCTTTAGGAAAAGTGTTGCCAGCAGTGTGAGGGAGGTGATTCCTCCCCTCTGCCCAGCACTGGTGAGACAGCTCTCACCATTCCCCAGGCTGCTGTGTCCAGTGCTGGGTTCCTATACTGGGCAGACATGGACTTACTGGAGTCCAGCAAAGGGCCACAAAGGCGATGAGCACTGGTTATAGGAAGTCTGAGAGGGCTGGGGCTGTTCAGCCTGCAGGAGAGACGGCTCAGGGGGTTTTATCAGTGTGGGTCTAGATACCCAATGAGGGGAACAAAGACAGCAGAGCCAGCCTCGTCTCAAAGGTGTCCAGTGAGACAAGAGGCAATGGGCACAAATTCAAATTCAGCAAATTCTCTCTTGATGTAAGAGAACATTTCTTTACTGAGCAGGTGATCCAACACTGAAACAGATTACCCAGAAAGGTTGTGGAGTCTCCATCCTTGAAGATATTTAAAACCAAACTGGACACAACTCTGAGCACTCATCTATAGTTGACTAGGCTTGAGCAGGGGCTTAGACTTGAGCATCTTTGAGCACCCTCCAATCTTGGTGATTCCGTTATTCTGTGAAACACAGGGAATGTGTTTCACACATAAATGGTCAGTCACACCACCTATTTTTGATATCCACTGCCTAATTTCACTAAATTCCCACATGGGTAGCCAAGAGAAAAAGTGCTCTTCCAAGGCAACCTTTGGAGAAGAGGTACTGGTGACTCAAGCCATCTTCCTCTCCCCACTGAGAGTGGGGAGTGCAGAAAGATTCACCTCATAACCCTGGGCAAAAGCACCAAAGTGACTGAGGCTACCCCAACTTATTCCCCTGTACTCTGCCTGCTTTGACACATGCCCATGCTCACACACTCACTTTCCCAGTAATTTGCAGGAGTTAGGTAGCTGGTAGTCAACCAATTCCTCTGCAGCCTCGTGAGGTCTGTGCATTAAATGAATTCCCTTGTATGGTGCATGTTTTTCTTGCTCTTCCCTGGCTTTGGGAAGTGGGAATGAGTCGTGTGGACTATGCCAGAGGCAAATGACAACACTCACTTTGCCAGCTCAGCTGTGCTGGCAGGCACTCATTAGGCTGGAAGGAAAACTGTGGTTCATCCCCACCCCTCTGCCCACTCCCAGCCCACGAGCTCCCACAGGAACGTGCTGACTCCTGGGCATGACATGTGAGATCCAGGCACTGAGCAAGCTAGAGTGGTGGGTGTCTTTGCAGTCTTTCACCCAATGCAAATCTATAAACAGCACATCAGTGTATAGACTCCAATATACACATAGGGGTAACAAACCCCCAAACAATCAATGCTGGGGAAAGCAGAAACCTATGTCTATAATCTACAATAGCAGAATAATTTTCACATGATTTTTAAGCAGACTGTTTATCAAATTTCCAGCCTTGTGCTGATAATTCCTAACAACTCCCAGCATTGTTCCTTTCTGTTCAGGTTGTGTCAGATACTGCTTTTTCTCTACTAATGCCAGCATGAAGGATAGATAGAAAAGGTTATCAAGACACACAGATGTCTCATTCCTTCAAATGCATTTGTTATTTCACAGAAGAAGAAAACTGGAGCTAAAATCTGTCTTTCACACACAAAACAAACAACTGCCTCATACCCAAAGCCCCATGGGAATAAGTATTCAAGGAACTATATGTTTGGAAAATAAGAGAAATTTTGCCATCCCCATGGAGAGAGATTCTTTACTAGGAGCTGTAATGACATGACAAAGGACATTGGTTTTCAGTTGAAAGAAGGTAGATTTACCCTGGATATAAGGAAGACATATTTTACAGAAAGTGGTGTCCCATTTTCAGGGATGAGACATCCACAACTTCTCTGAACAGCAACTTGTTCAGAGAAGTTGTGGATGTCCCATCCCTGAAAGTGTTCAAAGCCACGTTGGACTGGCAACCTGTTCTAAGGAAGGTTCCTTGCACATGGCATGGGGGCTGGAGCTAGATGATCTTTAAGTTCCTTCCATCCCAAATTGCTGCACATGGCACAGGGGCTGGAACTAGATGATCTTTAAGTTCCCTTCCATCCCAAATTGTTATACAATTATATTTTCCCTAAGCAATTAATGAAGCACCTCTTCACATCAGTTGTTGACACAATTTCTAAGTCAGCTTGCATGTAACAGGGATGATGCTGAGCCCTTTCCTATACCTTGCATAGTTGAACCACTCATAAGAAAGCCCTTTTTTCTCCCAATACATACAAAAGATGAAGGTATTTTAAAGGAGGTTCTGGCACTGTGGCATGATACCAACTCTGAAGATTCTGACATAAGTCCTACACTATGATTAAACCTTCTGAAAAAGTGGTCAGTCAGCTTAGAAGGGACTTTCTCCTTTCACTGTCTCTCCTGGACGTGGCCTTTACTTCATGATGTCACGGCATCTGCACTTCTCCAAACTCCCACAGAAAAAGAACTGCCTCACTCAGCTCAGTCCCATCTTCCTACTCTTTTCTCAGAACCCCTGGATCCAAACACAGAGCAGCTCCACACCTGCACTTCGCCCACGAGAAAGAAGAGCTGCAACAACCTGTAGGAGTGGAAGATGAAAGCAATCCAGCTCCAGATGTTTGCTGTGAGGACAGAAAAGGCAGGAAAGGAGCAGCATGCCAGACACTGGCAGAGGTACCTGGGCAGAAGGTGCCCAACACAGTGACGCCAAACGGGGCTGGGCAGACAGAAAAGGCAGGAAAGGAGCAGCATGCCAGACACTGGCAGAGGTACCTGGGCAGTGACGCCAAACGGGGCTGGGCGATGCCAAGCACAGTGGCCCCGCTCTAGCTGAGCCTGCTAAGTGTTGCTGAGCACTACACAGTCTTCAGAAGTCCCTGCCAACCTCCACAATTTTAAGATTCAAGAACTCCAGACATCCTTTTAATAGTTGTAGTGGGAGAAAACTGATTATCAGGTATAGGTAGATATATATATTTTCATATTGTTATATTGGCCGTAGTGACCTCAAGACCATGTTTTTCCCTTTACCCAGAAATGACCCTGAACCAACAGTTCCCTCCTTCATACAAAACTTAGGGCTCTATTTTAAGTTTTTAACCTGCCATGACCCAAATATAAGAACTGACATGTATGTGTGTATGAGGAATAACTTCTTTATTGTGCAGGTGGTCAAGCACTGCAACAGATTGCCCAGAGGTTGTGGAGTTTCCCTCAGTGGAGATCTGGACACAATCCTGTGCCATGAGTTTTGGGATGACCCAGCTTGAGCAGGACCAGATGATCCACTGCAGTCCCTTCCAACCTGACCCACTCTGTGATTCTGTGTTTGTGTAACACCACACGGAAATTAGAAGCAGTCATGATTTACTGCTGATAACATAAACCTCAAACTATGGATGAAAAACAGGCTAGGTTCCAATTTATGTGGCACAACAGCAAAACTGGAATAAATCCAATGATTTCAGATTACTTTACTGGCTTTACCAAATATCAGATTCAGGCCTGTAAGCTCTCTCTGTAAAAGAAATGGGGGAAAATAGAGCGTAATGGCATTAAGGAATGCAATTATCCAACCAAATTGAATAATAAATGCAGAAAAGAGGTCTAAGCAAAAGAAGAGAGATATATTTTTAAATTTTATTTGAAATGAGATGGATGTTCAATTAGATTCAAGCAATAAAGCATTTGAAAGGGTAAAACCTGTACAGGGGGATGCTCTAACATAACAATGACTGATATGTAGGGCTTTTTTCTCTAGGTGACTAGAAAGCTAACACTGAACTTATTTCATTAAAAGTCTGTATTTGTTTTCTGTTAATTCTGGAATAAAGCAAAAGGGTGTTCTCTACATTTTCAACATGAGAATCAAGGGCCATTCCAGACCCACAAGCAGCTCCACAGTTGATGCAGCCCTGTGAGCCACAGTAGGGCTCTGTTCAAAGCCTGATGCTGAAGGCAGAACATTGGGTAGAAACAAACCTGCAGACACATGGTCTGAATGACATGGCAGGGTCTCATTTCTGCCCCTTTTCTCATTTGGATTGGGAAATTGCTTGCAAAAAGCCATAGCTGGCTTTCCTCCTTTACAAGTGGACAGAGATGACAGGACAAAGTGTAATTTACTTGCATTGTCCAACGAGACACAAGTGCTCAGAAGAGTTTCCAGGCTCTGCCAGTTAGTTTTAACCTTGGAAAGACAGGGAGAAAATCCTTCTTTGGCTTGTTCTTTCTCTCAGGCTCTTTCAGACCATATGGAGGAGTGTCCACCTTTCTGGAGAAAGCTTAGGCTCTGAATGCTCAGTTGTCTTTAGGAAAATTTTTGCTTCCCCATCACCTCCGTTATTTGGCTTTGATACATCGTAACTCAAAAACTTGTTTGTTTCTGGTTTATTTTCTTCCAAGTCCCCCTTTTTCCAATATTTCAATAAAATTTAGTGATTTATATGTTCTACAGACTTTGGTGATTAATTTCTGACAAGAACAATCAGCTTGTCAATGCTGAGTGTCAGACACATACATGAGTAAATCTGTTGCCATAGTTTCATTTTGCTATTGGTCCAGTGTCTGTAGACAGTGGTGATAGTAACAACAAGGAGGTGTGTTTTAAGGAGGAAGACTGATTTTTCAACAATGGAATGAGTATTTTCTTCACTGGACTGTTGTCCAGTAAATTCTGTCCTTGCAAATAATAATCTTAAAATACCTGCAGAACTTTTACCTTCCTCTAATAATTCATATGATGAACAGCATTGCAATCACCTAATTATCCACAATGCTCCAACGTCAGACCTTTGCTGTGACAAATTTGTTTTGTACCTTATATGAAATATAAGAGTTTTTGATTGCTTTCTCTGAGGTTTTATTCTAGAATACAGTTTCCAATAGTCTTTCCCTCATGAGATGAGAAATCTGTAACCTCCTGGACATTATTACTTCAAAGTGGCCACAGGAGAAAATTACACAGCAGCATTACATGAAGGTCACTTTCTGAGCCTTGCATTTCAAGAGTGTTTTATGCAATTTTAGATATGTCAGAGATCTGTCCAATATTCAGTACTGAACCCTTTTTGGGATGGTTGCTGTAAACATCTCCTTTTTGGGGGAAGATTGACAGGGCATGCCTGAACATTATAGCTTCCCTGAGCATGTTCCAGTGTTCTGGAACGAGTCTACATTTGTGTAGACTGTAAACAAAGTTTTGGTATGCCAAAATGTATCAACATTTCCTCTGCCTGAAACACAGATTTTTTTGTCAATTTGTAGAGACTAGTGTCAATTCTAGCATCAATTAAAATGCTGCTTTTCTTTGAGATAAAGATTATTGAAGGTTCACGCTTGGGGATAAGGTTTTTCAGACTTTAGCCACTGCCTTGACTTCATTTGCATATATGCACAAATTTTTTTTCTTAGTTTTCATTTGTTTGTAAATAAATATTCATCTGTCACAATGCTATTAAAAAAATAAAATAATGCTATTAAAAAAGTTAACGTGCGCTTTCTCAAATTACCGGATGTTTTATTTTCTATCAGTTTGTTTTATTGTTAATTTGAAATGTCATTTTACTCTTCTGTTTGATATATGCAAAGCCAAATTCCCTAAGCTGATATGCTTACCAAGAAGTAACTTTTACTGTTCACCTTCCAGCCTCATTTTAATTGGAGTTTGACTCTATCAGGTGCCTTTTTAGGACTGCACCTTTGACTCATAAGTCATTGTCTTTACTTAATAGTACATGCTTCAGTCTTCACTTATATCCATATTCCTCATCACAATAACTGCCCTGCCTTCTGCAAAGGTGGATTAATCAAATCTTTGCTGTTTAAAAAGTCAGTTGTCTTTGGTCCCTCTGCAGTCAATGGAGAGGGACAGAAATTTCAGTGATTCACCCCGTGCAGGGAGAGACGTCTGGAAGAGGCAGGATGAATACATGCGTGTGTATTTTAAGATGGAATGAATCAGCAAGCGCCTCTTTTTTTCTGCCACTTGTAGAGGCAGCCCTCTAAACCTTCTTGGATCTGAAACTGGATTTCTAAATGCTTCAAGTGACGCAAGAAAAATCCCACCTTGCTCATTGGCAGTGGATAACCAAATGCTGTTCCTGATCTCACTAGGAAAAACATACATATGCCAAAGTCGATTGTTATTCCTATGCATCACAACACTTATTCAGGTGTGATTAATGTCATTACAAGTGCAACATGCTGGTGTACCAAACGCAATCCTTCCCACAATGCTATTTACGTCCATCATAGCAGTGGAAAAACTCTCTTCCGCTTTTCCAGGCCCCCACAAACCAAAATAGTTTTAAATAGCTGAACTGCAGAGATCAAATTGTTCAGGATTGTTTCATTATGCCCTTGTCATTTCCTGCTTCTTCCTCAATACAGTTATTAACCAAGTAAAGTCCTGGCCTCTAAGAAAAATATTTTTAATCATTATTAAATACAATATTATTTTGCAACAAATTTCACTCTGACCATCTAAATGCTATATTAATTTCTCCAACTCATCTCTAATGTCCACCTCGCTCTTTATCCAACAGTCTCTTTAACAGCCAAGTCCAGTGGTGTAAGGCCCTGTCTCACTGCTCTGGATTCTCAGGGAGAAGCAGGTTATGGTGAGCACTGTGTGAGACTGGCCCTCCTCCAGTCTGCTGGGAATAACAGCAGCCAAGATCAGTGCTCAGACTGTTTCTCTCTGATCCCAATTCACACAGTAGTGACAGGGTCTCTTTTTCATCTAGTTCATTCTCCTGTGTCCTGTGATGACAACTGTGATTCGCAAAGGGTGGGGTTAAACTGAGCAGTGATATCAGCACATGGTCTGTAAATAGTGCTGTGATAACTGAAATAAATATAAGCTAACACATACAGACACATTTTAGATCTTCATTTCCATTCAATTTCTGCATGAAAAGGAGCATCCCAGACCGTGGTGTTAGCTGGCTTTTGCACACCCGTGACTGCTGTGCATGATCTGATTTCAACAGATCATTTTGACCTATGGGCTAAACACTACACTTCTAAAAACCACATGGCTGTGTTACAGCTGATGATAACAGGAGTGGTTAGCAGGAAAGCAGATTACAGCTTTTTATTCTACTAAAAACCTTTCAAATTCAAAATAAAGTGTTTGTATCATTGTGGCTGGTGATCCATTGATGCAACACTCCCCCCAAATTCATTACAAATGAATCGCCAGAACTATCCCTTGTGACTGCTTCAGACGGAGCCTGATTAAATGCAGAGGAAATATATTACTGAGAAGATGAATCATAATTTTGCAGAATGAAATCAATGGCTTTACACCTTTGAGTTGGACACAGGGTTGATCAAAAATGTTACTCATACAAATGAGTGAACAAATGAATCACATACACAGGGTGGACAGGAAAAAGGTATCTAAAATCCAATCAGAAGTAGCCTTGACTATCACAGAAAGCCAGAAGAAAAATTGAAAATGTTTTCTCTAAGGTAGAACTTTCAAATAAAAATTCTTTCTTTGCACTGCTATGAAATGCATGGTTTTTTCATCATTTTCGATATTGTGGTTTGGAATAAATGTAAAAATTTTACTTAGAGTGGTGGGATGGCTCATTTGAAAGAGCATTTTAGTTCCTTCAATGTCACTCTAAGCTGACAGGCTGTTAACAAGGATGAGATGTCCTAACAAGTACCCACTTAAGCCACTCCAACTGCAGAGACACAGGGTGTCCATGTGGATATCTCAGACACCTTAGGTGCTTTTAGGTGGCACTAGACACCTCCACTTAAGCAGATGGACCAGCCAAATGAGATCTTGCCCTCCAGACTTAGACACCTAACTTAGAATCATAGAATCTTTAGCTTGGAAGAAGTGTCTAAGATCAATTCCAACCTTTACCCCAGCACCCTGTGTTCACCACTAAACCATAACCCCAAGTGACACATCCGCGTGCCTCTAGAACACTTACAGGAATGGCGACACCACTATTCCCTGGGCAGCCTTTCCCAATGTCTGACCACCCTTTGAGTTAAGAAATTTTTCTTCATAGCCTATCTAAACTTCTCCTAATGCAACTTGAGGCCATTTCCTCTCACCCTGTCACTTGTTACCTGGGCAAAGAGACCGACCCCCACCACCAGCTTGAACCCAGCAGCTAAATGCTGCAGTGCCCTGTTTCTATAGCAGAGAAACCTTGCTCACTGAAATTGATTCACCAAGATTATATCTAATGGTTCTCCCTCTGGAGTTTATGAAAAATGTTTGCCTTGCCTTAATCCCCATTTATGCTATGCAGGCAGCATCTGAAAGCTGGGAGGGAAATAAAGTGTTTCTGATGTTGCTTAACACACTGATGCTGCTGTGCAATGCTGTGCTAGACATCAAGCTGTGAGCCTTCCTGCCCTCTCCAGCAAGCACACACCCAACCAGCAAAGAGGGCATGTGCAGCCAGCTGCTGTGTCAGCAGTGCCCAAAGCAGAGCTGCCAACTCACCTGCTCTTTGTGCCTGCCGCATCCAACCACAGAACCATGGAATCGTTCAGGCTGGAAAAGATCTTTAGGAACATCGAATCCAGCCATTAACCCAGCACCACCAAGTCCCCTCTGCTATTTCACAGAATATTGCACAAGAGGTCCAAATCACTGTTGATCTCATTTTTCAACCTTGACTACTATCCCTATTGGAGCAAAAAGGTAAAGCTGGGAATGTGTGAAACTCAACTAGTCCCACCAGGATTGAATTTAGAAGTATTCACTGACAACTGTGTTTCCTCCTCTAGGACATTCCCTTTCCAGAGCTGCCAATCCAATTTCTGTCATAAAGCAAAAAAATTGATTCAAATTTTAATATGGCTTCAATACAGACTGAGAACATGAGTTCTTTAGTGCAGACTGACTCTATTACAATAGCAAACCCAGCATCAAAAAGCAATAATGTGTTTCCTCATTAATTAACACATGCTAGTAACGCTTTGAAATCACTCATAGATAATATAGATGAGCCACACATGAAATCACTCAGATAACATAGATGAGCTTCTTCCTGGAAAAATGTAAGTATTTTTTACAGATGACAGAGCTACTAGCAAGGTTATATATTGAGAGGGAAAAAAGAATGCACTCTGACATTAATATTGATAGAAAATGCAAAATGAGCAAAAAGGACAAAGCAAAAGGAATGCTGGCTGTCTCAGAGGAGACTCTATGTCCCCAGTACAGGAACCTCATTATTATTTAATGACCTTAATGGCAAGCCCCTGAGCCTCGTGTATGTCCTTCATAACTAAAGACTAATTACAAATACAACCCAGTAAATCTCAGCCATGAAGCATTTGAAAGCTGTTAGCTATTTCCTCTGGTTTTGACTTCATTTATACAGTACAACAGTTCTGCAAAACAGCATGGTAAAATATACAACATTCCATGAATCCCAAATACAAAGCATAGCATATGGTCTTTCTGTTAAAAGATGCCAGAGGGAGACAGGGAGGGAAAGAGAGAAAGCCTTTCGTGCTAAAGGACAGCACAATTTCATCATTTCATACATTAAAAGTAATTGGAACAATTTCTTCCAACTGTTTTTCAATGAGAGCTCTACTGGAATAAATTTTTATAAAAACTGGCTACTATTGCTGTGCTAATAAAACCAATAAATTGCTCAGCTGAATCCATGTGTGTGCAAACATACTTTTTTTTGGTTTTTTTTTTGTTTTTTTTTTTTTTTCTTTGTGAAATAAGAAAAGGTATACAAAAAGTAAAAACAGAGAGATACAGTCTAAATTCCAGCAGCATTTACCGTGGCCAAGAACAATAAAATCTATACCAAAGAAAGAGGAGAAGACAGAAGAGACCCATACAACACACCACACATTTGTAGTACCACATCATCCATCTTCATCCAACTTCTGTGCCTCATCCTGCAAAGGACAACAGGTTTGTTGTGTTTTGGGCTTTTTTAGTTTAAATGCCTACTTTTCAGATCACTTTCTGAAATGCTGTTTTTTCTAGGACATAGAGTTCAGGAGTTATATTTTTGGTGATGACATAAAAAGGTAAGCAACATTTTTGATTTGGGTTGTTATCAGTGCATGCAGAACTCCTTCAGCAAAGTATATGGAAAACTGCTACAAAGGAACAGTTCTGGGACAGGCCATAGAAATAAATTCAAGAAAACAGAAAAAAAGCAATGGTGAGGCAGATAAAAAATGGCAGATAAAAATATGGAGGAAAACAAATGAAAGCTATATAAACACTTAAATTATTATGAAATTCACAAAAACTGTTGTCTGAATTCCTTCAGTTTAACAACCACTAGATAAAGTAATTGATGGACGTTGCTAAGCACAGACAAGCTGACTCAGAAATCTTTCCAAAGGTCTCAAAATTGCAAATCTAAAATAGCAGCCTACAGTTCCATGAAATTGTCAAGGAAAATATAATTTTGTTCTGATTCACTATCCACCTTTGGTAGATAAGGACCCACTGAGGAAACTATTTTAGAAAAACAAGCAAGAAGAAGACATTATTGTAGGCTATGAATCCTGGAAAGCATGAAATATAACTCTAATTCTTAAGGGGCAGGATGTTTTTTCCTAATTTAGGGCTGTCTGTCACTGAATTGACCATGGGAATAGTTGAGGTCTGTGGAACCTAACACAAAGATGCTGGATAAAAAAAAAGGAAAAGTAACCATAAAGAGACATTTTTATTTTCTAGCAGACCTGCATTTGCAGAGACAACCTCGAGGCTTTTGCCAAAGCTGATCAAGGAGGATCTCTCCATATTGAGGGGGAATTGTTGGAGGTAACAGGCAAGAACAAAGAGCCCAGACAGCCTTTGCATGGCTGTGCCTTTCACAGCAACTGCTACTCCCAGGTGACAGCAGCAGGTGAAATATTTTTATTCCCAACCATGATACCAAGCAGGAACTGCACTGGCAGCTACCGTGGACTATTTAAATCTGTAGAATCTGGAAAGCTAGAAATATCAAACATTGCCTTCCTTGGCATTACCTCATGATTACTTCACTCATCACTAGAGAATGTGGAGGCAAAAAGGTTTAATATAAAAATGGTTGTTGCTCTCTCTAATGATTCCAGAGGCTGAGAATTATATAACCTCTTCGGGGATGATATAATCTCTTTCATATTTATTATACTTCTGCTATAAAGCATACAAATTAAACTAATTGCAAGAAAGAAAAAAAAATAAATCTTGAATGACAAATAGGAAAATATCCTTTCTTTATAATCAAACACCCTCTTCACCACTGAATTGCACCCACAGCTTTTTTAATTGCAAAAATGCCCCACATCTTTAGTATAAGAAAATAACATCTACGGTGGGATTTAAATCAGCTTGCTTTTATGCTCTCAAATTTTGGTGTCTGTACTAAGTTAGCAATTTAGACCAAAAGAGACACAGTCATCTCAGGTAGAGACTCAGCAAGTTGATCTAAGTCATTTCTCCTAGGTTGGGATGAGTCATACGTTGGAGGTGCTGTCCTCTCTCCATTGATTCTCCAGACTATCATGTCTAATCATCACTGATTAAATTAGCTTTCCTGAGTTTGTCTGATCCCTTTTTGGCCACATTTATATCTTGGTCTCCACAACATCCTGTGGAAATCAGTTTTGTAATTTAATTAAACATTATACAATAATTTCATTGGTGACCCTCTTTCTGGCACTGTGAGAAAGAGTGACTATTTCTTATTCACCTGCTCCTCATCAGACATGAAATAGCCAGGCTCTGTCCAGCCTATGTGCCACATTTCTAAACAACTTTACTCCCTTTTTCTAGGCTTTTTACAAATTTACTAATTCTTTATCATAAAAGTGACTATAATTACAGATGGAATGCTCCACATGCTTATAAAATAGAATACATTTCTACTGTCATACTAGTTCCTAGACAGTTTAACTGCTATTTGATATGAATTGGTAATTTCAGAGATCTATCCTCATTGATTTCCATTTCCTCTCCCAATTTCTACTTGGCATAGCCATCAATGTATTTTGTCCCACAGGCACTGCCTTCCTCTTATTACCAATAAATCTACCTGACATTTTATATTCCCCATATTCAGTATTTTATAATCATGTTGCAGCAATTTATAGTCAGATTTAAATCCAACTGTTATGAGTAGTCTCAAATCATACACAAACCTTCTCACTTCACTAGACAACTCCACAAGTAATTTATGAATACTTTTCATTTTTTTTCCCATTCTTCATAAATTGCAAAAATGTGTGATAACTGTTTTTATGTCTGTTACCTTTTACCATATTATGTGTATATAAGCACTACACATAACTTGGAAAATTTAAAACTAGACAGAAAATGCCTTAAACATATTGTTATCATTAAAGGCTAAAGACTTGATAAAATATTTCATAGAGTCCTGCATTTTAACAACCTAGGAGGAAGTGTTGCAATCATTTAGGGCAGAAAAAGTATGATTTCACACCCAAATTCCTGGTTCATCTCCAATATTTGCAATTGAACAAGAATACAGTTTTTGGATAGGCACCTGGTCTTGATTCAAAGTTTGAAAGTAACAGATAATCGACAGGTCTGCAGCTGGATCAGGCCCTGCTTACGTTAAACGCTGCGCTGGTATAGCTGTTAATTCTCTTTGGTGTGACAACACAGAGAAAAGTTGAAATAAATTAGGGCTGCAGTTCAGGAATAAGACAAACAGTGGAATAAAATAGAATAACAAAAAAAAAAAAAAAAAAAATCCCCAAATCCCCAGAATCCAGCATCACAAAACACAGTCATGTTAAAAACTATAGTGGCACTTTCCAGGAATTTGGAAATCACGTACTAAATCAAACTAAATCAAATCAGAGGACATAATATAAGAAAATAAGAAGATATCCCTGCCAGAAGGCAGAACTGTTTGAGCTAGTTATACTTGTAGCAGGGTTTGGTTTTTTTCCTTTTTTTTTTTTTTTTTATTTTATTTTCCTCAACTACGCCCAAAAGATTCAGTATAAAAAGAACCTGTTACAGAACGGCCTCTGGAAGTGAACACAGTTCCAAATGATGGGCTTCTGGTAGCAATATTTTTCAATCTCCAAGACAAAAGGGAGTACAGAACAAATGATATTCAGGAAACCTGCTTTTCCATAGTGAAAAACAATCCCATTATCTTTCCTGATCAGAGTAGCCCTGTTACTATGACCAAGCAAGAAGAGAAAGGAGCTAATGTGTGTCAAGAAATAGATTCAAGAAAAGAGATCAAAAATCTCTTTTCTTGCTTATAAATATCTGTATTCTTATTTTTTGTTATGTGCATATGTGGAAAGGAAAAATGTAGACTTCAAGACAAGTGATATAAGGCCAGCTTTACAAAAAACATGTAAGTTCTTCTGTGGGTCTGGACTACTGGCTAATGTAGGTACTGTTGCCTAATTGCATTGGTTCATTTCTATTCAAGTAAATCAAGGTGATGTTCAGTAAAAATGTATCAAGCATCCCTCTGGCAGCTTGAGTGCTCTTCAGAAATCTCACCAGGTACCTAAATAGCTATGCAAATCTCATCTCAAGTATTTAGTTGCTGCATTGCCTGCTCCAAATGCAACTTAAACTCTGTCACCTTTACTTTCTAAGAATACAACACCAGCATACAAAGCAGGCCAGACACTGAACTTTATAAAGCTGTGAATCTGTGCCTTGGTACCTCACGTGGTACCACTTCACAACATTCTGAAGGTCCCAGTTTCTCACACAATGCCACTGCAAACCTGTGAAAATTCAGGTTGGCATTTCATTCTTCATGAAAATAGCCAGGCCTATGAACAATCCTGTATTATATCAGTGTTAGTTCTGGGCAACTGTGAGTGCTAAGCTGTGAGTGCACAGTAACAGAGTATGATACAGCACGTGCCTGAGCAGCCTGGTGAAAGGATGGGCTATAAGTGCTGCTGAGAAACAACACCACATATAAAGATGTACATACATAATAAGTATAGGCTAAGCTGGTTTTATTACAGAGATGTGCTTAGTATTAATGATGCCTGCACAGCATTACCATGGTTCTGCTGTGAGACAGACACATAGGTAACAGCAAATTGATTGTAAATCCCAGGCCCAGGCTGCCCCTCTTCTTCTTCCTTGTCCAATCTTTACCCTGTACTTTGGCTCCCTGACTTGTCAAGCCAGTCCCACTAAATCTGTATCAGCTCATCCTGACTCTTTCTCCTGCTTTCCTTCCCTCCTTCCTCCCTGTCTGGTTCTTACTCCCTACCCAAGGCCAATTCTCATCACTGCTGGTGTTTTAGCTGTACTTAGTCTTTTCCTTCTCTGACTTTCCATCAGCAAAAGCAGTGAGAACAGTGGTGTTCATAGCATGCAAGATGGATGCACAAGGGCAAAAACCCAGGTATGCTTGTTTAAGCTACAGTGGAATTCATCTGGGCAACATCTTGTTGACATTTAAATAGTCTTGACATCTTCAGGCACAAAGATAACACAACCACAACCATCCCTCTCCCAAAGAGCAGAGAGGGATGCGTGCCCAGGCTGCCAGCAGGGCTGTCAGCATCACTCAGAGAGGCAGAGGCTGAATGGGAGGCATGGCAGCAGGGTGCAGAATGTTTAAAGGATGCTGAAAACTCTAACATATTGGAGAGAATTTTATGTCAAAAAATAGATTGTAAAGCTTAGTGATTAATGTTGTGAAAAGGCTAAGAAATTCAAGCCAGCCATGAAAGAAAAGGGGGTGCAGATGAAGCTGGGAGGATGAGACTGATAGCAAATGCTTCCCTCACACCTGGGCAAACAATCTCCAAGAACCCTAAAACACGACAGACTGGTCAGAGGAGAAAACACTGAAGAAGAGAGCTGAGGTTTCTCAATAGAGGCTTAAAATGGTTGTGTTTGTTTTCCCCAGAACAAATGCAGAAATGAACCTGACTTGCAGCTGCTGATGCCAGTCTGCCCCTGATCAAAGGATACAATGAAAATGGAAAAGGCAATGAGAACAGAGATGTCATGTCATTAGCATCTGTACTTTCTGCTTTAAAAACCAACTATACTTCTCAAAAAAAACGCCCAAACTTTTCAGAACATCTAGGAAAAACCGTTTTTAGGGTTAAGAGCAGCATTCAATTTACTCCCCTGCTCTGCTTGCCATATAGGTCTGTTTCAAAAAAAAAAAAAAAAAGAAAAAACAAAAGGGATAAAAAATCTTAGATCTGACATGCATGGGAAAGCCCTGAGGAGCTACAATCTCCAGAATTCCAAATAATTACTACATTGAAGCTTCCATGAAATTAGTGCCTGCCTCCATATAAAGCCATTTGACAGTTGGCTTATTCTTCACTAATGACATGCTCCCACCCTATTTCACTGTCTGTGCTCCAAACTTTATTAGAAACATTTTTTCCTTTAACTTGAAAAGAGTCACATTGATTTATGACTCCAAAGAGCTGGTCAGAATCCAGAAAAGCATCCAACAACCAGCCTTTAACTTAATCTGTTCCATCATGAAAATGAATTAGTGCTTTTTTTTTATTATTAATGATAACAGTCAATAACAAAAATGACACAGTTTTAAAAAAATTTCATATGATCAGGAACAACAGAAAACTGAGCAATTGTACTATTAATGACAAACCATTTGAAATTACTGCAAAGAAAAACAAGAGAAGACTATTCCTCTAACATAGCGTCCATAAATCATACACAGAATAGTAACAGGGAAGTCATTATAGTCAGTAGCAGGGAACTTGATTAATGCAGGTTACTTCTACCTGGGTGGCAGCCATTAGAAGTTGGATATCTAATCTAAACTAGTCATCAAGGCTCCAATGTGCAATGGAGAGAAACAGGCACCCATTTCAGCAAGAAGCAATTCATTCCATGCTAAAAGTATATATAAAGGTGACTGGCATTAACTGCTCTCTGGAAATACTTACTCTTGTCTGACTAACAAAAAAGTCTACACAACTAGTTTAGACTAAACATTTAACTCCTAGACAGCTAGAAAGGCTTGAAAAAATGTCCTACCCCCTGAGCTCAGACTGAGATGAGTCTCCCAGTCTGGGGACAACTGCAGAGCCTTCAGCCAAACTGTGCTTCACACCTTGTGACCCAAACCTTGGCACTGCCTGCTTGAAGGCACTGGTCCTTTGCTGAGTTTGTGGGACAAAATACCAGCTGAACATTACAGCAGCCCCTGCACAGACTCTTCCCAAGAAACTCTTTCTGTCAATACAGCCAGTGACCAACCAGCTTCAAACAGCAGATGTACTAAAAATCACCCAGATTAATGTTCTCTGATTCCTCTGAACCATGTAATATATTCATACAGGTAATAAGCTTCTCTTAGATGACACATGGGGACTACGTTAACTTAATGATTTTTAAAGATGCTTTTGGCATGTTAATACCATTGCTGACACTTCCATGGGGAATGACTTAGTATCAACTGGTTCCAGTCCTTGGTAATTAATCTACAGGAAAGAATATAACCATTTCTACAATATTATGTTTCTATAATTCTATAAAATATTTATTAATGGATCAGTAAAAGTTAACTTTAGAAAACAGCATCTGTCTGGTGTTACATAAAGAATTAGTTGTGACATCCTCACTGCATCTACAGTGTTTAGTTTGGAGCATCAAGAGATAGGTAAAAAATCCTACTTCTCCAAACAGCACAGGTCATTTTGACATTTTTAAAGAGGACTAACTTACAAGGCATCTGAGCACAGTGTAAATTAACTAAATGTGTTAAAGCACATCCAGTCACAGCCAAGGATTCCACTTCAGACACCATGTAACTACTTCCAGGTCTTGTGACATGTTTCTCAAGATTCTTGTTTTTCTTAAAGAATTGTCCTCTGAATATAGAGGCAACCATCGCTAACTTCAGCCTCACTTAAGCTTTTTTGATTTGCTTTCAACCATGACATATACTCACTTTGTCCTTGCTTTTGTTCTCTAAAGCAGTTTATAAAACTTGAAAAGAAAAGGAGTGCTTTGTATCATATGGAAAATAACTGTGCTGTAAGGAACAATACCAAGGCTGAAAAGCCTAAAATTAGACCTGCAAGCTTTGCTTTCATTGGCAGCGATGTGTGAACATTCATATTGTCCCAATCCCACATTCTACCTCTTTATTCTTGCTAAACACACTACTTTCTGTAAAACACTGAAGTTTAAAATTAGCAAACCTGTCTGATTCAAGGGTATACTGACCTTGGTGATGGGCTATTTTGATCACCTTTAGGCCTTAATAGTGAATTAAAAGATCAGCTATTTTCAAAAGAAGCAAAGAAAAAGCACTTGCAGAACAAAAAGCTGAACATCTCTGAAATGGTGCCTGGAATAATACCACAATTTCTAGCTCGCGCTTTTTTTTTTCTTCTCTCCTATGAAAACTCAAAAGCAAATCTAATAGGTGTATTTTTGCTGAAAGCAAGCTAGTGAGGAGATATGCACTGTATAAAGTTCCTGGGGCTGGGCAATGCGGGACTTACAGGGATAATTTAGTTGTAACAGGTTAGCATCTATGATATACCCATTCCCTTCTCAGCTGTGCCCACTCAGCTCCTACTGCAGCCAACAGGGGAGCAAAATGTATTCAGAAGGTCAAACTTCATGGATTTTCAAGAAAGCCACAGAGAGGCTAAAGTGAAACCAATGCTTGCTACTGCCTTAAGTATAATTCAAGCAATTGCTAGAGTAGTGTTTATTTTGAGTGTCTCCTTGCGGAATTTCAGGATAAAATATGAGATTGGCAGTGAGCCTGAAGGGGGTATAGTCAGAGCAGTCCAATTTCAACAGACTATCAAGATGAACCGTGGGGAGTTATTTTACAGGTCTATGGCTATAGCTCACTCTGAAGGAGAGTGTTATTAATATTTGTAGAGCACTATGATATAAATAGCAACACTACATCCACCACCTAGATACCTGCGGTATGCTCTGACAGAGCACTTTTTAGATAACCAAATACCATTAAATGTGCCCCAAATGCAATACCTGAGATAGGATATTAGATAGAGACGTAATGCAACAGTTATTTATGCATCAAAAATGTTGACGTGGATCTCTAATGCAGCACTAACATTAGCAGCCTTAGGCACTAACTCCAGGGTGATCTTCTGTCAGAAACCAGAATTAATTCTAACACTGTTACAGCACAAGGAGCCAAATAGTTTCTTGGAGTTAGGACCAGTGGAAGCCTAGATAAAGCTGGTCCTGAACTGTATTCAATGTTTCCCATTGGAAAATCTGTGGCCATAAAAAGTAATGTTTTCAAAGGAAGACAAAGAGCAGCTGGAGAATACTATTTATTTCATCACACTGATCTTGTCAGTATTTCCTAATGTTTCCTACACCCTGGAAACAGTGTAGGCTGTCTGTCAAGCTTTGCTTACCAGCAGCAAGCTCCACGGGTCACATGGTGGCATTTCAGACAAAGCTGAGCTTTTGGAAAAAGAACAGAGGCTGACTGTGCCACTGAGACAAAATGGAGATGTTAACCACCCATTAACCACCAATTGCCTCAGGAGCAGCAAAGAAACCCTGAGAAAGGTAAATACACCTTTCTCAGGATCAGGGAGTTTTGTCCTAGCTCCAGCCTCAAGATGAGGTAGTTTTTTCCTGGGACAGCCCTTCTTTTGTGCCTAATAAAGCCAGGTAATGGCATCCTGGATTTTGCGGGTAGGAACATGATGTGCAGCAAGACCATTTATGGAGCTGTGGCTTCAGTCTCAGGCTAAGCTTTCTATTCTTACATATAGAGAAGTAATTTTACTTCCTTGGTAACTGGCATTTTTCAGGTTTCTGTAATTCCTTCAAATGCTTCTAATGATTTAATCACTATGAACATGCCTATACTTGAGCAATAGTTCAAATAAAAATCAGTAGTGGATATGAAATACACAAGGCATTTCTGAGAAATTCAACATGACAATATTCTCATTCCTTCCTTGTCTTCAGAAAAGTATCTTGTTAATACAGTTATGTTTCCAATGAATAATAATTCCCTAGACTCAAAGTACTTATACATGGAATAGCATTTCCCAAAGAATATCAGGAACAGGAGAACTTCTCTTTGCTATTCACTTTACTCTAAAAATGTGGGCTCTCATTTTTCATAGAATCATGTAATTTGGCTTGGAAGAGACCTTAAAGATCATCCAGTTCCAACACCCTGCAATGACCAGGGACACCCTTCACTAGATCAGGTTGCTCAAAGCCCCATCCAGTCTCCTTGAACATTTCCTGGGCTGTGGCACCTACAACTTCTCTGGGCAACTTCTTACATTGTCTCACCATGCTCATAGTGAAAAATCTGGTGTGGCACAGCCAGCCAGCATGAGATGTGAAAAATTAGTGAAAAATTTCTTGCTAACATCTAATCTAAACCTATCCTCTTTCAGTTTAAAGCCATTACCCCTTGTCCTATGACCCCATGCCCTTGTAAAAACTCCTTCTGCAGTTTACCGCTTTTGGTACTGGAAGGCTGCTACAAAGTCTCCCTTACAGAAGGTGTGAGATACACGCACTTAGATTCCAACAGTAATAAATTTCATATTATTCATTCATTGTGATAATGGATTATCAGTAGGATTCTTTACTGTGAGGTGGTGCAGCATTGAAACAGGTTGCTCAGAGAAGCTGTGGATGTCCAATCCCTAGAAGAGTTCAAGACCAGGCTGCATGGGGCCTTGAGCAACCTGGTCTAGTGGAACTCCAAACCATTCCACACTGGAAGAATTACCACATAAACATAACCAAAAGATTTAAAGATGCTGCAGTGAGCTATAGAATTATTTTTTAATATTTAAATTAAACTAAATTAAATCTACTTTAAAAGAATCCCCACAGATCCCTAAATCCCCACACAAGCTATGCACACTGGTGCTGAACACTTTATAAATTACTATACTTCATACTATATCATATGGAGTTTCTGCACAAATGCTGGAGGTAGATCTGCAAATTCCTTCATGAATAGTGTAGGCAAATGTAATTTAGGCTGTCCCAGAGCAAACTTACAGAGCAGAGGTAATGGCAAAATACCCTGAGTCTGTGTGTGACCCAGACAAGCATGAAAATTTTTCTCCAAGGTTCACACAGACCTCAGGAAAATGCATGGTTAAACTTGTGACCTGGGCATAACTGATGTGGGATGTTTATATCGTGGGGAAAAATGGGTCATCATTCCAGCTGTCTGTGCAGTCTTCAGGTTTGCAGTCCCTTGGAGGATCTTCATGGCAGGTGCCAGTTGTCACTAAGCGGTGGTGCTGAGGTGAGCTGCAGTGGATTTTGGAACTGCCCCAGCTCCTGGGCTTGCCCCCAGCACAGCTCTGCCCAGCCTGCCCAAGGCAGACACCTGCTGCTGGCTGGCTGTGCCCACACCAGATGAAGAAACTGGACCTCAGCAGCATCCTCTGTGCTTCACGGCACATCACCTACTTCCCAGCCAAGAAAATATGTATTCCAGTCAAAAGCAGTCTAGACATAAGGTAATATATGCAATACAGATGCACAGGAGATTATACCTGACACAAAACTCAAAGAAACCATCTGATAAACTCAGGAGAAAAAATTGAGACAGTTTGAGTAAGCTAGTGACTATATTCCTATCATAATCTTTTAGAAGTTACTTCATCTGCTCACCACAGGAAGAGCTGCTTGCCGCTTCCCACCAGCTATATTCTGCTTTTCCACTACTTGCAGCTTGTTTTGATTTTGGCTGAGTGGAAGATAGATATGGAAAATCCTTGCAGGAATGCCAGAGTGCAGGGAGCAACCTTGCCTACTAATCGATGCAAGCTGCCCAGGAAGAGAGGCAGGCTGATCATTTCCTCCCTGCTTGTTCATTTATTCCCCTGGGAACAAGTTATACTGCAGTGACACACTCGGGCATGTGGTGTCAAAGTACTTCTGGCAGAAAAAATAAGTGAAGTATCAAGTGACTGAGTCCTTCCAGCTAGCCATGGGATGCAGGGCTGTTCCAGCCAAAGCAAAGTCCCAATAAGGACTGAAGCATACATTTAAATTTTTCATTTAGAGTGATAAAAAGTCCCATTGAATAGTCTGCTACAGGAGCAGAATAAAACTGACAAGTTTGTTTGTTAAGAAACAACCAGACTTTGCAGTTCTACTTTTAGAATACACACTTAAGCTGGAAAGTTTTCTGTATGAGCTCCTGTGTCTTGATGTGCTGAAAAAAATTGTATAACCAACTCTTACGTATGGCAAATCTTCTTTTGTCTTCCATAATGTGGACTTGGACAGCACTTAATAATAACTTGATGGAGCCTGATGGAGTTGAATTGGCTTATATCCAGCGTGACTGGTGCTCAAATGACTCAATTTTTAAAATAATTTGCCATAATAATAAATGGGAAGTAATGATCACCCACAGCTGGCCAAAGAAGTAAGGGATTTTTCAAAGGAAAAACAGCAAGCACGCAACTTATGGACCATTCCACATAAAATACACACCTTTCATTTGTTTCTGCTGTAGTACTTTAAAAAACACTATTTTTACCAGGTACTGGACTTTACATTGTCACACCCATGACCCTCTGAAACAAGGAAGAGTGGATAACAGCCACTCCTGCCCAGGCTTACTGCAGTGACAAATCTGCAGAATGCAACTGGTTATGCCGGTTCTCTGCACTGTACTGAGAAATCCTCACATTTCTCTTCATTCACAGTCAAACTGACTTCCAGGTAATGCTAATGTCCAAGAGGAAAAGCTACAAAGCCTGTCTAAAATGCAATTTGTCTGTACTTTATAGAGCTTTACCATTTAGCTGTATGGTACAAAGCACAGGGGTCAATCTCATGCTTCTTTCTGAAGGACAACTTCAAATGCAAATGAGAAACTGAACTTATTTTTTCATAGTGCTTTTGACAACATGACACGAATGTGCAATGAGCATGTTGACACCTGTATTTTTTTATGCAACAGTCTAACAAGGAAAAATATATCAAGGACTATGGCTTAACTAATAATTGAAACTGACAAAAGAATTGTATGTAAATGCAATATAATGATGAAATTAATCCAATGTAATTAAAACCCAGAGATAACAGAGAGGTGCACCTCCTCCCTATCTGCTTAAAGAGCCCAGTTCATGCTCTGAAGTTCACTCCTCATCAGATTTAGTCCAAGTGGATCATCATTATCACAACACTATCCAACAGATATCACCAGCAAAGGCACAGGAAACTGGGAGATGTGTAAATACCTGCTTGTTTCCATTCCATAAACATTCCAAAATTAGACTGCTGCTAGTACTAATGATTTAAATGTAAGCTATACAATTTTTTTATTACTTGTTACTTACTATTATTATTCAATAATTTTATTAAATCTTCAGTTCATCAAGTACACACAAGCACTTGCTCCCATTACAATTTATAATGTTTGCCAATATTACTAAACTGCAATGTTTAGCTTCCTACCAAATACCTCAGAGAGCCAAGAGGAAAGACAAGGCTCAGGAACAGGTCACAGGCTGATCACAGCTCTGTATTGCTCCCATTGCACCATGGGATGAGTACACACTGATTCTAATCTGACACAATCCAGTTCTCCTGCCAAAAAAGGGTTCTATTCTGCAAAGAGCCATATTCACTTTTGAAAAAAACTCCTTACCTAATGTCTTGTGTATATCTCAGGATTTGCGTGGCCATGTGCAAGGTAGATAAGAAAAAACTGGTCATGCTTCTTTACCCAGAAAAGGAAAAAAAAGGTCATTTGGATGAGATAAACCACAAAAAAATAGGCCATAAAGCCCTGCCGGGAAAGGCTGGGCTGGGCTGGAGGGAGAGCTCAGCTCGCGCTGGTACCATGCTCCCCTTCCTGCTTCCAGGAGCAGAGATCACCTGGTGCTGGGGCAATCAGACATAGCCCAGACAGACTGGGGAACACCAGTGTCACACCAGAAATCCAGTGGGACACTGCTTTCATCCAAATTTCTAGGCCTGCATCTCATTCTTTTAAAACCCCTGATGTGGCCACACCAGCAGCAAATCTTGTGCTACTTGTCTCTGACGGACAACAACATCGATATGGGAATGACGTCAGGACTGTGTGAAAACTCTTTTGAGGCAGAGATTGCCCTTTACTGATGTATGGCACTGAAATACTTAGAACTGAAAAATTTACCCAAGTTGCCAAATGTTTTTCCACCTTGACTTGTAACAACTAGAAAATGTTTGAGGTTTTGTACAGCCTCTTTAAATTCATCAGTGCTAATTGAACTCCTCCTATGACAGGAACTTCAGTTTTAGCACTGTGGTCAAGCACATGCATAAAACAGGTTCTACAGTTCTCTGAGAATGAGGGTTTGTGATTCCATCCTCTGCTTTGCTATCAATTCTCTAAAAGCTCTTGGACAAGGTACCTTTCTACCTTCTGCATCATCATCATGTAATACTAAGTGAATGAAATCATGGTGAATTCTATAAATATGCCAATATCATAGTTGCCATATCCCATTCAAAACTGACATCAGCAGTGAAAAAATACATGGCACATAAATACAAATGCAAAACAATGAGCAACTTGTCACATAAATTCTTCAAAACCAGCTCTCCAAACAGGTTTTTATTTCAGAAAAGAAGAATTTTTAAGAACAGCTGTTCAGTCATAAGATCAATGAATCATATGATGAGAGAACATACAAAGTCTTATGCAAATACTTCACATTTTGTTTTCCAATCCTTCTCCCTATTTAGTTTCACGTCCCAAATGCCTTTGGATGAGCAAATTCCCCTGCACCCACACAGAGCTCACTGCCAGAGAGAGCCCGCACTGGGGGTGTTTCTGTGGTCATTTTTAGGACTTGTATGTGACTTAAAACCATCTCAATTCTCCTTGCTTTTCTCCAACAGCTACATCTATCACTCATCTGACACACAGTGTAAGAGAAGTTATCACAGCTCAGGCAGTCATTGGCAGCTCAGTAGGAGCTTCCTCTGAGCACCTAACTCAGCTGCTTCTGCCCTAGCACAGTTCTGATACAGCTTATCTGTCACTACATCAGAAGGAGCAGTTCAGAGAAAAGTGGCAAGAACCAGATGGATTTATCATTAAATTCAATGTTTCCTGCAAATTCAAATTTTCTCAGAGGAGTTTTCTCACACCACCTAAAAAAAATCACAAAAAGTAGTGCATCTGTTAGTACTTTTCATATTAATCACCCTTTTTGTGAGAGACTCCACTCAGTGTTTCCTAGATGTTGACACCTTTGCCTTCTGCTATCTTCAAATGTTATGCTACTCCTTTTCCTTGCTCCCCCCTTCATTTTGATTCATTTAAAATCAATTTCCCTAGCACTGAAATCCTCAAAGATCTGATCCTGCCTACCTCTCTGACATGATTCATGATCACACCTTCTCCTTTTCCCTGAGTCTCATCTCCTTTAGGCTAAGAGCTTGCTGAACACTTACACCTACATTTCCAGTCAACTCTCTGTGTTCAAAGCAACAGATTTCCCCACGTATTTAAATCCAGTCACTCACAGACATGTTTAGCATTTACTCTGCAGTATTCAAATTCATTCCTTGATAATTTTTTTCCAGTATGGATCAGACAGATCAGCTCAGAGAATGAGTCTTTACATTTGTATGGCCTTGGACTTTGGTGCAGTTACTTCAGGAAGGGATTAACCCAGAAATCTCCATTTCACATTTAACTCTATGGTAATTTTTTATAATGACCATCAAGCCATCTTTTCATGTGTTTCTACGTATTTCCTGATGTCAGTATTTGTCAATAGTGCTGCTAATGCCACTGCCCACTAATGGCACACGTTTCTTTTCACTGTACAACAATGTCTAACTCACTTCTACTATAATTTGAATTTTTAAAGCATGGCAAAATTGCATAGCACAGTTGTCAGAGGGTGACTTTGCTTTTGTAACTTGTATGAATTTGCTACCTTTTCAGTTTGTTTGTTTCTCCCAGACTCAATGTTTATGCCAGAGTACCTCATTAGTCAAGTGCCCAGAGTGATACCAGTAACTTTGCCCATTCAGAACAAACCAAAAATGCTAATTTCTGCAAACTCCTTGAAGGTATTTTCAAAGGAAAACAGAAGCACAAGACTGAAATGGCTGCAAGCTGCTGTGTAGGTCTTCGTAGACTGGATAATCTCCTAAGTTAGAGTGACAAAATGCAGAGTTGGAAAAAAGGGAACGTGTTAGTTGTCTCACACAGCTTCAGATGTTGAAGACCTTCTGAATATATCAATACTGTCAACAGTAAATGGATGGGTTTACTGGGCAATACAAGAACTACAATCTCCAGCTATCTCTGTTACATACAACACCAGAATAACCTTGAACATTTCATGAACTTTTTTTTATCTGGAGATGAGCTGACATTGATATATTGTTATTGGTCTTCACTAATACACTCCTGTTGGCAACAGGGAGATGCTAGCAGCTGAAATGAGTCACATACTGCAAGACCTTGCAATTTATATGGAAAGAAAGTGCAATTTAAAACATATCTGTCTCCTCCTCAGCTGTGCAATGCAAGACACCCACCAAAACTCAAGTAATAGTCAGACAGTTGTTTTCCATGTATTGGAAGCACATGAAGTTGTAGTGGTTTTTTTTTTTTTTTTTTGTTTTAAATTGACTAGCTTTAATTCACCAACATTAAAAAAGCAATACAAAGTAATGATAGGACCATTCGACACTGAAATAAAAATTACTCTTGTATTTTATATACACCATGGATTTCTCAAGCAACAATTCAGATCTTTGTTACACTGTTTTCATTTATTTATAGTTGCACATTATGAAAAAATCTACAGTTTCGTTGCAAATATTTGAAGAAGGTAATAATCTAAAATAATGCACCTCACAAACAATAGAAGTAACTAGCCAACAGTTCTCTAGCTCATTCTCATCTAAAGAAAGCAAACTGCTTTGTGACTGAAGGACTTGCAGCGATAGGTTTTGTTAAGCAAATTGACAACAATGGCATTACATGATAGGTACATACAACAGAACTATTTATAGCACTATGCAGGAATGAAAACCACAGAGAATGTTATGATAAATTACTGTAACATTTTCAGTCTCTATTGAATCTTCTTACCCCAAATTCCACATCCCAGAGAAAAAAATAAAAAATAAAAAGAACTACATAGGCTGTGTTTCTAGTCTGCAGATTTCCAAGAACATCTTGGGCCTTGCACTGTGATTAAGAGTTAAGGCACTGAAGAGAGTGATTCAACAGAAAAAGCAGAGACACACAGAAGGAACACAGCTGTATTCAACATCTGTTTACATGGTATTGTGACTTCTTACAGACTTCTCTTTGGAAGTACCAGATACCTTGCACATATCTAGAGCTATCTATACACAAACCCAGCTGTTTATGACATTAATTCTAGAGTATATCTACACTACAGCCCAAGAGCTGGAGAACAATGTGTGCCTCAGCCAGCTCTCCACTCTCTGGCTTTTCCACTGTGAACAGCCCCATGGGGGGAAGCAGAACCTGTATGAATGCATCCTAATTAGCTCTGCAGGAGGTAAATCCAGTCCCTGCTACCAGGCATGGATTGGCTCAAAATCACTCCATTCCATTCCTGTACATGCACCCTATCTTTCTGCACAGGTTGTAGGCACAGTACATATCTTGTATGTTGTCAGAATTTTAATAAAAGTATTTACCCTTATAGCACTGTACATGCAGCTGCACTTTCTAGAACATATGCAAAGGCCAGATCCTTGTTTTATAAAGCTCACAGTTTAAAAAACAAACACAAAACCACAGCTAAAATGCAAGATGAAGGAGGCATCCACCATGGTTAAACACACACAGCCAGTATCGCCAGGGAGAGGGAGGCTCTCAGGCAACAGGAGACTTTGGAGCAGAATCAAAGACAGGGAGCAGAGCGAGAGAGGGAGGAAAAAAGGGATCAGTAAAAGCTAAGGATGAGATAAGACATGAGGCAGTTAGTACCTGTTGACACTTGAGGATAACATTCTCATACAATAGAGTGGGAAGCCTGACTGAGTAATGTTCACCTCTTAAACCATGTGGAAACAAGAGTTACTTACTGATCTGTGTTCCAGTAGCACCTCTTTGTGGCAGACACGTGAGAAAAATGTAAAAGCATCACAGTCCCTTCCAACCATCCTATTTTCCCAAACAGGAATTAAAATGATTAAACAACAGCCATTGAACTAAGTGGCTAAGAACTCACCCAGTGTGGGGACAGCTCTTGCAAACAAAACCTATTTATGAAGAATGATCAAGGCTACTTTGTGGTCTTCTTACCATACCTGAGGAGGAAAAGGAGTCTTAGAAGCTACTTCTGTTAAGCACTTTGGCATTTCAATAATAGTGGTGTATTGTTAGGATTTCACTGACAGGAGGCAATAATATTTACGCATATGGAAAAACCAGTTTGTGATTTTCTAACTCTCTTTATTTGAGAATGCATGATGTAAAGTTTTAACAAGGTTAAACAGGTAACATACTGATTTCATACTATTCTTCTAAATGTTATTCTGCATGGATGGCAGGGACCAGATTCCAAATCACCTGGAGTTCTTTGTTGAGCATTGTTCAACCTTACAATGTGGTTGATGTGATATATCCAAGCCAAATTAAAAAAAAAAAAAAAAGAAAAAGAAAAAGAAAAAAGAAAAAAGAAAAAAGAAAAAAAGACCCCAATAATCCCCCAACAACAACAAATCCCCCTCCTCTCCTAAAAAAAAAAAAAACAAACCAAAAAGCCCCAAAAACCCACAGCATACTTTGTTAGACATTTGAAGATGCAGTCCTTTTGTACAAGCCAGTCTGGTTTGCAAAACTCATCAGTATCATCAGATGTTTCATGCATCAAACTAAAACCACTTTTCAGGCTGTCAATCTTCCAAACTGAAAGACTTTCATGCCATTAAAAACACGAATTTTAAGAACATTCACAAATGATGTTACCCATTTGTATGGTTTTAAAGATGTATATTTAAAAGGGAAAATGACTGCTTAAAAATAGTATATATTATGCTGTAATGAAAGATCATTGACTTTAATGAAATTGACTGGGTATGTGCTGGATGTTAACCATAACCGCACAAATAACTTTTTGCAGCATTATCCATTATATAAGCTGATTTTATTTTCAGTGCTAAAAACTTCTTAAAATGTTCACTTTCATTAACTTTAGAAAATCTTAACTTTTTCCTCTACAGATACCAGCTTCTACTAAAAAACAAAAGCATTTGAATTCTAACCACTAACTAATATCTCATATTTCATTCTCTAAGAGTCTTCAGTTACTTTGTATTTCTAAATATAGCAGATAAGAGTACAGAGAAATATGCTGTATTGTAAGAGCTTTTATAAACAAAAGTTTCTAATTTTAGACTACTCCATTCTGAATAAAGTCTAATTAAACCACATATATTCTCAAATGCAGTTCACAAAAAGGATAATATTCATGTCTCCTCATTGTATTTGATTCCATCTTACAGTGAATGACTTAATATCTACTTTTGAGTAAAAATGTTTTCTATAAAGTAGACCACTAAACTTTCATTTAAAAAATAACATTTCAGTAACACATTACCTTTGAAATTATTTTCCGATATTAAAATCGAGTCATAGGTACTCTACACACATCAGGCTCAACAGATGATCTATTTTTTTTTAAACTGCTTTGGGGATTGATTGTTCAAGAACTCGTAATTAAGTCTAGAACCATCACACTTTAACACTAAACATAATTAATTACTAAAAAAGCTAAGCGAGAACAGATACATTTTCCATTCTCTACGGACTTTAAATCAAGACTGATTTTTTTTCCTCTCCCCCGAATTTGAATGTAAAAGGAGAGTAAAGGCATCACTGAGTCAAATGCTATGGCCTCTGCCAGACATGGTTAAAATGGTCATAAATCTCCCTTGTAGATTTAAACATTTATGAACGTAAGAGCTTTCTTCTCTAACATACAACTTTCTATATAGCTAAAAGTTAAAACTAATAAAAGTAATTTTCATCAAAAGTATTAGATCCATAAGGATCTAATCTGAAAAGTATTAGATCCATAAGGATCTATTAGTCTGAAAACTGTGTAAATTACTGTCACAACTTGTTTTCTTTTTGAGTATACAGTTTGACTTGTACGAAGTTTGAGCAACCAAAGTAATCCTATTGGTTGACATTATATTGGTTGATTCAACTCATTAGAAGTTAAAACAAAATATTCTATTTTTTTTGCATGACTACTGTATGAAAATACCTTGACAGGACCAAAAAAAATTTTTTTCAACACCACATTTAAGTCTTATTATTATGGATCTCCATTTTTAGATCTTTTCATAAAAGGACTTTGAGAAAGTCTAAGTTAGTGAACAAGAAATAAGTAAAATGGTTTTTTTCTGTTATTTAAATAGTGCTGCATGATGCTTCTCTGAAATAATCAATTATTTAAGATTAAATCTGCTTTAAGCCAAAAGTGATAAAAGGTCATTTTAACCAAAAAGTTTAGTATCTCATATGTAAAAGCATAGGAATCACCATTACATCTTTTTTTTCTGCACATCAACTCATACTTTTTTAATACAGATTGTGTAGATAATGTTCCTCAAAAGGTTTTGTGATGGTAAAGTGATTTTAAAATTCTTTGTCTTCCTATTAAGAAATTATTTTATTAAAATTATCTTAAAATACCAACTTGGTAATCTCAAATTATCACTTCTCTTTATTTCAAAGCTTGTAGGTTCTTGACAAACTCAAGAATGCAGCAAACTCCTGATTCTTTAAAACAGTGAAACTGAGAAAGTTATAATACATTCCACTAATTTTTACAGTCTGGGATTATATATATGACTTTACAGGGTTTATTTCAGGAAAAAAATCTTCAAAAATACCTGTAATGTGTATTCCTTGGTCCTTCATATCATAATTTCAGAACACATCATGCTTCGTTCAAAAAAAGATGCAGTTGTCCTTTCCTCCCAAGGAGCACAATTTATTTCAATTAGCTGTGGTTTTACAAGTTATTTTACTAAACATATTCTGTTCCTTACTTTCCTCAGGGGAAAAATCACAAAGAAAAACAGCTTGATATTTTTATAAACAAATCAGTGAATTTGACTATCAAGTGGCTTTTATCTTTTTCTCCTTCAACTGTCTCCTTGAAACTGCTTGCTTTTTTCAACTTTCATCTATGAGACCATCTCTAATAATCTGCCTGAATTTCCTACAAGTGTATTATTGTCCTTTCAGTCACATTCACATCCAAATGTGGAAAAGCTCTTGAAAGCAGAGACCCTGTGGATAACACCAACATAGTTAAAAAAAGAAAAAATACATATATATTTTAGCACGTTATAACTTAAAAAGCAATAAAAATTAGTAGCACTGCTCCGAGATTTTGCATTCCATGAACAAATATCCTTTTTATCATCTGTTTAATTTTCCTTGAAAAGGTTTATAGCTATTACTCTCAGACCAATAGCACAGAAGTCAAAATATAAGATTCTCTCTCTATGAATAAAGACAAGCAGTTGAAGCTAAGGTAAGAAAGCGCCGCCCTGTGATGGGAGCCCATCTGGATTCTTACATCTTCCAGCACAGCAAACGCTCACAGCCTTCCCTGTTGGTGCTGCATTCCTGTACCACACAGAACTTTCAGCAATGCCATGGAGGCAAGCTATGTATGGGGTAAACCATGGCCTTTCCCAAGAAAGAAATAAACAGAAAAGAAAATAACTGGTAAGGTGGAAAGTGATCCAAAGATGCAATGAACATGCACAAAAAGAAGGAACAAAATTACACTCCGAAGGAAGAAAAAGCCCAAGCATGTAGAATGACAAAAGGTGCGCAAATGCAGGTAATAGTAACCCAAAAGAAAATGGGGACAGATACAGATTAAATGGTCTAGGCTCATTATAGAGTAGTCTGAATCAAAATTAGGCATGAGAAATAAGGAAGATCACAGTGCTTGCCTCTGTTAATGTAAGACAAAATTCAAGAAAGCAAAGAATCCATGGGCAATCAAACCCCCCTGGAAACAAGCTTCTTTACAGACCACTCAAAAGTCAAAGGGTATTTAGCCCCAATGCACACTGCTAAAACAATACCTACTAAAAACAAAAGGATGAAGACTGGTGCTGACAATGTTTAACATCACAGATGAGGAGCACAGCTGCTCAGGGTAAGTGCTGCATTTCAATTCTTAGGACTTTAAAACCAAATATGTCTACCCTACTTTAAATTTTCTAACTCTATCTTCAATTAGTTTACATTGCTGTTTGTTTCACAATTAGAGGATGAGCCAGCACTTTTTGGCCAAGGGACATAAAATTCTGGAAATCTATGGGAATCTGCAAAGGTTGACAGAACTGAATACCTAAAATGGGAGCGTGAGGCACAGATACAATACAAAAAAGGCTTAGGAATCCATTGCACAGACAGACATAACATTATAATTCCAAAACTGAAAACCAGAACCAGGACAACAGCTTGAAATGTAAACAATTATGGAATCACCCACAACAAAGTTCACCACGTTCATGTGTTTGTTAAGGGAACCTGTATCCTTAGATTTAGATCCTTCCTGCAGCTATACTGAGTGTATAGACAGAAAAAGTCAAGAGGCCTGTAGCAGCCCAATGGTGCTGCTCTCTAGGAGGACCCTGCTGGAAGGAAAGTCGGGATCCCTCCAGACCCCAGACATGCTGCAGTCAGCAGGATGTTGCAGCCTGGGACACGTGGCGCCTTTTCCAAACAGCACCAAAGCCAGCGGCATTGCACTGCTTCCATCCTGCACAGCCCGCCTCATCTCCTCTGCTCTGCCCCACCACATCCCAGCTAATTACACCTGGCCTCATCATTCTGGCCAGAGCAGAGTTTCCCTTTAGCTGCTGCTGAGGGGTGGTATCAGCTCTGACTCTTCTGGTACAATACGGCAGGGGAAGGCACACAGGGAACCGCACAACAGGAGCGACAGCAGCAGAGACATCTCTGGCATTTGCTCTGTGTTGTGAGTTACATAACGCTGTGATACTCCGGAGTAGATGCCGCTTGATGACACAACTGATCTGCTGGCAACAGCTGGATGTTCCAGAACAAGAAGCACCTTGAAAAATCAGTGGTGTGCAGGTATACCTTTGTATCAGTCAAGAAGACAGGGCAACCTAGAAAACTAGTTAAATATTGCAGCCCTATGTCATAAAAGTTTGTGGATAAATACAAAGGATTAAGGATTCAGTCCTTAATTAAAAGGCAGGGATAACACATAACCAAGATGAAGAACATGTTTCCTTACTTTTCCTTGACAGCAACATCAGCCCAGACTACTTCAAGCTTTGTTTGAATGGAGAAAAATATAATTAAAGTTTTAATTAGAATTGATCGCAGTCCACAAACCTGAAATGGATTGTGCTGTATGAACACAGTACTAGAAGATCTTTCAAGCAAACTGATGTTCTTAAATGAACTATGTTCTTTAATAAGAAAAGGCATTCTGTCAAGTAATAGGGTAGTAGTGAAAACTAATGACTCTGAAAATGTGTGACAGAAACAACTACAAGGAAGTACGTATCCTGAAAGGGACATTGATTATGTATTATACAGAGACTGAGCTTCCACATACACTTATTTTTCTGTGTGAATAATCTGTTGCATATCATATTCTGGTTATAAAATATGTCCATCTTTTTATTCTTCATAAAGAGATAATGATACCTCTGAGATCTAAACTTTCCAACATATGAAGGACGAGAATGCCTATCCAAAGGCACACTAATAACAAAACATTGCTAAAAATGTATCGCCAGCAGAATTGTTGGGAGAAGTACCTGTATTGCTTAAACCCATCTGTTACATTAACATCTTCTGTACAAGAACATAAAATTTATTCATATATTTGGCCTTTTGATAATTGGCTATGGGTTTAATGCCCAAGCAATCACCCTTCAATTTTAATGAAAAGGGCAGGTGTTTCCATCACCCTGTTATCTGCACGTTTGCTTGTCAGCCGAAAAGCCTGGCGGTGCAGGTAAACCCCCTCCCCGCCTCGCTGCACTGCTCCGGGTCGTGCGGGATTCGGGAGCGCGGTACCTGCGCGGCAGCGGGAGCTCCGCCCGCTCCGGCTCCAGCTGCCCTTCGCCCGAGGAAGGCGGAGAGCCCCGTCCCGCCTTCGAAAAGCCCCTGAACAGGCTCCTCCAGGGCCGGGGAAACGGAGGGTCTGCAGTTGCATAACATCAACCCCCCCCTTCCCCTTCGCCTTTCCCTCCCAATCCCCGACTGTTTCTCCGCACGCCAGACGCCGGAGCAGCCAGCCCGGGATGGGGCAAGCCAGGGAGGGGCCGGGGGGAACACCCAGCAGAGGAAAGGCTCTTGGCATTGCGGACGGGATGCGAAGCTGGGCTGGGGGAACCTTGCAAGCGGCTTCATGCAGGAAGGGGACCGCCTGGCTGGGGTGGGAGGAGGGAGGCGTTCCCTTGTGGGGGCAGTGGGGAGAGCGGGGGACTCCGGGGGGTGGGGACACCTCTGGGCGGGCGGGAAAAGCCTCGTACCGGGGGAGCCGGCGGCACGGGCAGCGCTGCACAGGGCACCGAGCGGCGGGCACCGCGCAGCTCGCGGTGCCCGGCAGTGCAGGGTCCCTTCTGGCAGCGCCCCGCACGGCGCTGAGCCCCCGCGTCCCGGCGCGGCACCACGGGCGCCGGGGAGGCGTCCCCGCCGCAGCGCAGAGCTGCCCCCGCACCCCGCGGCCACGACCCCGTTCTTCCCGGCGGGAGATGGAAGAGCGGGGCGAAGAAGCCCTCGGGATAGCGGCAGGCGTTCCTCCCCTCGCCCCGCACAAGCAGCGCGTCTCTCCGGGTGAGAGCAGCTTATTTCCAAGCGATGCTGGCGCGCAAAGTTGCGCCGGTCGGGCAGCCCCTGCCCGCGCCCCCTCCCTCCCTCCCTCCGCAGCCGCGCACATCCCGGCCCCCGCCGAGCCCCCGCGCTCCGCTCGGGTCAGCGCGGAAATCGCCTCCCTCGCGTTCCGCGCCGGCTGCTCACGATCTGCCTCAACCTACTCCACCTTTTGTTTTGATCTTTGGAAATGAAATTCTCTCTCCTGCCGTCTCCTTTCCCTCCTCCTTCTCACGCCTTCGTGTGGGAGATGCCCAGGATCGCACACCAGCTTTTGTTATCTCCTCCCACCTCCATCTTCACTCCGATTGATGCCCTAGTAAATAGCAGGAGCGCGGCACCTCCGCCCCGCACCTACCCCGCTACCACCTGCAAACACCTCGCCTGCTAAATAAATTAAATGATAAAATAAAAACATCCCTTACAGTCAGTATGAAAAGCAAGAGAGAGATCGCATGGATCGGGAGCACTTTTGCTCCCTCGTGGTGTGATGACCTTGTGAGGGCTGCTCTGGCGCTTGGTTTCGCACGGTCTTTTTTCCTTTTATTTTTTCCCTCTCCCTACTGTAAAAAAAAATCACGCCCTTTTCGCTATCCCTTTTCAAACGAAGACGAACGCCAGACTCCCTCTTCCACCAAAGCGTTTCCAAGCACAAATTGTTACGCGACAGCTCAGCTCTTCCTTTGGATGCTGTCGGTGCTCGCATCCGGATCGGTGGAGCATTCGGTCCCGTCTCTCCACAGTTAACGGCAAATCGCCGCGGGTACGATTTCCCTCCGTCTCGCCAGCGGAACAACTCCCGCACACCGACCGCGCACACCAACTTTCCCGGTGAGGATGATCTCCGACCGCTGAGCAGCGCCGAGGCCGCGCAGCCCCCGCCTCAGCCCCGCCGCGCCTCCATCCCGCCGCCTTCCCGCGAGGAAAAGCCCCGCGCGGGGCAGCCCGGCAGCCGGTTCTCGCCCGCACCTCGCGGGTGCGGAGCCCGGATCCCCCCCCTTTCCCCCTGCTGTCCCTCCCCGCACTTACTGCGGGCGGGGGTCTGTCCGCGGTGCGGAGGAGGGCGCAGGGCCCGGGGTCCCGCGCGCTGCTGGGGCCGGAGGGACACGCGGCGCCGCCT